>NC_052048.2:91924720-92242693 GCF_903992535.2 Arvicola amphibius
GTTTAATAATTATGTTTTTATTATGGATGTATGCATGTATTTTCACAAACAGCTTTATACATATTTATTATTTTCAAATATCCATTTAGAAAGTATTAATATTAAAAAGAATGCAGAAATATGATGTCATGAAAGCATAACTGCCCCAGGTGAGACGTTTTGGATCCCATGTATTTGTAAATATGTATTTACGTGTTTATCTTATATCTATTTGTGTATGCTTACCATGCATTAGGCATCTATATGCACGGCAAACAGCAAGATCCACACACTCATAAAGCTTTTCATTCCACTGGAGGAATAATACGTGGGAAAAGGAGATCGCTGTATGTGCTGTGTTGAGCAATAAAGCATGATGACATGATTTAGTAGGCATCAACATAGCCCTGCCTACTCAAGAACGACGCTCTAAAGAGGTGGCAGTTAGATTGGGACTGAGGGCCTGAGTGATGGGAAAACACCTGAAGAGGCACCCTTCCAGGCTGAGAAAGAGCACTGCAAATCCATACAGATGGGAAAGCCCATAGAGCCTTGGAGCATCTACCCCAGGACCAAGAAGAAGGCCAGTGTAGCAGAGGCAGAGGGAATAAAAAGGAAAGCAGGTGAGAAGAGGTCAGCCTATTTAAGCAGCTTGGATTTTAGCTGCATTTTAATACATTATTGCTGACACTGTAGTCTGAGAATCAAGATTTTGGAGGATTTTAGTCAGTGTCTAACATTACCTGACCATATGACTCAGGAAAACGTATATCCTTTCTCTTGGCCTCAGAGCGACCTCACAATGAAACAAAGAGATTATGTAGAAAGTAGATGATCTATGAATTCCTTTGGAGTGCTAACATGCTATGATTCTAATCTTTGCCCTCAAAGATGAAGTTGAACACTCCCTTCACTTAAAAGTCCTGAGGCTTCTGTGAACGAGAGGAGTATAACTCAGGGTATGCCGGTCATGTGCCCTACATTGTAAACCTGCCAAGCCTGAAGACAGGATGAGAGCCAAAGACTGTGTTTCCCTGTGTTGTTGACATTACTTCCAAGACATATTTGCTGTGGTTTCTCTTATTTTGTTCCTGCCTTCTATACTTTTCCAGTTTTTTCTGAGTTCCTGAATAAAGCATTTTCTCTTTTCTAATCTATCACTGTACTTAAAAAAAAAAAAGAAGAGTAAAAATAGAACCTATTAACCACCACTCAACTGCCTCAGAAACCTTGGTTTTCAATTTCCTAGTATTTGTCAGAGAATAAGATACACTTGTTTTTCTTTGTAGAAAGGAGCTTGAACAGCTAACTTTGATGGAAGTCTGATCACATTTTACAGATTAACACTTGGCAATACAATCAATCAATGTAGGGATTCCCAACACCAAACATCCACTCTGACCAAAGATTAGTTTTCTCTCGCCATAAATAATTTAGAAAGCCTACTAAATAAACACTTCAATAGACTCATAAGGTTGCTAAACAAACAAGCAGTACACACACAAGATAAACCTTTTAATGGAATGGCTAAGAGATTGAACTTTTAAAAAATATTTACCTTGGAACTGAGATAAAAACCCAAGACTGAGTTTAAAGAGACAAATAGAACACAGAATGCACAAGGTCCTCTGGAAGTGAAGAGAGCAAGAACACTACCCATGATCTGTGGGATGTTGGGCTTTAGGGATCCCATTCTAGCAAAGAAAAAGAAAATTGCTCTCACTTTTGAATAATATAGAGAATTGTGAATCTGCCATTATATGATTGCTTTGTGTTGAAGGGGCCAAAAACACATCATGTGGGGAATAATTTTTTATGGAAAATAATATCTGACACACAGAAATCCTATTTGTGAGAAATGCATATCTTATAAAGTGGTTGTGAGCTAAGCTAAACAAACACTAAAGTTGCTAACAAAGTGAGTCATTTGCAAAGCATTGCTGTAACTCCAACCAAGAACTGCCTGCGCTTGATGACTCGGTTTTGACCCTGCTCCTTTGGAAATCAGCAAAGTCAACTTGGAGAAATGCCCCAGCTTCTTTGAATGTCACCTTCAACTGCCAAAGATGGTGGTTGGATTAAATGTTCTCAAATTGTAATTCAATGCTGAAATGCTGAGAGAATATTTTAATGCTACATATTCCATTTGCATGCTTCCATGCTACGTGCTTGAACAGTTCAACAATTAAAAAAAAAAAAAAAAAAAACCTAAACCAGTGAAACAGCATTAGCATTTTGCTAACCAGGAAAGGCCATGATTTATCTCAGTAATACAGTAGACAGGGCCTTCAAGTTGTAACAAAATTCTAGCTGCCTTTCCATGCTAACCATCAGTGAAAGAATGTATCACCTCTCTTGGCCATAATGTCCTCATTTATGACATAGGTAATAAGACTATTTTCATAGCAATTGTAAGTAGTGTAGAACTTAGATCATGGGATAAGTCACCTGTCAAACTCTAATTCTGCCAGCTAAGGAGTCTGTGGCCTGAAGATAATCTGCTTACCTTCGAAAGGCCCCCATATTTTCATATGTAAAACGAAGGCAACAGGGCAAGATGGTTGAAAGGGTTCTTACCAGGGTAAAGTAAAATGTGTCTTGCAGCATTTAGAATGGCGCTTAACACCTGCAAACGTTAGTGTGTGTTTGCCATGTTTGACTGGAAAGAGTAGCGACTGTGAGCTTGTCGTGTGAAAAATCCAGGCATGAGGCAGGGAAACTCGTCAGGCTGTTCAGGCTGAGGAAATTAGAGTCCCGAGGACAGGCCTGTTAAGGAATGCTGGGAGATGAAACCGTGATATGGTGAGACTGCAGCGGGGACAAAGGGAAGAAGAAGGTGGAACGAATGGGAAGACAGACTAAAGGGGAAAACCGTGAGATACAAGAGGAACACGAATCAGCTCTTCACAGGAAGATGGGAAAACAGTGACACAAAAGAAAAATTGGTTAAGTCCTAAAGTAATACAAAACCAAAACCAAAACAAAACACATGACATAGGGAAATGACAAAACGTTGGGATCAGGAAAGTAGTTGGATGTGCGGATCGTGACATGGGAGACTGGAAAGAAAGGAATTGCAAGGTTTCAGTGGGATTTAATCTGTGACTGCATTTAGGGCAAAACAAACCCAAGCCACTTGGGAATTATTCAGCAGCTTGAAAAGTGGCAGTGAAAGCTCGGTTAATGAGAGGAGAATTTGTTGAGGATTGTCCCCAGATTCCCCTACCCAGAAAGAAATTGTGGGACCATCTGTTTACTACTGATGGTATCCTAAAAATTTTAACTGACCATCTCTTGCCACCAAACAAAACGTCCAATATTAGTATTGGGTTACTTCTAATTGAATTGTTGGCTCAAAGGGTCCCATGGGAATACCCAAATAACTAGACTGTTGCCAAGGTTATAAGTTGTCCTCCACAAACTGATGGCAAGGCCGCATTGCGGAAACCAGCACCTACACAACTAATTTACCACGGAGAGGTCAGACTGGTATCTTTCTCAAGCTTCCACCCCACATGCTAGCATCTTTGGCCCAGGGAAGTACTCAGCATGTTACTAAAGGAGAAAGGAAAACACCAACCAAGCCACAAACCCTTTGATCTACAAAGGTATCATGCCTGCAAGATATGCTAGAGCGATAGCGGCACATGGCTTTGTAGGAGTAACAAACACTATCTGATTTGATGTAAGCCCACTACATGAGCTGGAACCCATACTGCTTGGTAACCAAGAACCTAAGAATAGATAGCCCAGGGACCTATGATGAAACCAAACACTAATGTTCTAAAGAACAAACAAAAGACTGGCAATAAAATGACTGCTAATAACATTCTTCTATATTACACTTATAGATCGGTGCCTTGCTCAGCTATCATCAGAGAAGCTTCCTCCTGCAGCAGATGAGAATATAGACTCACAGCCAGACACTATGCAGAGTGAATGACCGTGGAACCTTCAGTCATAACAGAATGTCTCTACCAAATCCCTCCCTGAGAGCTCAGAAAACCCACAAAGAGGAGATATAAAGAGTGTTACAAGCCAAAGGAAATGGAAGATACCCAGTAAACAAGACTCTCTGACTTAATATGATAGATTCACATAGGAACTCACTGAGACTGAGGTAGCTTGCACAGGGCCTGCATGGGTCAGCACCAGATGGGGGTTCAGGAACTGAAAAGAGAAGGGGACACATGCTTCTTATTCCTAACCAAGAAGCAATCTCCAATTGATAACCATTCTCAAATGAAATATAGTTTTCTTGAAGGGACTCTTCCTGGGGAAACATGCCCACTAATAGAATGGTACCAGAAAAAAAGAACTCAAAGACATCTTTGTAGGGTCCTTGTCTTATAATGTCATACCAGGGATTTTCCTTTTTTATTTGATCTTATCATTTTCTTTTCTTTCTTTTTATCCTATTAGTTCATATTATATAATATGGCTTCCAGTTTAGAGTTTTTATGGGATTCCTAAGTTTGTGAATGAGTGGGTCTCTGCTACTTTTGCCTGTTCTTGGGCTCTTTTCCTTCTGTTTTTTTTCCCAAATCAGATGTATTAATTTTTGTCTTGTTTTAGTATTATATTGTATTACATTATATTATAAAATAATATGCTGCAAATTTAAAAAAGAAAGGAAGAAAGTTCTTGAAATCAAATACATTTGGAAGAGACAGGAACGAAAGCTACCTAGCCCTAGTGGGCAGACACAGAGTTACAGCCCTGAGGTTTCCTCCATCATCAACCCATTGAAACCATCCATATAAATCGTGGCTGTGATCATTCCCACCACAGTGCTTAGTAATTTACTGCAGCCATTAGAACATCACTGCCAAAATGATGTGAGGCTAACCATTAAAAATCTGATTTTACCAGTAAAAATGGGGACCTGGACACAACAGAAGAAAAAATGGTACCTGAAAATAGAAACGGTGCAGTGAAAAAGTCAACTAAGATGTTATTAATGGAAGATATTTGTAAAATAAGTACTCGGTACTGTCTGCCCAAAACAACACACTGATAGTTTGGGAAAGGTCTTAGAAATAAGCATGCAAGCAGAAATGAAAACTGCACTAGAAAAGATAAAATAGGGGAAATTTCCCAAAAGACATAATGTCTAGACAACAGAAAGTAGGACAGAACAGTAAGAAAACAGTCTAGAATATTTAATATCCAAATAGAAATTTCAGAAAGAACGCCTTGATGAAAATAAAGGAAGTCACCAGGGAAAGAAGCTGGAGAGATGTGTCAGTGATTAAGAGCACTGGATAATCTTCTAGAGCCCTAGATTGGATTCCCGACATGCACTTGGCAGTTTGCAAATTCCAGATGATCCAATGCCTTCTCTGGAGTCCACAAGCACCAGCCATACATGTGGCACATACACATAGACGCAAACAAAACACCCATACAATAAATAAATAAATTGATTAAAAAATAATGTTCCAAATTAAACAACATAAGTTACCACATATCTGGCATACTGAAGGAAACAGATTCATGGAAAGATAATCCTGAGGAGTCTCACTGTACCATATGCACTTACAGAACGAGACTTCAAACATTGAGATTCAAACAAACTTTCAATTTCACAGTGATTAAACTAAGAGCTAAAAGATAATACAACTTTCACAATCGTGGAGAAACTGAGTTAGTTCCCTAAAATTCTACATCCAACCAAGCTTTCCAAAAAGGACAACACTAAAATAAAGAATATACAGGTAGACCATAGTCTAAAGGAAATATAATTTCCTGTCACATTTTCGTACAAAATTCCCATGGGATGGATTCCACCTAAACAAAAGATGATCAAAAGAGAAAGGCATCGCAAAAAGAAAGAAAATACAGGAACGAAAGGAAAGTTCTTAACAGAAGGAGTTGTCTCCCAAGGGAGAGGTGTGCATCAGCCCAGGAGACAATAGACTCCAATAAGAGAAAATGCTGAAAATTAGAAGATAATCCCTTCTGGGCTAAGATATTCGAAGAACATTGGAAGAATTAGATAACTGGTGAAGGATTTGGGTTGAATTAGCGCTAAGTACAAAATGAACTAAACAGAAAAACAAAATAAATGTTTAGAAAAAATCTTCAAAAAGAAGGCAATTTGAAATATTATTTCTGAATTACCTATTCTTAATATAGGAAATATTGATTTCTATTCTAAATACCTATTCTAAATATAGGTAGACTTTTGACAACTATATAGGCATGGGAGATGTAAGAACCCTCTGTGTGTGTGTGTGTGTGTGTGTGTGTGCGCGCGCGCGCGCAAGCATGTGTATGGAGTCAGAACATAATGCCTATACCAAAACATCTGTAAGTAGCACTATATTTAGTAATTCTTCCCAACATTGTTCGAGACATGGCACACATGCATAAATATTTATAAGGCCCACCGGAATAAATGGAAAAGTCTGATTAAGATTGGAGACAACCAGACAGAGGCTTATGCCACCCCAGGTTCCACCTGACCACCCTGGGGGCAAGAAGGGATCAATATCTCCCCACACCTGCAATCTATTTTCTGCTTACTGATTGAGAATCTCTGATTTAGAGATGAGAGGCAGGTAGGAAAGAACAGAGAAGAAGTGATTTTCTCTTGGGAGAGGAAGGAGTAGAAACGACATACAAGGGACAGAATTCTGCTGTGTTTCATAGAAAATCTTCTCAAGCCACTGGTTCTTCAAACTGTATGCATACATCACTTTAGCTATAAGAAGGAAAAAGTAAATAAAAACACATTATTTTATGAAAGTAAAGGCTGAACTGAGAATGGTGGCTAACACTGGGCATTTTGAAATGCTAAGTGTACACATATCTCCTGCTTGATTTCCATAACAATAGGAAATTAAGCAGTAGTAATTGCTACATTTGCTGATATGAAGAAGCACAGAACAGGAGAAAGGAAGTACACAGCTCGCATGAACACAGCCAATAGACACAATATCAATATCCAGAAAGACCTTTGTCCACATAGCCCCAAAACAATATTGTTGCATTGCCTCTGAGTGAGACCAGGACTGGAGTGTCCCGATGATGGAACTTATATACCAGGTTAGAGGAAGTTCCTCAGCGAGGGATTTTGAGAAATGGAGCGTATTTTGACCAACAAGAAAATGGGATATAATTGCCTACACAAGTCAGAAAAGTAAAGAGTATTAAACTAATTTCCATTGCCTCCCTAGCCTTCTACATTAATAAACCCCCATGACATGCCCTGGCTTCCTCTTATCATCCTTATTCCATCAAGTGCCCTGTTATTTTAGAGGTTAGCATCCCTGTTCTGTGGGTCTACATTATTTAACATGAAGTTTGAACCCAGGGAAGCCAACCTCAGAGGGTGTAATCACAGTTTCTCACATTGCCACTTAATCAGTTTAATGAGATTGCCACTGTGGTTTGAATCCTTATATGCCTCCAAATTCAAGTCAGAACTCAACCTTCAAGAGATAGTCTTAGGAAAGGAGGCCTCTAAGAATGGACATAGTCCCCTTACAATGGGCTCGAGAGAATCTTTCAACTCCTTTTCCTTCTTCCACCATATGAGGATACAGTGTCCCCCATTCCCTACATCAAGATATAGCAAGAGACATGACCAATGAAACCGAAAACGGGCCTTCACAAGACACTACATTTGCTAGTTCTGTGATTTTGGACTTCACAGATGGCAGACCTGTGAGAAATTAATTTTTATTTAGAAATTATTAAGTCTAATGTATGTCATTAAAGTGCCAAAATAGACCGTGTCACTCTTGGCTACCATGATTTCCAATATGAATTCTGTTTCATACAAACCACTTTCAAATATATTCAATGCAATGTTTTATGATTTAAAGCTTAGGGGGGAGATGTTGGAAGACCATTCTATATGTAAAGTTCATAAGTAAGGTTATTTTAGCAACCAATGCAATTAAGACGTTTTCTGGCATTTTTAAATTATAAAACTTTCTAAAATATTTACCTTCAGAAAATCTCAAAGTATAAGTCCAGACACTTGTGTGAGCAGAAAAACATGAAGTTTTAAATAGATACTTCAAAGGGAACAACAACACTTATTTCTAATAATACCACTTTAAATCTCAGAGACCACACAGTTAATTTAAGTTAACCTATCAATGACAGTAAATTGAGTGATATTGGAAATGTCTTCCTACAGTATCTCCATCTCTCCCTTTCTGGAAACCAGTCATGCAGGTATTTATAGACCTTTCTACAATGCTCAGCCCACACATGATCCTCTACATATACATATACACAACCCTAGCCTGATAATATAGTATTTATCATTATCTACAACTAGATCCCACTCAGAGTAACTTCCAATTCCAAAGCAAGAAATATACTGTGCTCTCAGTAATCTGAGGTTAGATCTGGAGTTGTTCACATAGAAATATATCCCCACTTGCCTTCTCTCCCCTAACTCCTCTCTACCAGTGCTCTACACAAATAATTTATCTCCACAGCAAGAGACAACTCTCTTCTGTGACAGGAATCAAAGGCGAAAAGAACTGCCCTTCTTGGACTATAAAAGCAATTGTATGTGTGTTTCATTCATAACTACTGTATTTTTAATGAATGAAAACATTTCATTATTTAAATATCTTGGTCTCAGTTCACACAAATTTGTATAAAGCTTATCTGCTCCTTTCCAGTCCTCACAAAATTCTTTTTAGGGAACTCATCCCTTAATATCCCTTATATGCAACTGATCATTCAACTTAAATACTCTTTGGAGAGTGCTCGCCAAACTGAGGAATGATGGTACATTTATACTAATCTAGAAGATGTATTTTAAAACTTAAACCCAGAAAAGAAAATCTGAATGTTATATTCTGTTTACTGCAGTATCTGACACAGTCAGTAACTGGCTTTCTATTACATATCATTGTATACAGGTATTCAGTCACCTGTAAGATAATCAGATCTACATTGACTTGGAGTAGCTGTTCCTTTTCATGACTAGCGAACTGTCCCAAGCACTGTTGCTGGGAAACTTTAGTCTCTTTACTCTTGATTAAAAACTGATAGTAGTCAACCTGCCCAGTCACCAGGAAAATGGATGGCCGATGTCAACAAGGCAGCAGGTGATCCAGAAAAACCATTAACTAAAGTTAAGTTCTTCCGATGTATACTTGAAGTAGATAGAGCAGAAAGATGGCAGGAGCTGGCTTTCTTAGCAACAAGGATGATAATTAAAAAAAAAAAGTTTTCTCTTAAACTAAGACTATTTCTCAAGAAAAAGAGCACTTGATGATGTCTATTTGAAAAAAGTCATTTTCTCTTCCCGTAGACACTTATCTGCTCCATATTCAGTGCTAGGGAAATATTTTCTTCACAGAAAGTCTTTTAGTGTGTTTAAAGGACAATGTCACTACAGAATTCTGGTGGAGTAGCATGGCTGTCAGTCACGCACTGCTGTTGCTGTAACACACTCAGCGGGTAGAACCTTTCCAGATTCCCACGTGCTGTCTCTTCTACACAGGCTTGCAGTTTGGTTATGATTTGCATTAGCCAATAAGGATCAAGAAAGGGAACAAGTGGAGGCTTAGCAAAACTGTATACTATAAGAATGGTTGGTTCTCTTGGTATTCTTTCCTGGGATCTTCAGCTATGAAGAAGTCTAGGGCAAAGATGGAGTAGAAATGAATGTCTCAGATACTGAGGAGTGCCCTGCTTTGGCCAATAGTTCTGGTGAACATCAGGAGCAGCGATGAGATTGCACCAATCCAGGAGAGTGACAAACAATGAACTGTCATTCAAAGTCATTAAATTTTAGGGTGATTTGCTTGGAAAGTACAGGTAACTATATCAAGATACACCGGAAGCCCAAGATTATCCATTGAGCTCTATTCTGAATGCATTCATCGCCTGTTTGCTTGTGTGTAAAAATAGGAACTCTGAATAAAGTTTAGCAATCCTTTCTGTTATATTGGTTATTAATTTTCTGTGTTTTATTGTATTTTATTTAGTTTCATACAGGGCTGTAATTTTGTAATTTGGTATAAACTCTTCCAGTTATTAGATTCCTGATCATCTTTACATTTATTTATTATATGCTTTCTACCATAATCCTCTATTATACCCTCTTAACTGTTTTCCTCTCCCAAATCCTTCTTCCTAAGAACCCCTCCCTCCTCCTATTTTCAGGGCTTTTGTTTGTTTGTTTAATACAAAAAAAGGATGTATTCTGTTCAAGTGTTCTGTTATTTTTGCGATAGTTTCATGAAAAATGATGAAACCGGAGTTTACCAGATATCTCATAAAAGTAATGAAGACAGTTATTCCTAACAAGAGGCAAATGTGACAGCCTCCAAAGCTAACTTGGCCCCACTGTTGGAGTGTAAGAGATGGGAGTATGATCCCTTGCTAAATAGAAGGTGAGGTGAGTCAGTGATCCATGGGTCACAGACTTCTGGCCTCCTCACTTTCTTGAGCTCCCTGCATCTGTCAACAGCACCATGACCCTGAGCCTGTGGACAGATGTGTTTGTGTTTAGAGCACCCTGGACAGAAGAACAGCAACCACCCCAACTCCCAGCCATGCTCACTGGCTGTCCAGGAGGAATGGGAGCATGGGATCTCACACTGTTTATTTGCGGTTCTTTTAAGTAATGTCCAGAGACCTACATTTCATGCTTGTTTGAAAGTGTATACGTAACAGGGGAAGCTGTTAAACAGCAGTTGGCCTTCGCTCCAGTTATTTACTTATTTAGTTACATGTCAGCGTGAAGTTCATTTAGTCATAAGTCTTCTCAGTTTGTAAAATGACCAGGATTTGAGGGTATAGAAAGGAAATTTGCATCTTATATTTATAAATATTTCAAAACTATCATATTTGGCTGCTAATAGTTAAATTAAAAAGAAGAGATTTCTTTCTTTTAAAAATGTTTTCTTTGTTTAATAATATGATTTCTTAAATAGGAAGAGATAAATGAACATAAATAATCCATTTCTGGGTGTGAAAAAACTTACAAGTTTTCCTAAAATAAACTGAGTCAAATTCCTTGAAAGTGCTGAAAACTATTTCAAGATAAGCAGATTCAAGCAAATCGGAATCAAGCAGTTCTTTGTAAGCTATGCATTTTGCTACAAAAACTCTTTTACACAGAAAAGACTTGTTCATGAGGAGGAAAAAAAATCACATCCAAAACAAACAAACAAACAAACAAACAAACATTTTTGTGCTGTTTCTCATTGTGTGCATGGGCAACATAAACAGTATTGTTTAGGAAAAATAAAATTCTAGATCAAGAGGACACAATGGGAAGAGAGCTAGATGAAAAAAAATCTTTCAAATTAGTAATGCCACCTCTGTCACTGGCCAGTACGCTCTGTCATGCTGAACATTTTCTCCCTGGTACTTCATTCTGCACACCAATCACCATGGTATTACTAACAAGACAGTTCACCAAGAGAAGAGGTATTTTTCTTTGGCTTTTGGAAGTTTTTCTATGCAGGACAAAAAGGAAAGGGCAGGATGATTGGCTTCTACAGATACTCCCAATCTGCCCTCTCAGGCCTCCTTCGTGTTCCCCTTGGTATCCCAGGGAAGAAGGAGGAGTGGTTGGAAAGGCAGAATGAACCCCTAAAGGAAGCTGAGTGACACTCTGAACTGGTGACACACAGCTGCCTCCTCCTGGCTTCTCGGAAAATGCCCCTTAGAACAGAGAGGAGAAACCACTTTGCTGAATCTAAAGGGATAGATTCCCCAGCCACCTTCTCACACTCGTTTTTAAAACTATCACCAAGCAATGAGTTTTAAGAGATAAAAGTTTGTTTGGAAATTCCATTCTCCTGTGAACTGTGGTTAAAAGCAAATGGCTCCCCCTTCTCTCATTTTGGCTAGAGATTTATACACTTTCCAAGGCAGCCCAACTCTTCTTTCTGTGACTGGCCTAGAGAAAAGTTTAATCTTACCCCTGACAGTAACAAGCTCCATTTCTGCCTTGTGGGGCTGGGTTCAGGCAGGTCAAGAAAATCAGATCAAATCCAATACCTAAAAAGTGGGGTCAGACAGCTTTGGGAGGTTTATACTAAATCAACTTGAGCATTAACATCAGTCTGTTCTCAAAGCTATGTGCTCTGAAGATCCCCTGAGTTATGAGTGGTTTCAGGTGTCAGGTCCCCTGATATTCAGGCACAGCCTTAATACGAAACAACTAATAATGTCAGCACACAGAAAACACTTGTTTTTATTGTTATTACTGCTTATTCAAAGAAGCCCCCCTTCTCCCAGTCTTTGAAAAGTATATCCACACATATACATATGCACACAATCAAATATGCACACATACATAAACACCCATTCTGCTTTCACATTGATAAACTTCAAGAACACATAGTTATCAACTTTTGCTATTCTCCATTATCAACATTCTTAGTTTTTATAAACTTACTTGACAGTTACAGTGATAATAATTAGCACTCTGCACCGATTTACAGAGATGCAGGCAAGATTCTTAGCTTCATCCTCTGTTCACATGTCAAATGTTAAGTACACGGAAAGCTCAGTGTGGAGTATCAGATAGTTTGATTCTTCCAGTTTCAGCTGGAAAAATCCAAGCTCTTTCTACACCTAGAGAAACGCCACAAGCTGTTCAATAGCGCCCCCTTCCTGTCAGAGGTGAAATTGATGCAGAATGAAAACAGCTTTGCGTCGTACAATGGGAAATTAAGAGTTGTTATCCTACATGGACCCTCTGTCAGACAAGTAAGAACGTGCAGGGGTGAGAGTGTGGAAGAATCTCCTTAAAACCATCTTTACACTGGAGCTGGAGGGAAACAGGAGTCCTAAAACTTGGGAACACAAAATCTCAAAGACTGTCTAAAAGCATGCCCATGGTTACAACGTAGTCTAAAAGTGCATCAAGTGTCATCACCTAAATAACCTATTTAGAGTAGTGTGACGGGTGATAATGACAGGGGTATCATTAAATCATGAGCTAGCAACTGTGTGTTCAAACACCGACAAGACACGAAATGCCAAAAGTGACTCCTGGACCACTAAGATGAAAATTTAAAATTCTCCAAGATTAGCAGACTTACAGTAGAACAGGGATATATTTGTCCAGATAGGTAGCTGCAAAAAAAAAAAAAAAAAAAAGCTGTGGGCAAAAGAAACAACTGAGCTTGTATGCACGATGAAGTGGGTGCAGACTTCAGTCTGAAGCTTGCAAGCAGGCTCAAAAATAGTATAGAACTCACTAGTATATACACAGTTAAATATCAGTGTTGTCTATTTTCTCCATTCAATGAAACTTCTAACAACACTTGAGAATATAATTCTGCACTGAGTCCCACAGTACAAGAAAAGGCTTTGAGAATCATTTCTTTCTCTACAGAGCCAAAGCACTCAAGAATTAAAACCTACAGTAACAACGAGATAGAGAATATTAATATTCTGGGTCTTTGTAAAACAATAGTGAAAAACAAACAAAACAAAATAACAGACCATGCTGTTATATAAGATAAGGAGGAAATGATAAGATTGTTGCAAACATGGCTTATTGGGCATAACAAAAGATGTGGAGAATTAAAATAAACTAAATGAAGTTAATCTACTTTTGAACATATGATTTTGTAGTTGGGATTCTTCAGAGACCTAATCATCTATAAATTTAAAGATAAAATGTGCAAAGATGATGAGAAAAACCTCAAAATAAAAGCAAAAGAAGTAAATCCAAATTTATTAAGAGTAAATGAAATAATACTGATATAAATATGCAATTTCTTATTTTTACTTAATACAGTTTCAAATTAAAATAGAATCACATCACTCTTCCCTTCTTTAACCCTTTAGCTCCTTTCATGCCCTGTTCCATCTCCTCTTCAAATTGATGGTCTTTTTTCTTTGATTATTATTGCTACACATGTGTGTATATGTTGCATACGTACACGAACATGACTGCAACCTGCTGAGTGTACTTTTTGTACCTACATTATTTCAAGGTTGACAATTTTATGCTGTATAAACAGTTAGGGGACTCTTTCCTGAGAAAGGCTAATTCCCCATCTCTTGTAGTCATTAATTACCTATAGTTCTTTGTCTAAGGCATGGACCCCATGTGATTTACCACCTCCTGCCTTAGCATGTCTACTGATACTTGTAGCATGAGTAATAAAAACACAGAGACAGATATTGGGTTCAAGCTGAAGATCAGAAAAGCAAAACAGCTAAGCCACTAGAAAAGGCTTGCCTCTACCAAGGCTGGGTGACAGCAGATTGAGCCCTGAGCCTATGTCTCTTTCCATTTTATATTCCCCTTTAGTGCTGCGATTAAAGGCGTGTGACTCCCTAGTACTGGGATTAAAGGTGTGAGCCACTACCACCCAGATCTGTTTCTGAACTGATCTTGTGTAGCACAGGGTGGCCTTGAATTCACAAAGATCTATCTGCCTCTGTCTCCCAACATGTGATTAAAGGTATGTGCCACCACTGACTGACCTCTAGTGGCTTAGTTTTGCCATCTGATTTTCAGGTAAACTTTATTAAAGCATAAATAAAATATCACTATATTTCCCCTTTTGTCTACAATAAAAAGAAAGCTATAAGTAATATAAGAAAGCTATATACAATAAGAACAACAACTATATACAATATATACAGGCAATAAATACATTGAAAATGTCTAGTCCATTTGCATTTGACAAATTCAGAGAAAGTACTCCATATCTATCCTATCTTGTGAATCCAAAGTCTTGTACCTAATTTACTTTCTATCGTAGCTTGCTTTCTGCTTCTGGTAGACAAGGAAAACTTTAACTATAACTATCTAGTTTTCAACTCCTTCAGAGACCCAAGAATAAAACAATATTAACTGAGTAAACAGGAAGTATGAGCAAGCAACTTCTGAAAATTGTGAGAAATGACAGAAAAAGCTGGCTGCCTGAACAGTCACCCAAAGTTTCTTTGTAATATTGGGGCAACCATTTTTGACCTACAGGCCTAGAATATCTGACAGACTTTTCTATGAAAAGTGGGGTTTTTAATGTACTGTCCCACCTTGTCTGGGTAAGGTTTGGCAGTCACTCTCTTTTGTGGCCTGCTTGTCCCACTAGAATAACATACTGACAACAGTTGAGGCAAGGGCACTTTCATCATTATTAAAAGGTACTATAATTTCTGCTAAGTCCATTCCTGCTAATTGATAAAGTCTCAATTTTCCTTTTAGAATTAACTCAGAGACCTTTTCAATATAAGTTTTTAATTTTTTTACCAAGTTTATGTGGTAAAATATTAATTATAAGATAATATCTTCCCTCTGCATTAAAATTCTTATAGAGGAATGTTTGGAAGGTAATATGACCAGAATACAGTTAAGATTCAGATCTACATGATCCACGAGTGCCTTCTTCCACAAGTGCCTTCTTCAATTTCTCTTCCATCAATGCCAATTCTTTCTCAGTTTCAGCTGATAATTCACTGAGGCTATTTAATTCCTTCTCACCATGTAAGGTTTTGTTTAAATTAATGGGGCCATCAGGACCTATCCCAATAGTGAACCATAAGTGGGAAATGTCTCCTAGCAATCTTTGGAAGGCATTAAGAGTCTGCAATCCATCTCTCCTAATTTGTACCTCTTGGAATCTAATTATTTTACAAACCCATTTTATAGACTAAATAATTAATAGAATATCCTCTTTGTATTTTAGGGGGAACAATTATAATCCCCCAAAAGGTAAACTTTACTTTTTCAAACATTCTTTCTAAAATATCTTTGAATCAAATAGCAAAATGTTGTCCATGTAATGGTAAACTATAGATCCAGGAAATTGCTTTCATATCATTTCAAATGTCTAACTTATAAAATATTGGCACAGGGTGAGGCTATTTAACATTTTCTGTTGGAGAATCTTTTATTGATATCCTTTAGCAGGCACTGTGAATGCAAAATTTTCTGTCTTTTTCTTGTAAAGGTATAGTGAAGAAACAAACTTTTAGATCAATAACTATCATTTTGGCAATAGAGAAGGCAAAGGAATGCCAGATTATAGTGAGCCCATTGGCTGAATCACCTTATTAACAGCTCTTAGATCTGTTACCATTCTCCATTTTCCAGATTTCTTTTGAACAACAAATACAGGAGAAGTCCAAGAGTTGGTTGAGTCTTCAATATGCTGAGCATCTAGTTGCCTCTGTATGAGATGTTTGAAGCCTGTAGTTTCTCTATTGTTAAGGGATATTGTTTAACGCATACAGGTTTGCCTGTCAACCATTTTAAAGGTAGGGTTGTTGGTGCCTTTGAAATGTCAGCAACTATTGTGCCCTATTCTTGTACATCCTGAATGGTCAGTGATTGTTCTTTATAAAACTTTCTAATATATTCCCCAGGAACATACATTAATTTACAGTTTGCTTCTAAGATTGGATGAATGTTTATCTGAGTACTTCATTGCTGAAACAAATCACATCCCCACAAATTCATTGCTATATTTGCTACATATGGTTTTAATATTCCTTTCTGTCCTTCTGGACCTATCCATTCAATTCATCTTGTTCTCTGTTTTACCTGAGATAAAATTCCAATTCCTAAAAACTAAACCTTTACAACCTAAGGAGGTCAGTTTGGATGCCAAGATTCTAATGAAATTATTATAACATCCATACCTGTGTTCATCAGATATTCAATGGCAACATCATTTATTCATATTTTTAATTTTGGTCTTTGCTCATTTTAGAAGTTTGTCAAAATACTCACTTTATGGTTTCTCCTTGATGTTTTGTTTTCTCTTCTATAGCTGTTCTATTATCCACAGCAGTATGGTTTCCTACAGCAGGCATAAGGTTCATTAATTGTTCTGGGAAGGAGTTTCCTCTATGATGGCAGGAAACAACTGAAGCAGACTTGGCATAGGAGCCTGCAAGAGGCCCCTCATTGGCAAATGGTTTCCATGAATATTTCTCAGTGACCTACATTTATTAGTCCTGTGCCTGCCTTTACCACACATTCTGCATAATCCAGAAAGGAGGGGTATTCTAAATGGATTATTCTTAGAAAAGAACCTTGTTTCTAGGAATGCCCTTTCTACAATCCCTTTTAAGTTGACCTTGTTTGGAACAATTATAATATTTGACAATTTTACTTATCCTCAAACTTCTGGAAATCATCCCTTCTGTCCAAGCATCATCATGTTCATGTGATTCAATACTGATTGTATCTCAGATCCATTCCTCCAAAGGTGCTGACCTTGCTTTTAAAGTCTTAATTATCAGTTTTCATAGAGAATTGGCATTTTCAAAAGCCAGAGATTCAATTATTATTTGTCTAGCTTCCGAATTTTGGTATCATTCTATTTACTACTGAAACCAGTAAAAGCACATAAGTGTGTGTGTGTGTGTGTGTGTGTGTGTGTGTGTGTGTGTGTGTGTGTGCAGCCAGTTTTATAAAAATCCCATGGGTTTCTAAAGAGCTTATCTAAGAGTGAATCAGTAATACCTAGGTTTTTAAAGAGCTAGCCTAAGAGGGCATCGATAATATCAAGAGACACCCAGAAGGAAAGAATCATATCACTGCCTATACTTCAGGTTGTATCAACCCCAGACAGTGATGGTCATCAGACTTTACCTATGGAAGGTACACAGCCCTACAGAGAAGACAGAAAAAGAAATGGGTTGGTACTAAGGCTTTGCCCATTTACAAGAGAAAGCATTTTAAAGATTTCTTTTTTATCTTGAGTTTTCTGTAGGTATGTGTCTGTATGTGGGTATATGCACATTAGTGTAGGTGCCCAAAGATGTCAATGGCATGGATCTCCTAGAGCTGGAATTAAAGATGGTTGTGACTGGCCAGATATGGGTTTTGAAAACTGAACTCTGGTCCTCTGGAAAAGGAGCAAGTGCTCTTAACACTAAGCCAACTCTCTCTGATAATATTTTAAAAATATTATCTTCTGATAATATCTTAGGGCCTCCAAAAAGATTTTCAAGAGACCATACCATGAGACAGATAAAGTCCCTATGCTGAGAATTAAGATACAAGAGAAATGATGTGGCTGATAATATCCTTCTATATATTTAGATTCCTAATATTAATGACTGCTAGATGCTTTACTTCATTCACACAGTACTTGGCAATATGCAGGGTACTTTCAGGCATACTTCTTCTATAGCAATAAAACTGTAAATGACAAAAATATGAATTTTTGTGATGCAATAACCACTCTTTTAAAAGCTGTGCATATCCTTGTGTAAGACCCACTAGCAATAGCTTTCAAGAAGTCATCAATATCTAAGCTATGGTATCTCAAAGTTTTTCTTAGAAAACCATGTGTCCTGACAAATTCCATAGATACATCTCTTCATGGGATTTTTGCCTAATCTCTCCTTTCAATTCTCATTTGATTTTCATAGACATTTAAAACTCTCACAAATGTTCTCTATGCTAAGTCACTCACTTGGAGTGAGTCTGAAGACAGTTACTTGGTATTTTTCTTCTAAGACCTACTTCTGTGCCTTCTCTTATCAGAAGCTCCTTACTCTCTCTAGTTCTTCATATTTCAAGCTCTGCTAATTTCTGCTTCCTGGCCACTTAAGCTGACATGAACCCCTCAAAAGTTCTCCTCTTCTTGCTCTTTAATATAGACATAGTTTGTAATGCCACACAGTTTATGGCTCTGGCTGACCAAGAAGATGAGCTGTGATAAACCTTAGTAGGTGTTATCAGTATTGATTATTCTTCTTATTCCTGGATGGAAAGTAAACTTTATTTCCCAGATACCTGGGTTGTGTAGAGCTACATACAGGATGGTGACCAAGAGACTCTGAAAATTTAAAATTGTCTTGTTTCTAGAGCAAAGCAAAGAAGAGAAAATTAGAAATATCAACAGATCACCCTCCTTGTATCTCTGAGAGTAGATGTTTTATGTAGAGGTAGACAAATTGGACTCTTCTGCATCACAGGGGAGTCATGTAGAAGAGGATCCTGTAGAGACATCTTTAGCATTTGAGTGGAGGTAGAACTAACTTCCTTCTGTAAGATGCTGAAACATGGTACAACCTAGGCATTGATGATAAATCTAACACTGTCATAGAAAAATACAATGCAGTTTTCAATTCAAACATATAAAACTAACTGGACAAGGGAATAGGTAAATACTTCCATAATTTCAGAATTCAAAGCACTATGTTCAAAACACACACTGGGAAGGTTCTCAAACCTGTCTAATGAATTAGGTTGTAAACCAATAGTTTAAAGGTATCCTCTAAAGAACACTCATTGATTTCTTTCCTTTTCTTTTTTGACTAGTCCCTAGGTTATCCAGTTATCATCTGAGAGGTTTCCTCCTGTAGCAGATGGGAGTGGACAGAGACCCATAGCCAGACACTATGCAGAGAGAATCTAAATTGGATGCACCTTTCCTTGGATATTGTGGAACCCTATGGAAGGCATAGAGGGAAGACTGTAGGAGTCAGAGAGGATGGAGGACACCAAGAGTACATGGCTCATTGAATCAACTAAGCAGAGCACATAAGGGCTCACAGAGACTGAAGATGCAATCACAGCCTCCATGGGTCTGTACCAGGTCCTCTGCACCTACGTCATGGCTGTTAGCTTGATATGTTTGTAGGACTCCTAACAGTGGGACCAGATGTGTCTCTGACTCTTTTGTCTGCTCTTGGACTCTTTTCCTTCTATTGAGTCACCTTTTCCAACCTTACTATTAGGGTTTTTGCCTTGTCTTATTGTATCTTATTTTGTCATGGTTGGCTGTTGTCACCTAAAAAACTGCTCTTTTCGGAAGGGAAACAGGAGGAGTGGATCTAGAGGAGGGGGGAGCTTGGGGAGCTTGGAGGTGTGGAGACAGAGGAAACTGTGGTCAGGACATATTTTATGAGAGAAGTATGTATTTTCATTAATAAAAGAAAGAACACCCAATGAGGCTCATAATTGTTACTTGGTACTAATTTAGTCATACCCTCTCATTTTTAAATTATGAAAACTAGAGCCCCAAAGTAGACAAATATCAGCCAGTATGGCCATCACATAGGTAGTTGGTGCCAGTTAAGGCCCCAGCTCTTAATCTAATTAATTACTCCCCATGGAGCCCTCAAAAGTGACAAATTTCAATGATTTCACGTTACTCTTACCTTAGCCTTCATTCTCCAGTTACATAAAACAATAGATGGCTGTCTGAAAAGGTCATTGTTCAAAACCCGCTTGCTCTCTATACCCTCATGGCTTTTCAAGGAGACGTTTTCAAACATATCTAGTGCCTATTTAATCGAAAGAGATGCAAAAGGCCATCTGTGCCACACATGGATGGCCTGAAAACCAAGTTGCTTTGAATGAATGCTGGAAACAAAAAGCGGCACATTATTTCTGAGTCTAAAATAAAAACACTTTATTTTATGAGTTTTGGATCCGAATCATCTATGTAAACAAAGGTGGGGTCAAATGGAAAGAACACAATATTTGAAGTCCAAACAATAGTGTGTTAAAATCCAAATCTCATATCTATGTTTTTTGAATATTCTAATTCATATACTATGAAAATCAGGTGTCCGAGTTAATGTCTGTAATACAAGGGCTAGAAAATTGGAGGCAGGAGGCTCAGCAGTTCAGAGATGTCATCCTTGGCTATACAGGGAGTTTTGGAGGCCATTGTAGGCTATGCAGGGCGCTGTCTGAAAGTAATAAAGCAAAACAGTAAAGTAGGTGGGAGCATTTTAGTGCATCCATCTACCAGCACACATAGTTCTGAGCTAATTACTCTGTAATTGCTGCTCTTGACGACCCTTTTCACCAAGTCACAGGTCCTGGGGTCTGTGCTTTTCATCTGGGTGTCACCGGTACCCCTCATCCTGCTCCTTCTCTCCTGCCTCTGTGAGTTTTCATCAGCCAGGACAGGAAGCCAGGTGGGACATCCTTTGTAAGGAGCAGAGTACAAGGGGCCATGGGGGCCTGGTGGAGGTGACGAGAGACGGGGGGGGGGGGGGGGGGGGATGGAGGAGTGTTGGGAGAAAGGATGTTGATGGCGCAGTAGGTGGGAAATCTGGTCTGGTTAATGTCCACAGTGTCCCAACACTCCAGACACTGTTGGACTCACTCCTGTGCCACTGGAAGGAAACTTTTGTTAAGATCACAATTCACTCAGCAAATCTATTTTTTTATCCTCTGTAGTTTTTCAAAATGCATTTACTGGCTCCCATAATGCCTACATATAGCTTCACTTTTATATGCTCTAGTAGCTACCTGTTAGGTTGCAGGCAAGGCTTACATAGCAAAAATTAGGATGAGGGGGGAAAGCAACTAATTCTGAACCCATGGCTCTGGAAAGCAACAGCTATACTTGGAAACTGACTGTAGCAAGGACTCCCAGAGAGGCCCCGATTATCTCAGAGATACAAATAGCACAGCCCATTACTCAGCTGCATGCTCCCTAACCACAGAAGCACCGACCCTGATGGGCACATGACTGCCTGTTTTTAGTGGATCTGCTACCAATTCTGCATCAGCATCTCTGTGGTTTTTGGCGAGCTCAGAAGAGAGATTGCTAATCGTAGCATCCTAATTGGGAGGCTATCTTCTTGTCTTCCAGATTTACTGTTCCCAAGGTCTAAGGGGCACCCAGCTTATGTCCTGGCAACTCATTGCATGGCTTTGTGTTACTATTTGGAAATCACTCATTACACCCTGATTAAAAAGTTATGGGAGAGTCACTGCTGGTGCAAACTCATCCTCTAGGTTTTACTGGAGACACTAACCCTTTCAATCCCCTGTCTGTGTGCATAGAAATCCACCATGCCTCAACCTGACATGGCCCATTAGTCACACACACACACAAAAAGTGACACCCAAAGCAGCAGCTGGCGGTGGGGAGGGCATGGCAGTCCAACAGCAGCTTCCTTACCGCGCCTCTGCTCTGAGCTGCACACAAATCCACGGCTCCGTTTTCCTCTCTTGGCCTTGGGCCCCTTCTTTCCGGAACTCGGTTTCAAAAAAACATCACAAGCCTTGCAGGTGGTTTGTGTTGCACCACAGCTCGTATTCCTGACAGATCCTACGTCTGCACATTAATATTCCTCAATGCCTCCAGCCTGAAGCTTTCCCAGACACACTCGCCTAAGAGCCTCAGAGGCAAAACATTATATGGGCTCGCTACACAGAAATTCCTTCTGGATCTGAAGGTTGGGAGGTCATGGTGTTTTAAGCAAGAGAGGCTCACGGCCCCTTGCCTACGAACTTCAAGGCATTTGCCTATATGCATGGGAAACCAAGCTTCTACGAAGGTTCTGGGCAGCTCTGAGTTACTGTGATAATGTTATCATCATTGCCACAGTTGCAATCACACATTGCTTAGGATATCAATCAGTAAAAAACAACAGCAATAATGAGTCTCATTGGGTGGGTCCCTCTCATCTATGAGACATTATCTAGACTAAATAATATATTTCTTCTCAAAAGATACCACTTAAGGCAAGTGATGATTTGCACAATTTATAATTTTACTAAAAACAAAAAAATACATGATTGGGCAAAGGCTACATACACAGTTGGCTTAATGATAGGGCAGGGAGCTAAACCCAGATGATGGGTTGCTAAGTTCAGCCTAGCTAACTTCATTTATCATTCAAAGATAGAAAAAAACTGAAGGGAGAGGGACTAAGTGACAAAAAGAATGAAGGCCTTGGTAAGCTCATCAGCTGATTTCCACACTGGAGTCTGTCTTCTGAGGAGTCCTTGAAACGCTTTGCTGGGCTGGAGACTTATTTTTCTCACTTTACTATTTTGCATATAAGAAGAATGGAGTACATGGGTTTGGAATGAGTAAAAAGGAAGTTTCCCAGCTTTAGCAAGAAATAGAGAATGGTGGGGAGAGGGGGAGAGTCCTCTCCCAAGAAGTCTGGAAATGAGAGAAGAGAGTCATCCCTAAGGATCCTGAATAGATGAGTGGAATGACTCTCAATAAATCAGAGCTTTGAGATAGCAGCCAATAAAAAGAAACATCGCAGAGGCAGCCCCCTGAGTGCCCATTTCCTCCCTCTCTTCTTAAACAACACGGATTTCTGCTAGTTCCATGGACACATCTATAATAACTCCAAATTGCTGTTTCTTTAAATCTAGAATCGTATTTTAGGGGCTCACCCTGAGAAAGTCAGAGGTTGTAAAAGATGTCATGGTAGACGAAGGGGGGAACATTCAAGAAATATGGTGGGTTAACGCAGGGTTCAACCTATCCATTGGGGCCTGACATCAAGCTGGAGAAGAATTAGCATGAACAGGGGAGTCCTGTTGATTGCCTGCTGGAGAAAAGTGACAGAGGGTCCAAGCCAGAGGGTTTCTAGAGAAGAGGGGGCTGGAGGGCTGCCGAGGTCCACAGTGCATGACTAACCCATGACTTACGGGAAGGCTGACAGGCCCGACCTCAGAATCACACTGAAACTGACCACAGCTTCTGGGCTGTATCTCCTGTCATGTGAGGGCTGCTTTCATTCTAGTGTGATTGGGGTAGAAGAGTATCTGTGGGTCTCGTCTGTAAGGACAGCTCTGGGAATGTTCTCAAACACACATCTTCAATCCTTTCCACTTGACTATCTAGCCTTTATTCCCTCGACTTGCTGTTTGGGTAAACGACTGAGGGCAGAAAATCAGGGAGAGGTCTAATTCTGGGGAATATAATGCTCTGAAGCACATAGCCATGACCTTGTCTTCCTTGGAACTAATCTGGAAGTGTTCAAGTGAAGAAATCACTAAGATAGCACAAACTAATCATTAACTAAATCCAAGACTTCAACTTATTTACTTTAAAATTTTAACACAGAGATCACTCGTGAGACTAGAATCCATATTACCTGGATTGCTTAGTGGATAGGGAACCAGAAGCAGCTCTATGTGTGCAGAATGTATGAATGATTCAGGGAGGATGGGGCAAATTCAGTGTTGTTCCTGTTTTATGGAAAATCACAGTCTGCTTGAAAACTTGCAAAATGAATCCTACCGTCACATGTTGTTTATATAGTAGCCTTGGACCAGAAGAACAAAGCAATTGGGCAACGTGAAACAGGGAAGAAAACACATGAGCTTTCTCATTCAAGACCTTCATATGGTCCATGGCTTGCAATTTCTATGAAACACCATAGATTTCATAGTATGTAAACCATGGGCACATCTTACTTCTCAGTCTGGAGACTGGAAGTCTGCTATCTAGACAAGGTAGGTCCAGGTTCTGATGTGGACCTTGGCTATGGCCATTTATCTATCACAATCTTACAATATAAAAGGGATGAACAAGCTCTATGAGGCCACTCATAAAAGGCCTGTTTATCCCATATGATAAACATTTTCTAAAAGTTCTACCTCATTATGCCATTGCATTGGGGCTTAGGATTTCAACCTAGGATCTGTGGACACAACCCCTTTAACCATTATAGTCAACCACTTGAAAGAAGAGATGAAGAAAGAAGAATATCTCTAAGTTCCACCCAAACATCTCTTCCAACTCAGATAACCAAATCTTGTGATAAAAAAAAAAAAAAAAAACTGCACAGGATTCAGTAGGTAAGATAAGTAGTAGGGCTTCTTCCCCAGGTAAGTGTCTACAGGAGACCTCAGCATTCCACTGGAATCCATGTGCAAGTGAGGAAGGCAGACTTTCTAGAAGGCTGACTGAGGAGAAAAAAGTGAATATGAAAAATAGAACAAAACACTTTCCAGTCACCATGAACACTGGAAGAGCGGGGAAGGGGGGGGAGGTGGATCCTGATGCTGTAGAGCTAACACCGGTCCTTCACAGGGTCGCTGTCTAAATGTGTGCCACCGGTGAGGGCTGAAAAAAAATCTCATGTGGACAAATCAAACTAAAGAGTTCCCAGGTCAGTGGTACCCCAGGAAACTGGCAGAGGCAAACATAAAGGACTTCTTGAGGAATACTAATTCAGTGCAGGTCTTCAAGAGCTCTTCCAGATAAAATTCTGTCTGTCTGTCTCTCTCTCTATATGCATGTATGTACAGAAACGAAGCACCTGAAATGGAATTCAGGAGATCCAGTTTTCCTAAATATATCAGATGTCATCATCACTAAACTTTCTGTTACCCACAACCTCTGAACACTAAAGAAGAAGCATGAGCATATGAACAAGAATAAATGCCATTTTAAAAAAATGTCATTTTTAAATGCAAGAATTTTTTAAATGCAAGATTTTTCACTTATTTCCCTCTTATGATAAAAAAAGTCATATACTATTTGGATCATGCTTTCCCTTCTCTCAACTCCTCTCATATCTTCCTCACCTACCCACCAACCTGAGTGCTCTCTTCCTCCCCCCCCCCTCTCACACACACACACCTGCCTCTTCTCTTTCTCTCTCTCTAAAAAAGAAACAACCAAACAAAATATAAGACACACACTCACCTCCACACAAGCTACAAAAACTGAAATCAAAATATATCAGCAAAAGAGAATAAGAAAAAAATGAGAAAAAAAAACCTCCCAAATAAAGCAAAATGAGACAAGTCACCAAAAATACCATTTCATTTCTTTTGTGTTAACCAACGACTCCTGGCCCCAGAGCCTATCCTGAAGTATGGTTAAAATACTCAGTGAGAAGACAAGAAAACTAAGTTATCCTTTGCCAAGAGGCAATAATTGCAAATGACATTTTGGCTAGAGGTGAGAGCTGGTGTCTACTCCCCCCTCTCAGCCCTGGGGACCTCTCAGCTTGAGCCTATGGAGGCTCTGCATATGCTGTCATAGTCGCCGTGAGTTCATCCTTGTGTCAGTCTTATTGTGCCTGTAACACAAGGTTCCTTGGTGTCATCCTTAACATTTGGCTCTTAGAATCTTTCTGCTTCTTCTTCCATGTAGTTTACTGTACCCTGATGGGAAGGATTTGGTGAAGCCATCTCATCTAGGACTAAATGCTCCCAAGTCTCTCATTCTGCACACTGTCGAGCTGTGGGTCTCTGTGTTAGTTTTCAACTACTTGAAGAAGACATTTACCTTGTGATACCAGAGCAATGTGCTGATCTATGGGTATATCAGAATGTCACCAGGAATCATTTTATTGTTATGTTCCCTTAGCAGAATCATGATCGGTTTTACCCTAGATCCAAAGCCTATCTAGTCTCAGGTTCTGGGCCACTCTAGCAATGTCAGACGTGGGTTCCATCTCATGCAGTGGGAACTAAATTCAGTCAGAGTGGTTGGTTTCTACTGTACCAGTATATCTCACTGGGAGGTCACTGTTGTAGACCCCAGGGTCTGGAACTGAACTGATGATTGCTTTTCTTCTCTGGAAGGGTTCAGAGTTCCTGCCAGTGCCATGGATACTGGTCAATAGGGATAAAGCCTCTATTTAGGGGCCAGTTCAACTTCCTTGAGTTCAATGAGATAGGCTTGCACTATCTGCAGCAATATAGTCTGGTCATCACTCTCTGAGGAGCAATCAATAACCTTGGTAATAGCCTGTAAAGTTTGGGGGTTTTCAAACTTTTGGCTAATAATTCAAAAAAAATGTAACCCATTCCTACACTGGAGGTTTCACTTCAATGTATAAGATGTCTTACTGGGGCATTGTCTTTCCCATTATTTGGTAACCCCACTTAGATTCATTTCATTCATACACACACACACACACACATATATATATATATATATATACATATATACATACATACATACATATGTATATGTATATATATGTACACACACACACAACTTGTACACTAGCTGGTTTCCATATGCTCCTTAAATAGCCCTTAGTGTTATTTGTCTCTTCCCATGTACCCTCCCTTACCCACTTCCTCTATTCCCTTCTCCATCTATTCCTCCCACTCTGTCTACTCCCTGTCTCTCCATAACAAGAAATTTTTTGAAGGAGAAAATTAGCAAGGCACAGTAGTGATATTTTGGGCTGCATGATAACTTTGAAGCAAGTTTAAAAAAAATCAAAAGGTGGAGAAAGAGAAAGAAGAGGAGGAGGAGAAATAAAACATTAGAAATGAAAAGTTAATTAGCTAAGAAGTATTGAGGATAAATTCAAAATAAGGTTGAAATAGATAAGATAAAGTGACCTAGAAATATAAATTTGAAAGGCATCAAGACATGGCACACAGGAAATACAACCACAGAAGACAAGAGCAGAAAAGAATAACAGAAGAGTCAAGGGCTGTCTAATCACTACTCAAGGGGTTGTTAATATAGTAAAAATTAGACAGCGTTTAATAATATTATATCAGAGTAAGTCGCAGGATCATTGGAGGACACCAACTCTTACATTCAAGAATAATATTTTTTAAAAAATAAAAGATGTATAGAAACACATACAGACATCATGACTATAAAAGAAAATATGTTCTTCACACAGGTCAGGAGAGGTCAGATGAAAACCAGCTGCAAGCATGCCTCATCTTACAACTGTGCAGATGAAGACACAAATGGTGTAATGCCAGGAAAGTAGCACTTCATAAAATCACTGTTGAAGAGTAAGTTATAAAAACATTTTTACATAATGAAGAATTAAATTTACCGCCAACATATTTGCACAAAATGAAATTATAAAAGAAGTAAAATGAGATACAAAAGAAATGGTTGAGCCAGCTCTATAGATCAATGGGTAAAAGCTCCCTCTATGGCAGACCTGGTGACCTGAGTTCAACATCCCGAACCCAGGTAGAGGTAGAAGGAGAGAATTGACGCCACAAATTTCCTTGTGTGAGCTATATGGCATGCATGTGCATGAGGGCACACACACACTAACAATAAACATGACATGTTTAAAGGAAGTCAAGAAAGCATTAGTGAATTAATCTAAATAAATAAGGACTATGTTAAAGCAATTATACTTAATATATGAAGAAATAGAAAGCAAAATTTGGACACCAGCAAGATGTGCATATGAAGACACAGTGGCACAAACGAAACATTTTACACATTTCTTGCAACACTGAACTTGAGTTGTTGCATTGCACAAGAGGTTTAAGAAATCCAGGATCTCAGCACCCTTCCTCACTCAGAACTAGTAGGTCAGAATCTCACTTAACAGATCAACAGATGACCCAAATGTAGAATAGAGTTTGAGGATTTAATGTTTGAAATAGTAACAGTTCCAGGCTGGAAAGATGGCTCTTAGTTGCTAAGTCTTTGCTGTGTTTGCTGAAGACCTGAGTTTGGTCTTCAAAACCAACATGATATGGTGATATACACCTGGGATTTCTGAACTGGAAAAACGGATACAGGAGAATCATGTGGGCTCACAGGTCAACTAAGCTCACAGCAAGTTCCAAGTTTATTGAAAAACCTTGTCTCATAAAAATGAGAGTAATTGAGGGAGAGATGGGATGTTGACTTCCAGCACACATATGCTTACACATCATCTATTACCAACAACTAAAATCTTAGACATGAAGGGAGATTTGCAAAGAGAAGAGAATAAAATGATGGAATGGGGTGAATGAATCGACTTATACGTACTTGTATTGAGATCTAAAAGCTCTCTTCTGTCAAAGGCTTAAGTTACCAAGACAATGCTGCTGTGCATCCTTTGTGAAAGAGAAACCCAAAGAATAGATTCAAGTAGCTTCTTACATATTGAGTTTTAAATCAATAGTATGACAATTTGTATTCTAATTATTAGAGTACTACTCAGCGATTAACAAGGATCTTTTAACTCATTGTTCTTACATGCCCTTTTTTTGGTAACATGTTTCTTTGGAATTAGGTTGTCTGTAACACTTTCTCTATAATCTTTAATCATGCCAACCCATTATTTCCACTTTCTGTCTTGATGCTGATGAGATATTATGTATTAGCTTAATCGTTGCTCCTGTGAGACACAAATGTGATTTTTTTTCCCCTAATTTTTCAGGATTCTCTTTGTCATTTGTTTTCAGCAGTTCTGTAGCATTGACTCATTTCTGCGCATGAATTTCATTAACTCATCATTTAGTGTGGGATCTGTGGGTGCTTGTTTTGTTATTCTATAGTTTGACGGCTTAAGGGTCATAGGTATTTCAAGCTGCTTGTAAACTCACTATGTAGCTGACTGAACTCCTGATCGTCTACTGAATCATATTCCCAGGCCCCAGGTTGCTTCATCTAGGGCTTTTAAGTACAGTATGGTGGGTATCTGCACCATATCCACCCTACTTCTATGAATTTTTATGTAATTTTCTTAAAAGTACACTATGAATGTTTAACTGTAACTATTCTTTGACTTATCTAACCTTTTGTAATCCCTATTAGACCTTGTGTGCATGTATGTGTGCATGTGTAGAACTGTGTGGTTGTATATGTGTGTGTCCATGTCCCTAAGGAATATACATTTACATGGAAGCTAGAGGTCAACGTTAGGTGTCTTCAAGTTTTAGGTTTTTGTTTTCCACTTTGTTTATATAAGTAGAGGATAGAACTGGGCATCAGAAACTCTGGAGCTGGAGTAACAAAGCACTGTAAGTCACAACTGTGAATCAAACCTGGGTCTTTTACAAAAGCAGCGAGTGCTCTTAACCACTGAACCATTTCTCCTGCCCCCAAACCAGCATTTTTTAAAATATTCAACATCCACTAGATTATTTTACATATAATTTAATGTAATATATAATCTACGCTGTTCATAACTATACACCTTAATTATCCATTGATAATCTTATTCTTCTTAGCATATACATTTAGAGTATAACATCAAGAATTATTTCATTATTTTATGTGTCTGGTACTCACAAGGGTCAGAAAGTACAGATGACTGTTAGCTGCCATATGGGTGCTTGGAGTTGAACCTGAATCCATTACAGAGGCAAGTTTTCTTCATGGCTGAGCCAACTTTATAGTCCAAAAATTATTTTAAAATAGCTATCGGGTTTGGTGAGATGATTCAACCGTGAAGAAACACATCACCAAATTTGGCAACCTGAATTCAATCCCCAAAACCTACACGGTAGGGAATAAATGACTCCCATAAATTGTCCTCTGACCTCCACACACAGGTCTTGGTGAGCATGCACACGCACACACACACATGTGCACACGCACACACACATACACACATGGAACTGCATGAAATCTTTGTTCCCTGTTTTCTGACTGCTAGCACAATACCAAATGCAAATGTTAGAAGACACACTCAGCCTTTATACAGAGGGAAAAAGTCTTTTCCAAGATTGCATAGCTAATGTTATATACATACACTATTATTGAATTTTCGTGTTCCTCTCACAAAAGAGGTTTAAATAGTAAAATGTTCATGCAAATCCAAAGGTTGGTAGGGATAGGAGGTGTGAGCAGCCTGTGTACCAAAGCCCTCATCTTTTGTAGAAAAGGATCAATAGCTATTGTTTCAAGCAGAAGAATGTCACTTAACATTATAATGATAACAACCAGAGGAGTAAAACCAGAAACTATTTAAAAGTGGTTGCCTAGGGAGTGTGGGATGAGAGGAGAATTGGAGTGGGGTGAGAGGAGGAAAGGCTTTATTTTTTTATTTTATATCTCTTGCATTTGTTCTATGATTTGTGTGCATAATAAAAAGAAACTTAGCTGCATATAAAAAGATAAACTATACTACATAATGTGTGTTGCGGGGGCAGGGGTAGAGGAGTTCTAGTCTGCTCAGGCCACATGTTGCTGATTGCTACTTGCCACACAGAAAACAGCACCAGTCCACCCTGAGGAAAGCCTGCAAAGTCAGCTGCTAGGGTACAGTCAGGCAGCGCTATAAGGCTTCTTAATTTTTAGGCAGTGATTAAGAGGAGAGGGGAGGGAAAGGGAGGAGAGGGGAGGGGAGGGGAGGGGAGGGGAGGGGAGGGGAGGGGAGGGGAGGGGAGGGGAGGGGAGGGGATGGACACACTGAATCAATATACCATTAATATTCAATGTATCAAAATCACTGTGGGATGTTCAAAAGCATTGATACCTTTCTTTGGATGCATTTTTTTAAAAAGTATTTTAGGTTAGTAGTAAGAAAATGGGGGATTTGAAAATTGCCCCAACTTGTGTTTCAATCGTTTGGAGTCAACTCCATACAGACTTCAATATAACTGAGTACAAAAATTGGGGGATGTTGCTCATCCCTTGTGATACAGAGTTCAACCTATGGAGGTGACTTTCCAGGATTACTGAACCAACTCCTACCCGCTGAGAGCATTTGCAAAGGATTGGTGATTCTAAGAAACTTGCCGGGTTTTCAAGGCTAGGTCCCTGCTTCCCATTTCCTCCTGTCCTGGATGCAAGATTTTTCATTTCCATGGCTATTTCCCAGGGGAAACCAAGAAAGGAATTACCTTGGAATTCCTTAGGTCTCCAAGCAAGGAGAATTTGTAGCTCCTGCTGTTTTTCTTCAGGACCTGCTGGGCTTTCCTCCACTCTTGCCAAAGTGCCAAAGTGCTGGGAAATGGTAAAGCTGGGGAGAGCCGACAGACGCCCCGCAATCTTGCCTGACAGCAGAGAACCTTCGTGTAGGAGGGGCGTTCTACCCAGCAGCTGTTTCTGCTTTGCTATAATTTGTTCAGGATTTGGTTGGGACCCGAGAGTTCACCTTTTGCAAAATATTTGTTAATTTTTTGTTTTTAGTTGGGAAAATACCTTTTCTCCTCCCAGAACGAGAACAATTTGCTCTGGGATTGACGATGGATTTGTATTATAGTTGCAGTGGAGATTTGTACAATTGCTTCATAGCCACATACCCCAAAGTCACTAATTCTTTGTAACAAGAAAATGGTAAACAGGTGGGGTTGAAATCATCGATAAATAAAGCGTCCTCTCCAATCCATTCACTTAGGGCTTTGTGAAAGGAATTCCACCCAGCTGGCAATTCACGAGCTTAAACACGTGGAACTTTTTTCTTTTTTTTAAAATCAGCATTGGGAACGAATGGTAGATATGATAACATGCTCCTGAAACCTATTCAATCCACAAGACTTCAAAGAAATTAGTTTTATTTTGTAAGCTGTTAAAGTGCCCTCCCAAACACTCTCAGAAAAAAAAAAAAAAAAACCCTTCCAGCCATATGGAAATTTGTTCACAAGTAAATATATATTTAAAATGCACAGTTTGCTACTTGGGCACATATATACATTATTAAATAATTAAGATAAGCAAGCTTTTTAACCAATTAATTCACATAACTACCATGTATAAGCGAGAGAGAAGGAAGAAAGAATTTTGAGAACACTTGAAATTAAGTCACTGGTAATCTCAAATTTTTCGTAGACGGGTATTATTGACTACATTGATCATGCTGCATATTAGATCTCAAAAATGTACTAGTGTATTTTGATCTATATATCTATCTACATATATACACCTGCAGTTCCTGGTTACTACTGACTTACTCTATGTTTTTGTGAATTCTACCTTGAAAACAAACAAGAGCTGGAGAAAATACCATGTGGTTCAAGTGCCTGTTATATAAGTGTGAGGACTAGAATTCTGAGCCCCAGCATCCATGAAAATGCTGGATTAGCATGGAAAGCTGCTTCTAATTCCAGTCTAATGAGGCAGAAATAGAAGCTCTGGAGAGCAAGCTGGGCAATGGTGATCTTGGGTTTGACTGAGAGCTCCTACCTCAGTGAATAAGGTACTAGAGCAGTTGAAGAAGATTCTGGGCAATACATGTGCATCCACAAACATGTGCACATACAGATGCAGCTGGGGAAGGCAACATATTCATGTGCAAGACTTTTAGCATTTGTCTATATCTGGCTCGTTTGCACATTGCATCATGTTCTACAGGTTCATTCATGGGACAGGGTTAACTTTCTTGAAGGCTGATAATATTTTTATTTAAAGACTTGGGTACTCAAATCCACAATCCATTCCCACACCTAATTCATTATCCATTTATCTCTCATAGTTTCTTCCATATCTTAGCAATCCTGGTGATACTGGAATGGAGAATAAAAATATCTCTGAGCTAATTATTTTTGCTAGTGTTTATCAAGAAGATACAAATAAATCACATAAAAGGTCTACTTTTGATTTTCAAGAATTCCCCCACAAATTCTAATTATTTTGTTTTGGCTTTGGTTTTTTGGGTTTTTTAAGATAGGGTTTCTCTAAAGCTTTGGAGACTGTCCTGGAACTAGCTCTTATAGACCAGAATGGCCTTGAACTCACAGAGATCTGCCTGCCTCTGCCTCCCAAGTGCTGGAATTAAAAGCATGCACCACCAATGCCCGGCCTCAAACGCTCTAATTTTTACAGTCACTGTGAAATGAACATTTCCATCAGCAGGGCTCTCTTTTGCCTTTTTTTCTGTCATTGAGAAACCGTCTTATCTCTGTCTGTTTGACTTGATCATATAGGGAAAGCTCTAAGATTGTTGCAAGGAACACATCTAGGCTTGTGTTTTTGAAAATGTCTTTGTAAACATTATAGTTAAGAATCTTATACAGCTCTCCAAAATACTCAACTGTTCATTACTAAAATGTTGGTGCATATAGAAATAGGCAAATTGGGGAGAGTAATCTGAAGCAAAAATATACTCTTGGTCCTAGGTAATACACCAGTTCTCCTCAAAGATACTGAGTGGAACCTTTATGGCCGTGAGACTAAATCACAAGTCCATATGATTTTCCTTACCACTACATTCTATGTACGGTGGTTATTCCTGAGGACAATCTGATTCTGGTTTAGACTGATACACACAAATGTATGTAGGGACACATATAACACAAAGCCAGGAGCTTGCTTTCTTCATGTCTAGTATTTAGGTACAGTAGTTTTTGTACTTCTTTGTTTGAACTTTCAACATATATTTTTAACAGTCTTATACACAATTTAACTTTTGCCTAACACTGGAAGAATCTTAATTGGAACTTTCATTATAAAATAAAGAATATTCTATTATAATATTATTCAATGTCCAATTCAATATAAATCATTCAACTCCCTTTCTAATTTGCCTCTTCTGTTTCCTGTAGAACCACCCATCTTGATTTAAAACTTTGTTCTCTGAGTTGCAGATCACGTGTGTGTACGTGTGTGTGTGTGTGTGTGTGTGTGTGTGTGTGTGTGTGTGTGTTTAACATTTTCCTTTGGAAAAAGTGTTTACATATGTAACATAGATTGGCCCCAAACTCATGATTCTCTTTAATTCATGAAGTTATAGGATTCCAGACACATACTACTACTCTTCAGAAATGCCTTCCTGTCACTACCTTCAAAGGTAACACTACACATTTGCTGAATTATATTTCTCTTTACTCTTAATTTCATTCAGTCTTTCCTGTTTGACCATATTCTTCATGAAAAAAAATGAATTGAAATTTATGCCCTGGCAATGCTGAAGCATGCATGGCAGTCCATATATGGCAGTTTTTTTGGAATTGTTCATATTGGGTTTCATGGTCTAAATTGATGAAGACAACTGACCAGGTCTGTTTCTCTATTTCTTCATGGACTACTACATAATTTTTACAACTTCTGAGAACCTTCTGAAGTTGGTAACATCCTGCCACATCTGTCTTCACTAGCACTAAAGATGATATCTTGATCAGATTGTGTTAGAACATAGGGAAGAGGGCAGAGGAACAAAACTGAATGACAATGAGTCACTGTTTCAGACTTGATGGAATTTATAGTTCATGAGGGAAGATAGACCCCAAGGGCTTGATATAAGGTAGGGTAAAGAAGAGCAGGACCATCTCATAATCCTCTCTAGGACAGGAATTAAAGGCGTGCCTTTAACCCCAATGGTGCATGGATTTAATCTCAGAACCAAAGGGGATTATAAAATGGGAGGAAACAGCTCTCAGACACAGTCTCATTCTGAGATTTCTGGAGGCAGGATGGCCATTTTCTGGACCGAGGTTGAGGTAAGAGCCAATGGCTTCAGGTTGAACTCCAATTTCCCTCTCTGAGTTTCATTAATTATGCTACACCAATTTGCAATTTTCTGTGTCTTCTTAGACAGATGCATGTAAAGATCAGATTCATGCACCATACACGAATCATTAGTGAAACAGTGCTAGCTCATTCTTAAAAGCTGAAGAGATGTCCCTTGTCCACTGATTGATCCACAGTTTCCTTTACACCCTCAACTTGCTCTCAGTTCTCTCTATGTTTTCTTTCCCCAATCTCCCTTTGATAGTCTCCACCTACGTTTATGTGCCTTGTGGAGATGCTGTTCTCTTCTTGAATTTCAGTGACCTCCTAGGACCACATGCCTACTCTCAGCCAACTTCTTTTGCAGCTTTTTGTAAGTTTCATTCCCATTCCACCTCTGTTTATGAACTAGTCTTTCCCATACCCTTCCACACATATTCACAGCCTCCAAGGGCTCAATAGGTTCAAGTATTACTCACATTATTTTATCAAATAAAATTAAACAACATTTATCATCTGACCCACTGGTTAGTGTGAGTTTTGGGAGTATCAAGCGTATTTCTGTTGAACAACCTTCTCCAGAATTGCCTACATCTTGTAAGTTGTAAACTTACTGATTAAACAATTAGACAATTCCCTATACCCATCTTGCCCAGCCTCTGAGAAACAACACCGTTTATTGTGTCACGATGTAAGATTGTGCTACAGACATCTATTAACAAGAGGAATCATAAAGTATTTGTCTTTTGTGGTTGCGTTTTAAAATTTATTATGATATCTTCCAGATTCTTCGATGTTGCAGAGTATGCCAGAATGCGATTCTCTTTTAAACTGAAGCACTACACGATCCACACACCACATTTTCTGTGTCTTCTCATCCCCAGGTAGTCATCTGTGTTGTTTCCATCTCTGGGAAACTGAAAAGAATACTGTAGCGAACATGTGTAGGCATCTATTTGAGTGTCCATATTCATTTCCTCTGCATAGTGGAATAAATGATTGGTTGATTGTGGACTACATTACATTCTTCCCAAGATTTTCAAATTTTCAGGTTGAGATTCTGAGGGTTGGCCAATGATTACCTAATTTTATTAAACAGAATCACAACTTTTCCAATTGAGCTACATGTCAACTGCTACATGTCAACAATTTGTGTTGTATTCCTCAGTTACTTTCTAGTCACCGTCTGTCTTTTCAGGTGTCATTTATACCTTCCAAAATGATGGCAGTCAAAAGGGGGAAATATAGATATTCATATTTTCAAAGAGACACCACATCGAACCCATACTGAATGAGTCTTCTGCCTTATTTGGCTGGATGACTATGCCACAAAACCTGAAGTTACACATCGGGGCAAAAGTTCCTGAGAAAGTGAGATGGGGAGCCTAGCATAGCTAATACTGAGCACCTCACAACGTGCTTCTGAAACACAGGCAGCCTTCATCCTGTTACCTGTCAATTACTGTCAAATGATAGAAGTCCAGATAAACTATATCATAGTTACCATGCAAAAACATATGGTTTCTCATAATAGCATTTTCAATGTTCTTTGATAAAATGGGGGAAATGCTAACACCTGTTATTTTTCATTGGCATCATCTGAACAGTATAGGAAAATATAAACCTGACTATGACAACAATTGGAATAAGCTATGCTTACATGTTACTAAGTGATTTCATCATGTCTTCTACCTTATCTACATCCTGAAATTCTTCATGAATTTTCTTTCAAAGTATTTGAGGACAAAGTTGTACATAGGATGCACAGGATCTTGGATAAAAGACAGAATCAAGGGAAGAATTAGCATCATGCACTTCACATGGATGATCTAAAAAAGGTGGCCCGAGATTCCCAAGGAGGCCTCTCTCAGCAGTCAGCATGGATCTAGCACAACCTTGTTTACAGGGCAGAAGAGAGCCAGAGAGAGAAGTGTGCAGGGTAGAGGGATGGCAGCTGGAAGTACAGAGGACACACAGCATCATCTGCTTCCAACATGCTTATTCCACCAAATTATCAAGTTCTGAATGAATGTGTATTGTTGACGTGGTAACATCTTCCACATCCAAAGACTCAGTCCTGTAGGAATGGGGAAACCTTCCCTGAATGAAGCTGAGAGGGATGGCAAAGCCTTCTTCTGCTCTCTGTGTCGTTGTTGACTTTATGTGTAGGAAATATCCACTGTAGCTTCCCTGTCCTGCTGGATATTCATAACCTGAAGACTGTGCCCCTACAGAGACTGCTACTATCAAAACTAACCGAACCTGCCTCGTTAATTGGTTGTAAATATAACCCTGCTTCCTTGTTTATCTGTATACAATAAACTCACTTCTTGTTCAGTTACAAGGAAAAACCTTACATTCCTCTTCAACTGTATATAATAAACACAATGACCTTCCATGATGCGTCCATACCTCCATCAGAAACCATGATACACAGTAACTCAATGCCAGTTTTTCTGTGTCTATGTGTCTGTGTGTCTGTCACTTCTTCCTCCCCCCCGCCCACTGGATCAATTTCTAGAGCCCGGCAAGGATGTGGCACTGTGGCACTCACCAGCCAGTCCTCAGCACCTTTTCTTATACAACTCCTCTTGAGTCCTTGGCTGTTTCTCATAGAGCAATCATAGAGACAGATTATGAGTTACCTCCACAGTGAGCAGTCAAGTTAATAGCAGCCCAGGTCTGAGGCTGCATTAATCGTGATCAAAGGACACATTGTTAGGAGAAACATCCACCCTCTCAGCTACGTACAGCCAGGCACCAGACACCCACCTTCAGTCTAGATTCTTTATCTTGTCTATCAACAGTGATTAAGACTCTGTTCCCAGAGCTGGGACATGACAGAAACCAAAACAGATCAATCACACTTGTCCTTGTGGAGCTTGCATGGAGAGATCGTAGCTCTGTATGGACTATACCCATTGCTCTATAAGACTTATTTTAAGTTCTGATAAAGAAAGAAAACAGTTTTCTGACTATAGTTTAATTCCATTTAAACAGCAGTCATGGTTAGATGAGATTAGCTGATTTGATAGAGGAGGGAAACCATGATTTTTATGGAATGATTGGAGACGTTTTGAAACTGGTGTAATATTCCTTTGGTCATGGCTGCAGAAGCCAAAGTTCAGAACTCAAGTATTCACAACTGGACATCCAAACTGTTTTTCTAGGCAGGCAATTTGTTTAAGAGTCTTCACACAGTCAGTAAAGCAAACATCGGGCTCTCCATACCACGCCCTCAAAATTGGCAAGAATCTCTGAGTCAGGTCCAGTAGGACCTGACCCCTGAAAATAATGCTGTTTAGACCCGCTGATATAAAAATGCCTGTCAAGTTAGACACATTTGCCAAATCATTCAACATGGGCATATTTAACCTATGGTCCTACTTATACAAACTATTTCATCCAAGAAATAAAACTAAATGGAAACAGGCACTTTCTCTCTTGTAATGTAGTATACATGTGTATGTGTCTGCACGTGTAGAGTAGGGGCCTAACCTGTGCTTATATGCAACCCTGTTCGCATTTACAGCATGCCTATTGGTCCTGTTATATCTGATGGAGAAACTTTTAATGATGTGGGATATCCAATTATCAAACTGTACTTCTGAATAGACCACTAAAAACATCCCTTCAGGATGCAGGGAATGTAGTAACACTGCAGAGAGGAGGGGTTAGGAGGAAAGGGAGTGTAGTGATTCCCAAGATGAAGTTAGTTCACATTCATCTCAGAGGGCAGTAAGAAAATTTTGAATTCATTTCTAGAAACTGCAAAAGATGGTGAATTGGTGGAAATTCCTAGGATTTCTACATAGGTATACACCTCTGCTAGGTATACATTATTTCATGTTCTAAGTGCTATGATAACACCATTTTTTTTACAGATGAACAAATAAGGAGGGACTTGGAAAACTCATTCAATTAAGAGATATGTTGCATCGGGCTGCAATTCAACTTTTAGGTCTGACCTTATACACAATTTTGAATAAAAAATGGAAACAGTGAGTGATTGATAAAAGATTAAATGTTGGCTAAGAATGTGAAGACAGTCATATATCAAATAGCAAAGTAATTCATCTCCTTTCTACTTTAAAATAAATGCCCTGACAGTTCTGAAGTGTCCATTGCAATCACAGTAAAATAGATACTTAATGTGTTCCTTCCAATGACTTCTTTATTGGGATCAGGATGCACTGAGTTTGGCCATAAACAACCACTGTTTATTTAGATAGTTTGACAAACAAGTTCATCTCTAGAGCTCCCTATTTGATCCTCCTTGTACTTCGATTTTCCCTCCTAGAGGAGACATACAGAAATGGATGCTCCTTATGGCTTCACATGGGAGCTGGCATCATGATTAATGTTTCTTCTAACTATACTATCCCAATGACATTTTTTGTGTCCTGACTCTGAGAAACACAAATATGACCTTTGTTTTAAAATACAGTCTATTGATATTGTATGCTGGAAAGAGGAGTTGGAAACCCCCGATACGTCAAATAGAAAGAAAGCAAATGACATACCAGTTCCTTCAGAAAAAGAGCCAAGTGCTCTCAACTGGCCTCCAAGCCCGCCCCCCCCCAGCCACACCCATTGCTGTTCTGTGGCATTGCCCTGTAGTGATAACACTAGGATGAAGTCATTCAAACACAGGTTGCACAGATTTCTGACCATGTCACCAATGTCACATCTTTACTATTATACAAGTCAGTCTTGGAGTCACCACTACCAGGAGGCTTCTGTGCTCTTTCCCTGGTGGCAAACTATCACATACCTCCACATAATTCCAAAACACTCTAAACCTCATAGCTACTACTTTATCAAACATAGGAGCCATGTTTCTTTTCTCCTTTTAGCCTCATGGTCCAGTTTAGGGTGTTCTGGAGTGTCTGGTGAAGTTTTACTCAATTCAACTACATTATTAGGTTTCCAGTTTCTCTATGGTTATAACAAGGTGAACTATAGGAAAGGTGATGTTGAACAAATACTCTCTACTTAAAGGTTTCAGTATTTGTGAGTTATTTTTCTAATATCTATGATCTCTTCCATTTACTTCATATGTAATGCCAAAAGTTTTGTTAGCAGAGCATCTTGTAGTTGCATCCTTGTAGTGTGACTCTGTCAAGGATGGGAGTCGTTTCTTTTATATTTCAAGTCTCGGGTATTCAATAGTATTTAATGGTTAAAGTAATGAATGATACAAGGAATGAGTTAGTGAAATTTGCTATATCCATTTTACATCACTTCACGGGAATAAGAACAATTTTAGTTAGATAAAATGGTTTCTCAGGAAATTCTAAATAAAAAAATCACAAATGTCCATCTTACTTCTTCCCTAACTCCAGCAGCAAAGTGTGGAGCACATTATTGCCTGAAGATTGTCACTTGATGGTTAAAAAAATTAAATTAAAAAGCTGTAAAGTGAGAGTCTGGCTACATTTTAGATTTAAGACTTTTTATGAAGTTAAGTATAACAATGACTGCCAAATGTCCACATTTCTAAGTATAAAGATACTAGAAAAAACATCATTAAAAGTAGCATCCAGTGGCTATTTAATCTTAAGATGTTTGTGGTTATACATGTTCTGACATAATATTTGGCGATGATCATGGTAGAGGTCATTGATGCCTTTAATGAAGAGAACATCCCGACATAAAGTATTTATTCTTGTAATGACAGAAATACTACATTATGCTAAATGTCCACCTATTCTGCAATATATTTTCAAAGTATTTCCTCCAACCAATCTCCGACTCCCCTAGTGCCCAGTTAGTGTTCATTGGGATTAATACCACAGAATCTTCTCTGTGTTATTGTCCATATAAAAAGATTAGACCTTAAGGACTATATGTAGCCAGTTAAGTTCACCTCATCCTGGCCTTTCCTAACCAAACAGTCTAAGGCACTCTCTCTTCCAGGAAATTCGTGATTGGATTTTTGTTGGGGGAAATCGGGATTCTCCACACCAAGTCTATTTGGCTGAACAGCGTTTCACTCTCCCTCTGGGGATCATGAGCTGAAAGGAATTGTAAATGGGGTCCTTGAGGAACTCGGGTTCAAAGGTGAAGCCGAAACAATCCCATGAGAACCAACTAAAATAGACAAATATTAAAGGTGTGACCATCTTCTATCCATACGAATCCTGCTACTGGTAGAAATTTATTTTAATCTGCAGTAACATTAACAAAAGATGGATGTGAGACTCACTGGCAATCAAAGGCTAATAAATTAATGATGTAACTGCTTAACTCATGTTAGCCAAAAATTTTAAGAGAGTGGACAATGTGATTAAGTGTGAAGAAATGGGCTATCTCTCACATAGCTGGTATGTGTTGTAGTGTTGTAGTAAGAGATAGAATAGATAAGAGAAAGGAAGTAATGACCATAAATTCATCATTGGAAGAAGAATATAAACAAAGATACTCACCACCTGCCCTGTGTGAGCTCATCTTCCCCTCATCACTAATTTGCCTTTGCCGCTCCTAGTTTTCTACCACCATCATCATCATCAACAGCAGAGGGCAGACCCAAAGGCTCTGTGCCTCGCCACAAGGAAGTCACCAGTCATGAAACGAAAGTGTCATCTCTCTCATCTAGAGAAAGTTCTGGAGATAAACGTGGGGATCTGAATCTGAATCTCAAGATCTCATCTATCCAGATAGTATGGCCCACTTGAGTTTTTAATTCTACTACTTGGGGTGAAACTAGGAGGTAAAAGACAGACAGGCAGAAGCTAAGAGCCCACTGGCTGTCAAGTCTAGCTGATCAGTGAGTTTTAGGACCAAATGTAATGAGTTACCTTACTATTTTTTACTTAACACACACTCTCTCTCTCCTCTCTCCTCTCTCTGTCTCTCTGTCTCTCTCTCTCTCTCTCTCTCTCTCTCTCTCTCTCTCTCTCTCTCTCTCTCTCTCTCTCTCTCTCTCTTTCTCTCTGCTTCCTCTCTCCCTTCTCTCTTTCTCCATGCAATTATTCACAAGAAATTTATAATCTCCATAATATCTAATTTTAGTAGAAAATAATCTAGCTTTAGAGAGGTGAGATTAAAATTGTGGAAAGATTGGTACCACTTGTTGCTTTTAAATCAGGGTTTTTTTTTAACACCCCACCCCCCGAATGTTCATGCCACTTAAGTCTTTATAATTTTCTCCAAGAAGAGAAGGAGATGAGGAAGGGAGAACAAAACGACAATTCGAGATCCATGAGTACTGACTTCAGGCTCCACAGTTTACACACTCTGTCTTGGTGAGTCCCCACATTAAGGGAAAAGCTCAGCGGGATTACATGATTGTCTGGGGAAACAGCAGAACTTCTGACCCACAAAGGCTATGTGTTCTCAAAAGCTTCATCTCTTATGCCTATTCTCTTCTAATACTCTTTTGCATTTAACTGAAGAAAAACATACAAATAGCTGTATTCACTGTGATACACATTACATTTAGATCAAAATGGAAAGAAAACAGGAATGGAGGAAGCAATTTGGAGTGAAAACACAATCCACAGTGAGCAACCACAAAAAGGGATATGTCTGAAGAATATATAATAGCAACATAAAATATTTCTATTGCAATGATGACTGTTACCATCAACTGTTAACCATAATTTATAATTACAGAATGATAATAGGTAAGTAGAAAACCAGGGACATAAATCAATTCATCAGGGAAAGAGGAAGAGTTTGAATCAAATGTCCATACTCTCTGGCTCTGGATGCTATTTGCTTGCAATATTTTTCTCTACTTTCAATATTTCTTTTTCTTTGAATTTTTAAATCAGAATATTTTTCATCCTGGTGAAATACTTTCAACGTAATGCTTCTTCAAACTTCATTTTAGTAGTTGAAATTTTTTAAAAAGAAACCTATGAACATTCCAAGTTCAAGCCTTCTTATTCCTGCACATCCCCAAGGTAACTTTCCTCCTATTTGTCCCATCATCCAAGAAGTGCTATCAAAGAATCATAAAGCCCACAATGGTTAACTAAGAAAAAATGGAGAGAAGGGAAAGAGAAGAAAGAAGAAAAATTCTATTCTTTCTCACTGAAAGACCAAGAAAAAGAAAGTCAGGCAGGAATTTAAAAGAAATATACACCCAGACAAATGGGTCCTATCTATCTCACAGCAGGGTCACTAGAACTAGAAAATTGACTTGTCTGTCCCCTTCCCTATTAACAATAACAAGCTCGTATTTCCAGGAGCAGAATAATCCAAAGAGGATGATATAGCCTGTATCTGTCAGCATTATTAGATAAGATCAGACCGAATAATTTCAGTACAAGACCCTGAACAAACTAACCTACACCCTTCCCTATAATAAGAAATATTAGAGCAGGGAAGGCAGCAGAAAAAAAGGAGAGCTCAATAAAAATCAATTTAAAAAAGAAATATCAGGTAGACTAGCTCTCCTCACGCTAATCATAGCAGCAGATTTTGTATCTTCTTGTTCTTCAAACAGTTTCATAGAGTCACTGCATCCCAGTGGTTCCTGATTGTAAATTCAAATGCAGGTGCCATGGAGGCTGGAAGTGGGTATACAGCTTCCTTGAACTGGACTTTTAGGCTGTTGTGAGCTACCTGACATGAATTGGTGGTAACTAACCAAGGTTCTCTGTGAAAGCAGTCAGCTTTCTTTGCTGTGGTTGCATCTCACAAGCTGCATCGCCCTTCAGCCCAATATTTCCAAAATTTTTGCAAAGAAGGCTAGAACACTAAGCCCATGGGTGAAGCATAAACATGGGGATCTGAATCGGAATCTCAAGAACTCGTCTATCCAGATAGTGTGGCCACGTGAGTTTATAATTCTAGTACTTGGGGCGAAACTAGGAGGCAAAAAGCAGACAGGCAGAACCCAAGAGCTCAGTGGCTGTCAAGTCTGGATGATAGTGAGTTTTAGGCTCAAAAGAGAAGACTTTATCTCACAAAATAGAAAACACTAGAAGGAAACATTTGATGTTGACCCCTGGCCACCGTACACAGTTGCGCAAACTTGCACACACACAAACATGAGTGAATACATTGCATACACACACTAAACAAACAGATATTTTTTAAAATAAATGTTATTTGTATTCCATTGGAGCCTCTGAGAGCAGAAGTGTATATACCCATACATATGTGTACTTGTGTATGCATATCCTAAAACATACAAACATATATAGTCATGTATCCCCATACATACTTCTCAGAATCTCACTGCGGTGAAAATGGCAAAGGCAAAGGAATTCGGCTATCCTGCAGAAGCCTGTGATGGAGAACCTTGACAGCAGTGAAATAAAGGCTTCAAACATGGGCCTGTGAAGAATATGAATGAGTAGGAAACAGATATTTTCCTGCATCTCCTTGAAAGATACACAGCCTTATGGACACCCTCATCTTAGCCCACTGAGAGCCGTCTTAGACTTCAGACCCATACCCTATAAAAAGCAAAGTGGGGTCAGAGGACAACACTATATTTATTTTCTGCATTTGTCAATGCAACGGAAGGAACAAATCCACTCAGGAAACAAAAACTTATACAACTGAAAGAAGAACAGGAGAAATTATAATCATAGTTCGGCATTTACAACATACTCTTGGCAATGTTGGAAATTAGCAAGAATTAGAATAAATGAATATGCTTATCCATTATAGAATCCAAATGATATTAATGAATATTCTAATTGGCAATGGGAGAATACTTGAACTTTCCTAACAATATTCTCAAAGAATTGTACCTAAATTTTGTTAGGTGAAACTAGGACTCCAATGTTTAAATAATACTGATGCAGGGTTTTTACTACAGGAAGCAGTTTTCAAACTTCCTCCTGGTCTGACTGTAATAAATAAGAATAAATAGTGTTGCCCTATTTTTAAATTGAAGTATATGAGTCGGGTCCTCTTACTTAGCCCTTGCCTGAAGCTGACATGAAACTAAGAGGTGACCAAGGACACAGTCTTTTCCAGTGAGAGATGAGCAACAGCTATGTACAACATTTTTACAGCAGACTCTGAGCTCTCTCAGACAAAGGCTTATTCTTCCTGTGGGGTCCTTGGAAGGCTTTCGATCCCTCCCTGGGTATTCCTCGTGGATGATTTTCTTGGAAAATATTCACATTGATCTTTGGTTTATTCCATTGCTTCTCAAAGGAGCCAAAGTTGAAAACTGACCTTGAGCTCAAGTAACTTGTTTCTAATGTGTCACACATGGAGGCCGAGAGATAAGGCTAAGCAGCCCGGGCTGCTGAGAAAGGATGATCCTGCCAAGGAGTGTCTCAATAGCTCTGCGGATAGTAGCAACAGCTCATGTAATAGTCAAATCCTTTATGCTGCCAAATGCTTTCGTATACATTATGACATGGGTTTCTCAGAGCAAAGCTCTGAGGTAGGTGAGCGAATGCTATGTTTCTCAAAGGGAAAAAGTAAAGCTCTACACTGTATGGTTTGTCCACAATAGTTCACCAGCAAGTATTGCGGGTAATACTGGAGCTTCAAAGTTCATTTGTAATATTAAAGAAAAAAATGTTAAAGATAAAATTCACCATCCCCAATATACCATGACACTAAAAATTTAAATCTGCATGTTTTTATTAATTTTGCCCATATGCATTCACATCTAACATAACAACCTCCATTATAGTTTTGCACTAAATATGAATATTTATTCTGTAACAAGATGCTGATCGCATTGGCATGTGTCTGTTGTAATTTGATTGCTATTTTTGATGTGAAGAACTATTACTCATTTAATCATTTACCACCCACCCTTCAGCTTTGTTGTGTCCCCCCCCCCCACGTTGGTTTTGATCATTACTGAAAGTGCTCTGTCCTTTTTTGTATTTTTTAAGTCAGCATTCAAAGCAACCTGTTTTGTTGATCATCTCATTCTTCTCAAAATAAAAATTAAAAAAAAACCATAAAACTTGCAGAGGGCTAGCAGTTTCAGTACAAGCTGACTCCAGGGACATTTAAAGCTGCCATCTTTACACTGAGTAAGTGTTAAGAGGGCACAACAGTAAAAATGTTGTCTTTCCAATAGTTGGACTACACAGATCTTTCCCACAATAACATTAAGGTTATTATTACAGATAGTTAAAGATATTGTCCACATTTGTCTCCTGTAAATTTGACTTCGTATTAAAGAGACGTTTTGCTCTTTAGATTTTTTCCCCTGTAGTTTAAAAGCTTAAGTTCTATTCCCCAATTCTGTTTCTTTCTGATGGAAATTTGTATTATAGCAAATATTATAATACGATAAAATGTTCTCCTTCTAATCCATCAGAAATATTATGTGTAAGAATAATCTACCATTTTTAAATTTTGACTTTTTTCTTGGTATCACTACATTTTCTACATACAGCATTCTTAAGTGGCAAAAGCAATCTGAGGCCTATTTTAACGAATGAAGCTTCTGCAGTATTCTTACGTCCATGTCAGACACCCTCTGCATTAGTAACTATGTTTCTAGCTTGGTATTTGTCTTCACATGTTTGCACATCCACACACACGTACAGACGGATGCTATGGATTCTTCATTTCTTCATTTTGAGAATCACCCACTAGCATCTCACGCAAGGAAGCAACTATTTTCCTCTCTACTCATATATACCGTCAGTCCCCCATTCCCCCTCATACGGCTGCATTTTTTAAGTCGTTTAATCCAATCTACTTCGGTTTGCTAATGCTATTTACAAATGAGCCACGTCGCGAGCTACAACTTTTTCCTATCTTGCATAAACTTGTTCTTCTTAGGGTCAACGGATGCTTTGTTTACTTCTGTTTTCTTCGTTGCCTGTGTTATTATGACTAATTCGCCCCAACACGTTCAGACGCATCCAGTTTTCTATCAATTGCATCTTCTTGGAAATCTTTTCTTCCAGGGCCTCTGACTTGCTTCAATCTGGTCCCATTATTCCTAAGCCTTTTGCCCATTTTTTTTTTAAATCTCAGAATTAATTTCTCCATCCCTAGTAGTTAGTATAGGCTGCAAGAGTAGCAGCTACAGGGGTGAGACTTATTGCTCCAAGAACTGTCCAACATCTCTAACACTGGTTAATAGAAGCCTCTTTATCCTGCAGTGGCTTACTGGTCCAGATTCTTCCACCCTATCAGTTCACCGTATATCGAGACTTGTGTTCATCTGCATCAAACCTCCTCAGACAGAGCATGCTCACTACCTAAAACTACTAGCCTAAAAACAGCACCATCGGTTCTACACGGGGCACTCACCATGAAGTCATGCTTAAAAGTGGTGGGGTATATACATTTTGACTGCAAGTGACAAGAAAAAGAAGGGAGGTTTTAGGAGCTCTGGACATACCTGCAAAATCACCCTCAATGAGATGTCACTTGCTACCATGAAATCCCATTTTTTAATTCTGTGTCTTCCTCTCTCTCTCTCATTTTAATTTTTTACTGGTGCACATCCTAAATAAAGTAATTTTCCGTGAAATGGTGACTGAGTAGTAGACTTTGATGATGCTGACTCTCCATAGAAGTCCCTCTCCAGCACTCACATGTAGCTGATGAAAAAGATTTTTCTTTAAGTTTTGAACAATGGTTAGGAAGGATTTTGATGTTACTGATTGGTTTCTGCAGATTCCACATCATTTCTATTCATAGCCTCTGGCATATCTAAAATATTCTTTCTCTAGAAATCTCAGAAGTGTCTTTTGACTATTTGTAATCTGCAATGATTTAATATGGCTTCACATCCATTGATTTTAGAAGATACAGAGGGTACCTTTTAGTCATGCAATTCACTTTTCTTCATTGTTTGGTGACATTTTGATTATTTCTTTACAAATGTAGGCTTTATCTTTATTTTGTGTGTTTTTATAGTTGTAACTTTAGATGTTGATCCTTCTCAGATGACTTATTGACATTTGTATTTTCCTCTTCTGCTTCTTGCTTTAATTTCTAAATTTCTTCTATGAACTTTTCATTTTTTCAAACACTGGATCCCATCATCTTTCACATTTCATAACCCTTTCCTTCAAGTTATAGCATCTCTTTCATGACATATTATTCTTATATATTCAGTGTGAATTCTTCTATTATTTTAGCTTCTTAGGAATATATATATATATACATATATACACACATATATATGTATGTATAAATATATAACTATACACATATATGCTTTCTTTCTATATTTAATCTGCTCCATAACATACTGCTTTATTTATTTATTTATTTTAGTTTCTAGCATAAGTTATAAGTTTTGCTAAAATCCCAAAGCCTACCCAAACATGGTGGGTACACCTCTATCATCTCAGTCCTGAGAAGGCTAAGGTAGGAGGATTAAGAGTTCAAAGCCATCATTAGCTACTTAACATGTTTGAGGCCACCCTCAGCTAAATGAGACCCTCTCTCAAAAATAAAATCAAAAAACCTGGTGATGCTTGGCTGTGTGTGTAAGAGGAGTTTTATGAGGGCTGGTCAGAATTGATGATCATGCTTAGCGACTTTGAGCTTCGCTGAACATGTAATCTGACTGGGACATTCCATTGATGGAAACTCTGACAGGTTGTTTAAGTTTTTGTTCTTCATTATTTAAGAAAAATAAATAACTTAAGAAAAGTCTTGCAGTTCATCAAGGGAACTATAAGTGAGACCTCTAGACTTCTGAAGGCAGTGTAGGAGGAGGACACCTCAGCTGTGCATTCAGGATGCAGCTGATGAGGTTTCCCAGGGTCTTCCCTTTAAAATACGCTTGATATCCCAAATCTGCCTGTTGGAATTTATGTCTCTAGAGATGAACCTCTCAGTGTCTTGAGAAGAGATGTGAACTCCATCAGCTTTTGAAGGAAAGGGAAAATGTGATGATGTAATAGAATCTTAAGATACAATTCCAGTGAACCTTCTGCTTTCAAGTGTTTCCAGCTTGCCCTCCTCTCTACATCAGAGGTAGCCAGTGTTGAGCCTCCTGGGAAGATCTGTGGGGCAGATTACGTAATTTCCTGTATAGCTGAAGTAGAACTCTTGCTTCCTTGTGTAGTCTGTGTGTGTTTTCACTCTTTCTCTGTTTCCATTTTTCAAAACTTCTATAACTTTTTCCTTTCTCAGTTTCTCCATGGGTTTATAACCTTATGCTTAGAAAAAAATTCCATATTATCATTTTGGTGGAATTCACAAAGAGTGAAATTAAGTGGCCAATTCTTGAATATGAACTTAGAATTCTTTCATATAACTCTCATTTCCCAAATGGACTCTTCTTAAAGCATCATTGAAGTAACAATAATCATATTCTCCTTGTTATGACTATTTCTTGAAAAAAATAAATTATTCTTATTTCTGGATTTCATAATTTAAGTAGCCAAACCATTTCACTCTCTTTTGTGCCTGGCTCTTTTTTTCTGTTTTATAATACACTTTCACATTCTACTTGCCCTCCACAGGCCAGTGTTTTGACTATCGTGTACTGTTTTTTCAGCTAACCTTTGTAAGCAGAGATCTGTGAAGACTCATCATGAAAGCAACGTGCCAACAAAACTACGTGTAATTTTCATTGTTGTTGCTAAAATTATTTAAAGAGACGTGTTCTTAAAATTAGTTCCAATTTTATCAACCATCCCTCTTCCAGCCTATGACATCCAAAACTGTCTCTAAAGATTAGACATCACCTAGGCTAATGATTTATCATGGAACATGATCCTTTTAGCCTGGTCTTCCAACAAGAAACCCACAGACACATAGAACCAGACACATATTTCCATTATGCATATGCCTTTCACTGTCGTTTCTCTACCATTGAACTTCATAGAGGTTGCTGTTTCAGAACATCAAGGTAGCTTCTTACACAGGGCTTTAGCAACCTTGGGTACATCCTTGGTACAGCAAAGGTTTTCAAAGAGCACTTAGGCAAATTCTCAGGAATAGAAGAACCGTGTGGTATAACTTTAACTCTCTGGCTCTCCTCTGTGTATATTCTTAAGTATTCCCTCCTTCTAAAATGAACTTGAGATGGAAAGATCATTTAAGATCTTTTGAGATGAATTACAAAAAGGTCTTCTGCACCGATCTTCATGATACCAAGAGTAAATTATGCTCTCTCTCTCTCTCTCTCTCTCTCTCTCTCTCTCTCTCTCTCTCTCTCTCTCTCTCTCTCTCTCTGTGTGTGTGTGTGTGTGTGTGTACATACAGAATTGCTTTTGCCCACAAACAGATGTATCCAGGATAAAATACTGTACTTTTACTGCACTCCTACTTTCATTATATCTGAGAAATATCATAATCATATTAAATTATATATAACACAAATATTCTTATACCAAATTACTAACAAGTTTTTGCAATGGTTCCCAGATGTTAAAACTCATTATCTTTAGCAATTATAGCAGTCAGAGTGGACCAAATCATGGATTGATGGTTCCATGACAGAACAACCTATATGTTTCGATTTAGATAGTAACAAGGAAGACCAATTACAACTGTGGAAAGAATTATGACATGTAGTGTATCTATGTTTGTGAGAAATATGAGCGCATGGCACTCCTGGGGATGATAATTCAATTATTTCTAAAAAAAAGTTTGTGCTAGTTTTAAACTGTTTTATTTTATATTCTAGGTTGTTTGCCTCTTACAGATTGATTGTGTGGATTTTGGCTTTCCTTGTGATCACTCAGAAACATTCAAACAGTGGTGTGAACTTATTGGAACATTCCTCTCCTAATCTCACTGGAAAAGTATAAAGTTTTAAATGACCTATTTATGGTTCTCAAAAATTTGATTTAGGGTGGGAAATATTGGACTAAGCTCCTTTTTTGTAGTCAAAAGCACATACCAAAAGGAAGATAGTCTCAAAAAATTAGAAGCATAGGGTCCAAAAGTGAAATGGAATCCAAATGTTGACTGAGACACAAGCAGAGACAAGATCCTCTCCCGTCCATTCTACTTCTACCCAGAAGAGCCTCTAAGAGGGCATTTGTTTAAAGAACTAAGACTCATTTCAATAAATGGCTTCTACAATGGAACTAAGGCAATGTAAAAATCAAGAGGATATTGAAAAGTGGAGCATTTTTTTTTTTCTGCTACAGAAGTAGGACTTCCTTCAACTCCAGCTGTTTGATTTCGTTGACTACGAAGACTGCCATCAGCGGATGAGTAACAAGAATCTTTCCATGTTAAAGTTTTAAATTCTTTCCTTTGGGCTTTCCCATCGGAAGCATCCAAGAACAATACACATCCTGATTACCCTCTGGATCATGGGGCCAGCCATGGCTTCAGTTAGCCTGAAGCTCTAACTTCAGGAAATGCACTCCTCAAAGTCCTTACTCTGTCTTTTGTTCCCGATTGGGTATGTTTGCCCAATTAGAAGAAGTTATAAAAATGTATTTATATTTCTTATTGTTTATTATTTAAAGAAATACTAGATTTATTAATAAATAATGGAACACCACAACATATGATATGCTGGTTTCCTTGCCATGGTCATTTTCCTTGCTTCTACAATAGAACCTGTGTGGGTATTTCTGTCATTGTCTGGCTCAGTTAATGCAGTTATTTGGTGCAACTGAAGAATAAGGATCAGGGCCAGCAAATTTACTCAGAGCAAATGTCAGTGGTGTGCTAAACTCTCCACCATAAGGCAATTGCCAACAAATAATGTTATTTATCTCTCATAAAAGATTAGGGAGAGAGGGAGCGGGTAATGAGGAAAGACAGACAAGGGTGCGTATGAGTCAATTTTTGGAAATGTCTGAATAAATACTAATCAAGCTAATGGCAACTAGAAGGAAACACCCTAACGACTCTGGACCAGCAATGTCTTAGAACAAACATAAGTTGAGTCTTAAATTTCAGTGTCTTAAGCCTGGTCTTCTAAATCCACAGTCAAATACGCACATTGTTTCAATCACTCATGGCATAGCAACATGAATCAAAGAATACACAGGAGTTAGAAGTGGATTAAAAAGAGGCAATCCCACTTCATCAAAAACCTCACCACGCAACAAGGAACCCTTGTAAGGTCTCTTGTTAGCAGAGTGAGGAACGCTTTATTGAATAGGCTCTCCCATTTGACAGTGTGCTTTAGAAAAGATGATTTTAAAGTCAGTTTCTGTTGTACGCTTTTAGTAGCAGAAGTGATCAGTGAATCTTACTGCTGATCCTAAGACATCAATCCTAGTATCCTTGGTACCTTATTATGAAATGGAAATGGTATTGGGTTCCATCACTTACCAGTGAAGTTAAATGAAGTGAAGTATAAGATGGTGTCTATTCACTTCAAACGCAGCAACTATTAATGGGGCAGCCATAAATGACACATTTCTGTACCATTCATATAAACGTGCATGTTACAACCTCAATACCTACAGAATTTATTGATATAAACCTTCTAAAAGACAAATTGTTTAAAAAACAATAAAATTTTTATATCATCCATTCGCCTTTCTATATATGGGAAGTTCTAAGAAAATAATAGTGCTTGAACAAAACTTCATTTACAAATGTGTTCTTTGCATTACCATCACACTGTGTAGACAAATGGGCTGAGACCTAATGTCTAATAAGACAAAAGTGCAAATGTTTGATAGCTATTATGGAAAGTTAAATGAAATGAGTTTGACTCTGTCTTTCTATGCCATAGCTCATACTATACTCATACTGTGCTGTAGTCCAGCACTCGAGAAGGGAAGGCAGAGGGTGAGGAATCCAGTGGTGCCTCGGCAATACAGCAAATTTGAGGTCAACCTGGTCTCTGCGAGATGCTGTCTCAAAAGATAAAGAAGTAAAGCCACGGGGAGCTGACTTAAATAAGTGCCACTAGTATAAAATGCCATCTGGAGACTCACGGATGACTTCTGTGTAGGGAGAAGTGAGTATAAGGGATTGTGACAAACTGAAGGTCACTGGGTGAAATAGTGAAAACCAACCACTCCTCTGACTGTGTGCTCAACCATCAACACAGGCACTTCTATGGGGAGGGGAGATATCATCCCCCAGAAAGCAGTTCCTCCGCAGGTACCAAACAGGTGCCCTACAGTTCAACTCAGGTACAACATTAACTGTACTTAGCAGAGATTCTTCAAGTTGAGGGCTTGTTTTCACAACACTGGTATCCACTTCAAGAATGAATCAGAAACTGCAGGTTCCCAAGTTCCTCATGCCTTGGCTGACTTAGTTATAAACAAGGGTTTCCTGTAACTCTCTTACGAGTTTGATAGCCCAAGGAGCTCATGGAACCCAAGATAAGAGCTCACTATTGAAGACTGAGTGCAAAGGATATCTTCTTGAGGACAGAAAGCTTACTGCTAGGTTTTATATATTTTAATTTTTTTACTAGTTTACATTATGCATATTTAGTGCAAGGTATGATGGTTTGCTAAATACACACACGATGTGAAATATCTATAGCTAAAATACTGAACATATCCAATGTTAGATGACTATTTTTGATGTGGATTCCCCTCTGTATGCTATGAATGTTTTTTATTATCTTTGGTTAATAAAGAAACTGTTTTGGCCAATGGTTTAGCAGAGTAAAGCCAGGTGTAAAATCTGAACAGAGATAGAGAGACTAGGCTGAGTCAGAAAGACACCATGTAGCTGCTGCAGAGACAGACACTGAAAACTTACCAGTAGGGCACAGCTTTGTGGTGATACACAGATTAATAGAAATGGGTTAATTTAAGATTAAGAGCTACTAAACACACACGTAAGCTATTGGCCAAAAGGTGCTGTAATTAACATAGTTTCTGCAAGATTATTCGAGTCTTGGTGGCTGGGAAATGAACAAGCAGTATCCTTTTTACATATTTTTGTAAGAGTATAGTAAAAGTATCCATAACCAATGTCATTAGCAAGTTTTGGAAATAAAAGACAATATTATTAATTCAAGCCCTCATTTTGCATGGTAGTTCTTTGGGCTCAACTGTCTTGCATAATAGTAGGCTTATGCCATAATCGAGTATTTATTCCCTAGACCTATCCTCCTAGGTAACTACTATATGAATCTATTGCTATGTATGCATCATTTTTATTTTGTCTTAATTTCACATAGGAGTGAGATCATGCCATATTATAAGTCTATATCTGGCTTTTTTTCACTTAGTATAACATGCTTCAAATTCATTTATGTTGCAAAAATGGTAGCAACTCTTTATCTTTATCTACTCATCTGCCAGTGTACACTTTAATTTCTACCTCTTATCTTGGAAGATAAAAAAGCCTGCTGCAATGCAGAGAGAGTGCAATTATGTTAGCATTTCTGATTTCATTTCCTTTGCATATATTCCCAAAAATGTCATCGAGTCATGTGACAGTTATGCTTTTATTATTTTTACCTCATTAGCACATGTTGTGAAACAACTTACTGCAGTTTTCTTTTTTTTAACCTCTCTGATAATCAATGATATTGGATACCTTAAAGAATTATATTGGATAATTTTAAGTCTTCTTATGAAAACATGTTTACTCAGTTTCTCTGTGAAATTTTAAGGGAATAATTCAGTTTTTGCTATATCATTGTTCCTTATGTATTATACAAATTAATTCCTTAATGAATATATGAATTCATAGAAATTTGTTCCCAGTTCATAGACTGTCTTTTGACTTTGGTGATTTTTTTTTCCTTTTCTGTTTCGACACTTCAGTTTAATCTATCCCAACTCCCTGATTTTAATTTTGTTGACTGAGTTTTAATTCCAAAAACAAAAACCTTTTTCAAAGTCAGTGTCTGAAAGTTTTTCTTCCATGTGTATGTGTTGAATATGTTTGAACTTTATTGTTATGGATAGTACATAACAGGGATTTAATTGATTATTTTACATTTGAATATTTAGTTTTACCAACACTATTTATTGAAGATGACTTCCTCATTGTGTTCTTACTAAAGATTAGTCACCCATATATTATTGATTTTATGGACTTTCTACTCTGTGAAATTTGTATAAATATTTTTTATTTATTATATAGTCTATTCCAAAGGGTATAAATGAACTTCAGAAGAAGACATTGAACCATGTGTTTCAGAAGACTCCCAGGTGAAGAAACTTCTACTCCAGTAAAGCTAGAACATGCAATTTTTCTAACATATGAATGCATTCTTGTAAGCCACCTTGCACTTCTCTGAATGCCATAGTCCAGAAGGTTTTTTTTATGGAGGCTTCATTACATAGACTTAATAGATTATTAAGATTTTCCCCCTCCCTAGTTAATATAGGGCATGGCATAAAGTTCCAACATTGCTCACAAGCCTTTATCAAGAAACCCATCAAGCATTACCTCATCAAAACACAAGATCCTCCTATCCCCTAGGAAATTCAAGGACCGAGGGTCCTTGTGTTAAGAATAGGATATAGAGATAATAGTATGTACACATTAATTCACATTTCTCAAATTAAAATACACCATCCTACTGGTCTTCCCTAAAAGGAGACAAAAGCCACTTTATAATTTTTTTATAGGTTCCGATACCTGTACTGGGACCAACAGTCTTCCACTGTTCTTTCAAGGCAACTGAGACCTTAGAAATCTATGAGAACAACAACCCCTCCCCATTCAGTATGTGTGTGTATGTATGTCTATCTCTGTTTTCCTGTCTCTCTGTATCTATTTGACTTTGTCTCTCTCTGACTCTGTCTCTCTCCTTGTGTCTGCATCTCCCTGTTTCTTATTCGATAAACCAGATGAAATTCACTGAGTGGGCCAAGGCTTTGAAAGACAAAGTAACTACCTCATGGCCAGGCTGAACCAGCATGCTATCGGTTTCTACCTTTGGATGAAGAGCCATATGAGAAATTTTGTACTCTGTCTTATGTGTCACCCCTTGCTGCCATGATCTCGGTTGCTTCCAATATACAGATGGCTCTGCCCACCCACAAGGTGATTCCAAAAGTGCCTTAGCCATTTTTAGTCAAAAATATACCCAGAAGCCCTTTGGCTAGGCACTCTTTTTCCAGACGACATTCTCATTTTATGTGGTCTGTAGTGCTGGATATAGCTCAATGGTATTTCTTGCTTTTCTGGGAGACCAGAATTCAGTTCCTAGGAACAAGTTTGTGGGCCCACAACCAACTATAACTCCAGGGCCAGTAAACCAGAGACTCCTTTTGTCTCCCATGAGTACATGAATATCCACCCTCCCACTCACAGATGTGCTACATTCTTATAGAGACACTTACACATAAATATAAATTAACCTTTAAGCATGGACTTTGCCTATTCTGAGGAGGTTGGAATGCATCAGCTGTATAGAGAAGATCAGAGTTCAGTCTCTGTACTAGGTGATAGGAATGGGGATAATTAGGGTGTGTGACCTCTCAGGCTTTACACCACACAGAAAAGGACAGTTCCCTCCTTCCAGCTTAGAGTAGAGAGCGTGCCTGCGCCAGGCAGTGCAAAAGCTGCCTGGTGGAGAAAACTCTAAGCGGCAGCTGAACATGCCCCAGGTTTGCACCATTAGCACCGACACCCCATTTCATTGTTTGTCGTCTGTGGAGGAAGTCCAAACTCCAGCCTCGCAGCTGGTCCTCTTCACCACCGTCCCTCTGAGTGTGAAAAGAGAATTTGAAGTTATGGTTTGAAATGTGTGCAAAATTCCTCTTGTAAAATTATATTATTTCCAGAAGTCTCAAATTATTATAATTTGGCTTTCAACTCACAGGAAAAGGAGGACAATAAGAAATGGAGATTGTATGGACCCACTGTCTAGCTAGGTTCCAGATGTCTCACGATGGAAAGCAAGAGAAACCTTTACAGGGAATAGGAGCCTGTAGCCTGGCTGACGTTAACCACCCTAAGTCACTCACAATTCCACACTAATATGTTTAATCAAACTTTGTTGGACAAGAAATTCTCCAAGTCCTCCTAACCCCAGGGGTGTAAGTCACTGTGATTAAAATCTTGTGATTAAAAACTTCAGCTTGCTTTATGGGTTTATCAAAAGAGTATCCAGCAGGAAGTGAAAAAGGTAGCACTGTAGCGCTTGCCGCTCTCCTGAAGGCCAGGAGTTTGGCTCCCAGAACCCTCATCTGGTGCCTCACAACCACCTGTAACTACAACTTCAGGAGATCTGATGTTCCCTTTGGGCCACTACAGGATCCTGAATGCATGTCACACACACACACGCACACGCACACACGCACGACACACACACACACACGCACACACACACAGACACACACACACACGCACACACACACACACACAGACACACACACAGAGGCACACACACACACACACACACACACACGCACACACACACGCACACGCACACGCACACACACAGACACACACACACACGCACACACACACACAGACACACACACACACACGCACACACACACACACACACACACACACACACACACCACCTTAGAAAAGCAACAGCAAACAGCGCCAGCAAAAAAAATCACTACCACTACCACTCAGAAGATCTAGACTTTTCTAAACATTTATAACCCAAATAGGATCATAGTTTCCTTTGGTGATTAAGGTTTGCTGGATAATTAGTGTTCATATCTGAGTCTATATTTTGTATTCATGGACACATGTTTATCTTAAAGTCTTTCTTAAATACCAAATATACATCAATGCCATGCTGTGGGTACCTGGACATACATTTTATGCCAGGCACTACATTCTTGGTAGAATGCAGAGAAACATATGAGGGGTTGGAGAGATGACTTCGTGGTAACGAACTCTGGCTGTTTTTTTAGATGTCCCAAATTCAATTCCCAGCACCCACATGGCAGCACACAACCCTTTTTAACTCCAGTTCCAGGGGATCCAACACCCTCACACAGACACACCTGCAGGCAAAACACCAGTTACAGCTCTTTTCTGAGACTTACTTTTCATTTTAATAAATAAAGAATCTGTACTGATATTTATAGGGTTATTATGTAAATCATTAATTCCAAAGTATTTGTAGCAAGGATATCAATGGCAGATGCCCTCTTTCTTTATGCAAAACATAGAATCAGAAACACATGCTTAGAAGGAGAGGGAATTCAGAGAGGGGTGGCAGAGCTCCCAGATGAAGCCTCCTTCAGGCATGGAAGGGTCCAGCCTTCCCCATTTCATTTGCAGTGTGGATTCATTTCATGATCCCTCTCTCTTCCTTCATGCACTTTATCTTCGGAGTACATCACTCCACATTGTGACCTCCTGATGCATTTGCTCTGCTGCTGTGCTTGTGGATCATGACTGCACTAAGTATATTTGAAGTAGAATTCATCTAAACGACATGGTCATTAGTCCTCACGTTGGTAAATGAGAGGAAAGAGAACAAGCAAGCACAGGGACAAGAAAAGGTGTGAGGTGGATGGGAAGCAAGATCTACAAGGAGAAAGTATAAAAACATGCTGAAGCATGGATGGAGAACGAAAGATAAATACTGCTTTTGGAAAATGCTCTGATGTTATTCACAGTAAAAACTTTGTAATTTTGGTTTCCATATACACTGTTAAGAGAACTTTGGATCCCTTAAGCTATGTTCTACAGTCTTCTGAACATTAAAAACAGAAGTGCCCCACATTGAATATGTTCAAGTTCAGCAGCATTCAGGTTGACGCAACTTCAGTTTCTATTTTTGCACAATAGTTCTATTATGCCTCAAAACCTGAAATTAAGAATATGATTTATAATTTGTATTTTGTATAACACTTGCATTTTTTCTTATGACAAAATTATACAAATAGAATGTCGTAGATCATTACCATAAATATAACATATGGGGGACGCACCCATGCACGCACTAGTGAAGACCAGTGGCCCATGTCAGGAGTCTTCTTCAGGTCTCATCCAGCTTATTTTTGACACAGTAACTCTCAGTGAACCTGGAGCTTATTGGTTGCCCACACTGGCTGGCCAGCTAACCATCCCCACCCTACCCCTGTGATCTTTTGGTCTCTGCCTCCCAGAAGTGGGATTACAGGCATGCTTTGCCACACCTGGTTTTCTACATCGATGATGGGAACCCAAGCTCCCATCATCACACTTAAATCCCTGAACCATCCTTCCAGGCCCAGCAATATATCATAGAGCTAGTACACTAACCCCTATCAGATTAGAAGATATTTACAAAATGAACTGATCATTATCAATCCTCAAAAGAGGCTATATCTGGTTTTCCTCCTATAAGACCAACAAAACTCTTAGCATGCCTGTGGATTGGCTTTGCCTTGGAAAATGGAACTTACTCTCCTTGTGAAATTCATATTCTATAAGACAATGAGTAGAGTTAGATTGGAGAAAACAGCATGAACTACTGGTGTACTTCTAAGAACAAGACACAGAACAGATAGTATCCCATTGATAGTGCAATGCTTAAAGGCAAATTCTAATAATAAAGACTATGCATATATATATATATATATATATATATATATATATATATATATATATATATAAAGATGAATGGCATTGCACTATTTTATCTCTTTAATCTTAGTTAATTTTTTACTATGTATTTGTTTATTAATACATGATTTACATGGCAAAGATTTCACTCTTAAAAGTCTCTGGTTATTTTTAAGTGTTTATAAGCTAATATTAATAGGTAGTAATTCTTGTTTTGAGAACTTTTTCTTAAGTTCCAAACCTTGATTTTTTTATTGGTTTGTTGTTTCCCTGACATTTAATTGCTTTGCTGCTTGTCTTGAGAGTCTTTGTATGATCTAGATAAAAGCAAATCCTCTTTTAGATGTAGAGCTAGCAAGTATTTTCTCCCATTCTGTTGACTGCCTCGCCACTCAGTTGATGCTTTCCCTTGTTGTACAGTTGCTTTTAACTGACTGGAGTTCCATTATCAGTTGTTGGCCTTATTTCCTGAGTGAGCAAGGCCTCTATCTTGTAGTTTATTCCCTAATATTTCCTCCAGCAGTTTCAGATTTTCAGGTTTTATGCCCGGGTACCTGACCCATTTGTATTTCATCCTTGTGGAAGGTGAGAAAGGAAGATGTGGTTTTAGTGTGGTTTATATATGGACATCAAGTTTTCCCATACAGGATTCACTGAAGAGGCTTTCATTTCTCTAATGTGTAATCTATGCCTCTTTAGCAAAACTTGGGTGGCTGTGGTTATATGGAAGGGAGATAAGAGAGCATGGAATGTTAGAGTAATCAGAATTCACTATATGCATATATACAGTTGTCCATATAGAGTCAACGATTCAATACTCAGAATGTGTTCACAAGAATGGACAGCCTTCATCACTAGATCCTTGTAGAACATAGTTACCACCCCAAAGAGAATTCAGCAATATTAGTAATCACTCCCCAGCTCCTTGTTCCATAAGATTCTGGCAATTACTCGTTTCTTTGTTATGCCTTCAGTTTGCTTTATGCTTTATATAAAGGGGTTACATGCCATTTCATTTATGCTTTCTTCATACTGTATTTATCATTCCACACATTATGTACCAGATACCTGTGCTTCATTGTTTCTGTTTTGTGTGTGTGTTTGTGTGTGACTGAATCATATTCTATGAAGTGTATAGAATGATATTATTTATTCATTCATTACTTGAAAGACATCTGGGTTGCTTCCACTTTTTGGTTATTACGAATAGTTCAGCTATGAGCTCTCATGCACGGTTTTACATGGACACATGTTTTGAATTCTCTTGGGTATGAACGTAGGAAAGGAACTGCTGAGTGGATGGAAACTCACTAAATTCATTAAATGACTTAACATTTAGAGAGGCTACCAAACTGCCTTCCCAAGTGGCTGCACCATTTTACATTTCCACTGGCCCTGCATGGGGATTTCAAGTCTCTGCATTATCGTCAACACATGCGTCTCATTTTGTCTTTATTTAATTTTTGAACAACTCCATGAGATAGATACGATCTTGGTTATTAGAGAACTTATTAGGAGACTGCAAGTGAAAGACGCTAAGAGACTCACCCAAATGTCACAGTCCCATTCGAGCCAAGACCCAAGATATGAATACAGCTGGTATCTATGACTTCGGCCTTTAGAGCTGTTTCACAGATGCTTTTGTATGGACGGGCGGCTTACATCTGTGTATCACGGGTGGGATCCCTACTAATCCTGCACTTTCTAGCATAAGAGTCTGGCTTGGCAGTGACCTTGCTTGATGCTGTTTTCTGAGTTGTCCTCAACTTAAGATTATATAAAATTCCTATTGACATGGGCAATATTAATAATGAAATTTCCTCTCATCTGTTCGACAGATTTTAGGAAGGTGAAGGTATATTTAGAAGTAGTTTCTATGGAGTATAAACATCACCTGACAATGGAAGACCACTTTCTATGAACATAAATTGTGCTGTAGGCTATGCCAAGTGCTTAGTGTGTTTTATCTCTTTTAATCCACTAAACCTCACAAGACCAACACTAACATAATACCCCATGAGTAATTTGGAAGGAAATAATGAACCAGATATTTTTCCAAGGCTATAAATGACAGAGACAGATTGAATATCTCAAAATCTCTCTCCCAGTATCTCTGTTACCACTGCTTGCCTAATTTTTGATAAAATCCAAGCTTATGATGGTGGTTTGTTATTAGTATGTCATAATATAGACAAAGTTAGGCTATTCTAAAAATAAACAAAGAGGTTATTTGTCTAATATGATTATGGATACTTCTCTTTTTCTATTACTTTTCAAAATTATTCTTAATAATGGTACTAAATTTCTAGGAAAGGACATATACACACATCCTAACTATGGGTACAATGATATAGAAAGTGTGTGTGTGTATGTATAAGAGAGAGACAGAGACAGAGACAGAGACAGAGAGAGAAAATGGTGAAAAATTCTATTTTTGGATGTAAAATTATTTATATAAATATAAACTAATTTTTTGCATCTGAACATATGCTCACACGTGTATCTGTGTTTGCTCTTCTTTGTTGTCATTGTGAAGGTGACCCTTTTCTTGCAGTTTACTCCTAGCCATAGAATATGCTACGTTGTATAGATATAAAATAGTTTTCTTTGCCCACTAGTTCCCCTATTCATGTTAATATCCCAGTGTGTGTTACCTGGAAAACTATTATTATTTCTTTCCTTTTTTCATTTTCAGTGCTCCATATGAATGATGAGCTCTGATATTGACAAAGATATGACTTTTTGATTTGCAGTCCCAGATTGTGCCTGGAACAGTAATTTCTCTGAAGAATCCTGGTTCTCTGATTGCTTAATAAAAGTCACTAGGATTCTATTTTGCACTCAGTGAGTCTAATGAAATATATTAGAGAATAGATTTCACATATAAGTTATACAATCTGGAGCTATTACTTAATGACCAGCAGCAAACAATAGATGACAGAATTCTAGGATTATGAGTCAGACTCAAGTGTAGTAAAGCTGCCTGGGATAGGAGGATACAAATCTGCCTGTGGTCCTTGGCAGTACAGATGCACAAAATGAAAATAAAGCCCACCATGGTTACTGATCCCCTGGATGTATTTCTTCCTATGGTAAAGCATTACAGGCATCCTGCTTGGAGGGGAACTGGAACCCAAGTGTTTGGAAAGTCTTTTCTTATTTCTGGATGTTGACCTCTCTGTCATTATTCCTAAGAACCACAAAGAAAGAAGAGGGGTAGGGGCAAGGGAAAATGGCTTGTGTGCACAGAATGTCACAGGTTCTCATACTTGTGACCCTCCAAAAGAATAAATAAAACAAGGAATAGAAAGCAAAAAACAAATGAGTTTTAGAGTCATCTATGAAATGAGTACCATATCTCAGACAATAGAGCTGACAAAACAAAACAGGGCAGAGATTTAGAATGCCAGAAGACAGAATTTCAGAAAATGTTACTACTGCTACTTTGACTCCCTCTCAGCAAGCACTGCAATGTGTCTAACCGTGTCAATCATGCTGGGCAACATTTCTCTGCTTTCCCGGGCCTTTCTAATAAGCATAACTCTTCCCTTACAACCACGCAGCCATTGATGCTCTCTATTCTCATTTATATTTTCTTCTATGCAGTATAGTCAATCACAAGCTATCGTACTCGCTTGTCAGGCCTCTGCTGTCTTCAACAGATCCACTAAGAAATTCATCCTCTAGGAAAATCCCCACCCAAAAACCTAATGACACTGATATTTAGCAGAGAAAAAGACCTTTGCATGAGTGACTGCCTGGCCCCCTAGTCTGCGCTGTCATTCATTTCAAAGCGTTTAATTGACTCACTGTGAACATCAAAGAACCAAATAGATCCTGTAGCTACAAAGATAGCCATTGTTCCTGGCTTACTTCCTCCTCAACCCAGCTTCTCTTTGGGCCTCACAAGCTTCAAAATGCCAAAACACTGCTCCTGACACATCACACCTGCCTCCAGGGAGAAGTCTCACCCCACCAGGCAGGCTGCAGCCCAGGGGCCATGTTTCATGGGTCTGTAGTGCCCAGATGAACTTTTGTTGCTTGGCTGGCTTTTATGGATGTAGTGAAGTCCATTTGGTCTTGTTTTAATAACATCCCAATAAAAGAGCTGGGAAATTAGATGCTAGGAATGACATTTAAATCCTCCATTTCCCTTTGCTGCAATAATGGCTTTCTTGATAATAAAGGAGATAAATTTTATTAAATTATATGAAGTTTTTTCCATTTGAAAGCAATTAAAAAATGCTTTCAGTTCAGAATTACAAAGCTATTCACTTCGGATCTGAAGCTGACGTTTTTATTGGTAATCTGAGTTATAACATGCTCAGCTCTATGCCCATTCATTGGTCCCTGCTACTTCTGCCAACTTTTTATAGTTTTATGTGAAAGTACAGTATTTAAGCCTCCTTTAAGTTCATGAGCCGCCCCTGCTTCTGTAAAAGGCTCTCTCGGTGTCTCAACAACGCACACCAGGGCTGATGTTTATTTAAAAACATCTGCTCCATCCTTTGTGATATAACATACCAAAGTAGCCTGACATTTTAAAGACTTTTTCTTTACAATTTGTGTCAAACAATGAGAGAATGTAACTACTTTTGTGATGAAAAACTGTTCAGGGCAATTACAAGATGATACAGTAAGAGGACTAAATGGTACCCAAAGTAATCAAAGGAAAACACTGGGATTAAGGTGTGCCAAAAAAAGCCCACTTCCATGGCCATTTCTGCCTCCCCAAATATCGGCAGGATTGTGTCCCCTATCTTAGTACTTCCTAACTGATAAAGAAAATAGACCTATGTTATTTAATTTTTTAAGATAAGGAATTGAATTATTACATTTTTACATCTTTTTTTTGACAAATCAGAACTAGAAAAGAGGCCATTGTCTCTGTGTCCGTAGTTTCTATTTCCACCTGGCAGTCAAGGGTGGGCAGGAATGCCTCTTGTGCTACTGTCTACTGGTTTACTAGAAACCATTTTTCCATAGCTTGGTTTACTTACCAGTGTTTATGTTCGATGTAGAAGTCTGTCAGAGACAGAAAGACATGTAGTTTTCTACCAGAAAAGTGCATATGAATTGTTTAACTATCAGTTAAAGTTTGCTAAACCAAACTTCATGATAGAATAGTTCTTTCTAGGAAAAAAGTGCTTTTGATATTTGAAGAGATGATTTCCATCAGTTACCAAAGACACGGTCAATGCCCTCCACCCCCACACAGTGTTGTTTTGGGTTGTAGACTACACAGAAGTGACTTTCAATAAAGCCTTTACTGATGACAGCTTCCAAATAACTCCAGTCAGCAGAAAGTAAGACTGCACGGTTTGAGGTACTTCAAGTCTCTCTTAGACACATTATCTGAAGCAAAGAAGATGCTTCAAGGACAGAAAGTTAAAGATGGTGGTTTCGTGAAAGGTGATTTGACAGCCACAGTGTGCTTGGTGTAGAAGAAAGCACAGCCAAAAGCTCTGGTACTCAAAGAAATCTTTCAAACTTCCGTCTCTGCCCTGGTCATGAAGGCTTCATGTTGGTTCTCTGTACAAACTCACCAAGTCCTCCTTCACATGACACATGAGGAATGCTCTCGGTCTCACGTTTAGCCATCAAGAATTGGGGCTGACTGAGAAGCAAAGGACATTGGCGCTGGGCTCTGATTCTTCTGCATGGACGGGCTCTGTGGGAGCCTTCTCAGCTTGGTCGATCACCTTCCTGGACCTGGGGGGAGTTGGGAGGACCTTGGACTTAGCATAGAGTGGGGAACCCTGATGGCTCCTTGGCCTTGAGAGGGAGGGGGGGAGGTATGAGTGGAGGGAAGGGGAGGGAAGGGGGAAAAGGAGGGGCGGGAAGGGGGAGGAGGAGCGGAGGGAGGGGGAGGAGGAGGGAAGGAGATGGAAATTTTTAAATATAAAAAAAAAATAAACCATGAGAAAGAAAAAAAAATAAATAAAGAAAGGACACTCTCTAACCTGGTAAGCTGTCTTCAAGCTGTGCAGTGTGCTCCGGCTTTTGTGAGGTGTTGCACATGCTTGGGTGGGCTCAGGTGATGCAACTATCTTTGAGTCATTTCTTCTCCTTTAACCCTTCACTCCTACTCCTGTAAATAACCCTAATAAATAAAACTAAATTGAAGATGGAAAAAAAAAAAAGAATTGGAACAAGTGCTCACACCTCGCGTGATGCCCCGCAACTCTACTCAGAGGAATTCTCAATAAGCAGCTAAACAGAGAAGGCTTTAGAAATGTAAAGTAGACATGACGGGGAAATGTTATTTGTGACCTTTGGTTATTGCAACTCGCTTTTGACAATAAATCTCCCTTTTGAGCATCGCAGTCTAACCTGTGAGCGAGCAGGATGCCATTGACTGCGGTCTTTATTAGCTTAGCAAATGGAGTGACTTGTGAGACCCTGTCATGATGCTGACTCTGTTACAAAGTGTGACGGGAATGACCAACAGCCATGAACCAAAAGGTAGCCTATTGCCAAAACGCGTCTGTTTTATGAACATCCATTGAACATGTTTTTTTTTTAATCAAAAAATCAGAATTATATGGTTTTATCTGATGCCAGCCTGTTCTGGTCCCCCCTATTCACCACATAACATGACAAACAGTCTTTCACTCTAAAGTCAAAGAAAATGAAGAACTGAAATGTCACCTCTGAGACACTGCCCATAACCATCAATATTTCTTTGCTTGTCTTCATAGTAACTCTTACCTTTTCTGATTTTCCTCTTGATCTGCTTCCAGAGAAAAAGAGTGTGGGTTTTGGTTCCCAAAGCAACCAACAGAGCTGTTTGCAAAGGCTGCCAACAAACTTCTTGTAGGCACATGCTCTGCATGCTCTCTGTCTGCTACTTTCCTGACCCTGTTTATCTCTCCACAAACACCACAATTTTTGAATACATGTACATGTACTCATGTATATTTACTTATTTTTCGTTTCACAGATGAGATTGTTTTTCTTATATTATTTCACCGTCCCCATGACTCTCTTTTGCTCTCCAATAATGTTCCTGAGATGTAGAACTTCGTTCTTCACACCTTGACTTGATCACAATAAGAAGCATGTCTTCACTAATCCTGATAACATTTCCAGTTTTGATATCTTTTTCTTTTATTGAAAACAGATTACTTTCATGCAATAGATCTGGATTATGGTTTCCTCTCCCTTTACTGCTCCCAGTTTCTCTCCACATCCCCTTCTGTCCAGATCCACCATCTTTTTATCTCTCATTAGAAAACAGAAAAAAATTAGAAAAAAAAATAATATTAGAAAAAAATTAATATTACATCTTTAATAGATAATATGTAATACAATACTTATTAAAATATAATGATAAGATTAAAAAAACCAAACAATTGAAATAGGACAAAACAACTAAAAGAAGAATAAGTGCCCAAGGAAAGGCACAAGAAATAGACTCGTTTGCACACTCAAGAATACCAGAGAAACACAAAGCCAGAAGACAATAAATACACAAAGGACTCACTCATATGGTATTTTTTTAAAAGAGAGAGAAAATAAAAAAATACAAAATTAAAAAAAAAAAAAAACAAGAAGCCCTGACATGACATAAGACAAGGAACTTCCAAAGAAGCTGTTGAGTTCGTTTCCCGTCAGCCATCTACTGCTATCTACTACTGCCCCCAGTGAGATTATTTAGAGAAACTCTCTTCATTTTCAAGTAGATGTCAATTAGAAATAGCTTCTGGGCTAGGGATGGGGTATGTGTCTTCTTTTCCTTTCATCTCTAAGATCCCATCTAGTATAGAAATTTTAGGCCCTGTACTTGCTGCCTCACTCTGTGGGTTCATCTGTGTGTCTCTCCTAGTGTGTTTCGAAGGCCTTGTTTCTTTAGTGTCTTCCACCCCTCTGCCTCATATAGTCTCTCCACCTCCTCTTCTGAAGGGTTCCTTGACTCTTATGTGGAGGGGTTTGGTGGCCATATCCCATTTGGGGCTGAGGGTTCCAAGGGCTCTCACTATCTGCAGATTATCTGGCGGTGGATCTCTGTTTCTATCCCCATCTGTTGCAGGAGAAAGCTTCTCTAATGATGGCTGGGCAAGGCACTGATATAGTAGTATATCAGAATTTCATTATAAGTCATTTAGTTGCTACATTCCACAAGGACAGGATATTTGGTTGTATCCTAGCTCCCTGTGATAACACATACTAGTCCCACCCAGGCACCATTGCACATGGGTTCTATCCCATGGCATGAGCTAAGACATCAGGCATTGGTGGATCACTCCCACCAGTGCTCTGCCACCATTGCACCAGCATATTTTGCTAGCATGATACCATTGTGGATCAAAGGGGTTGTGGCTTGTTTGCTGTTTGTGTTTCTCCATTGCTAGCATTCAGAGTGCTTTTCTGTACCAAAGAAGCTAGCATGGAGGGGTGAAAGTTCCAGGTAGGCACCAGATCAACTTCTCCATGATCAACAATTTGGATATCAATTGTCTTCAACAATGAGGCCTTGACACCAGTTTGTGGAAAGCTACCCATTGTCTTGGCAATAGCCTGCCTTGTTTAGGGATTCCCATGGGACCCTTTTGGCCAACAACTCAACTAGATGGCCATTTGGGGCTCTGTCTTTTCCATGATATGCCAATTTCATTTAGATCACCTTCATATATGTATATATTTCAAAAAGCCTCTACTTAATACCATATACTTACATTTAGATTTGCATTTTTATAATAAACACATAGTACTTGACATTTTGGGGACATGAAGTACCATAATCTGAAACTCTCATGATCAAAATCCTCTGGTGGCTTCCTGAAGCCCTTCCCCAACCCCATTGACACTGAATGATCTTTCCCACCAGAAATTTCTTTGTATTCTTTAGCTTCCTCTCCTATCTCCTTTGCCTGTTGCAGCATGGTGTGTCTTTCCATTCCTTAAGCCCACTAATGAATTTCTCCACTTTGCTTCTGTTTTGTCTGCAATGCTCACCTTCTGAGTATACGCCAAGTTTGACCCTTGACACCCATCAGGTCATCTACTTGTATGACATCTTTTAAGGAGAATTTTCTCTGATTATTTTACTGAAGGAGAAAAGCTCAACTCCCTATGTCTGTATGCTATCTATGATATTCTATTACTTCACAAAGCTTACCATAGCACCTGACCTGCTATCTCTACTATTTATTCCTAGGTGTATTATCCTTCTCTCTTAGAAGTGTCAAGTTCTAATGAGGAATCTTTGTTCTACACTACTACTTCCCATTGTCCAAAGAGTACAACTTGCATGCATATATATATATATATATATATATATATATATATATATATGTGTGTGTGTGTGTGTGTGTGTGTGTGTGTGTGTGTGTGTATCATATACATATATATCATATATACACATATATATCAACAAATAAAAGAATATTAAAAATAATGTGATAGATATTATCATATTAAGTTGAATTGAACACTAGCACTGCAACAACACATCAGGTGCTGTCAAAGCACGTTCTGCTCCTTCAGCCAATAGCCTTTAAGATATCAGCCCACTGGGGTGTGGTCTCTTATATTTCAAAAAGCATCAGGAACTCTGTGCCCACTCTCTTGCTTCTGGCTCCTGTTTCAGCTGCTAGACTTGGTTCTTGTTTGCACTCAGAGGACTGTTGTTTAAGACAGTGATCTATAAGTTTTTCCCCTAAATAAATAATCCTCTTTATAATTAATAATTCTGAACTGCTGTGGGATTGTTTTATGGTATCAATCAGGCATTTTATTAAACTTTGGATAGGTTTAGAGATTTTGATATTTATGTAGGGACAATGACACAAAATTTCTACATGCTAAAATAAATCTTAACTAGGTACAACTTTAGTCTTCATAAACACACATGTACACACACATGTGCATGATTTTTACAGTGGAGAAATAAAAGTTGCCTGAGCAGACATGTTACCATCACACACAACAACATAAAGGAAGTGTGTGGGAGAGCATTTAGGGAACAGTAACCTGCTTCTGTATGTGGAAGGGTTAAAACGTTAGATAAGAAAGAAGGTGCGAAGCAGAGTAAACAAAAGTCAGCACGCTTGGTGGACAATTTCTTACAAACATTTACCTCTCACAAATTGATTTGCTTTCATTTTAATATAATAATAAAATATTATTTTAATATAATAATAATAAGTGTTTGTAATTCTCCTTTAAGGGACAATGGATTTCTCCTCCATCCATAAGCCTGAAAGAGTCTGCTGCTGTGTAAATTTCAGGAAACAGGACCATATGGATGATGCATGGCATGCCGAACATGAAATATTATATAACTACCTGAGAACACAACCAACCCTAATCGCTCTCACCTTTTTATTCCAACCTGCATTAGCATCTATTGTAGGGTGATCTCTAACTAGACTGATGTTGGTGAAGGATGTCAGTGTATTAATGCCTTTTGTAAATGGCCCTAAAGTTATGGCCCATTGAGGGAGGTGAGATGTAACCATTTTAAGCACAGATTTGGCAAGTAAAGGAACCAGATTGGAGTTCTCTTAAAGGCGTTACATTCCTTTTCAAATAGCCACCTGGAAATTCTAGTAACATGCATTTTATATTCAAAAATGATGGCATTTTAAAAATCTTCATTACATTAATTTACTAATTGAGGGGATGACACATGCCACAGTCCATGACTATAGGTCAGAGGACAATTTGTGGGAATTGTTTCTCTCTCATGAGGGTCTGAGCACTTGAACTTAGAGCACCAGGCTTAGCAACAAGCATCTTTACCCATTGGGCCATGTCATCATGCACTGTATCATATATAAGGAAGATAAAGAAATCCTTTATCATATTTCATTGCATATGTGTATGACATAATTAAGACCAATAAATTAAAAATAAGAAGTGGAGTGAACTTTAATTAATTTTCCATCTTCATGCACGCAGTTCAGCATGGAAGATAAGACATGGAAGACTCAAATGACAGGCTCTCAAGTAATGGAGCCATGGGAGTCATGTGCTTTACAGTTAAGGGGCTGAGTTCTTTTTTGCATACTCAGTGAGGACTCAGTTCCTCAACTTAATTATTCTTCTGTGATAATTTAGGGACAGGATAGAAAAATAATGTAATTAGCCCTTCCACTGTCGTTATCTGCCATCCTGCCATTTCATCTTGTCTGCCCACAACCCGTTATGGCCTCTACCATCAACATCCCACAGAGAACCAGAGACTGTCCTTTTCCATCTCTGCTCTCACTACCCAGCTGGGAATCGTCATACAACAGGCCTCCCTTCATGGAGGAAAATGTGGAGTGGTCTACAAACTTTTCAAATTCTTACAATATCCCACAGAGATACTCCAAAGATGGAAAAGAGTTTCCTATAGACTTATAGTTCCATAGTTCCAGCTATGAACATTGTGTGTGTGTACATGTGTCACACACACACACACACACACACAGAGAGAGAGAGAGAGAGAGAGAGAGAGAGAGAGAGAAATAGTAGTAGTAGCAGCATATGTGTGGATAGGTACACACATATCTGTGGAAGCCAGAGGACAACCTTGGCTGTCATTCCTTTTGTATGGTCCTTTGTGAATTTGTTATTTGTTTTGTTTTGAGACAGGGTCTCCCACTTGTTTGAAAGTTGCTGGATACAAAACCTAGGATTGCTAATCAGAGAAGTCCAGGGATCTAAGACCTGAATATCTCTACTTCCTCACACATAGGGCACCTTGTTATGTAGGTTCTGTGGGAGTGAACTCAGCTTTTAATCTTAAAGCCAACTAGCTGTCATCTCAGGCCCTGTGATGTACTTTAAAATAACTTGACAACAATTTTATTTTGTCTCTTGCGTTAGAGTAGTTTGTATCTAATCCTTCTAAAGGAAGAAAGTCATCTATTAATGATGCCCTATTTACAGGCCATTGTGTCCCAATGTCATCATGCATATATTCAAATTATTTTCCTAAGAGTGATGATATTGAACAGGCAAATTGTATAGCTTAAGAGAGAAGTTTCCACTTTTTATACTGTTGATTTTCTTTTCTGCTTTATTCTTTGTTTTTACAATTAGGATGGTAATATCCAGTCTCCACAACAGTTTGTTTTCTAAACAAATGACAATTAAATTAACCCACATCAGTCTTTGGACGTAAGACAAAAACAGAGTTACCCTATGGACGCTGTAGCTTTGAAGTTAAAATAGCTATGAATTTTGAAAAAAATCCGTTTTCATCACATTTCTGGTCAAAACAAAACAATACATATATATATATATATATATATATATATATATATATATATATATATATACAATTTTAACTTTTGCCATCCCGAGTAACTGCAATCATTTATTGAGTAAATTTTGCTGATGGAGACAAAAATGAGGAAATGCCTACTATGTGCTATCTGCTGCTATCACCAGTGCAAAAGAAGAACAGGACTCTGATAAAGAAAGAATATTCAGTTGCCAAAATCTACCATCTTCCAAATGCTTCGTGTTTACAATGGATTTTCACAATGTGGTAATCCCAAAAGCTCTATAGGGAGATTCTGTGATGGGATGTTTCTTGGGTTGATTGGCTCAAAAAGCCAACATGTTCTCAGAAGTAGTCTGTAGCACAGCATGTCAGAGAGTACTTCTAAAGCTCCCAGACAGCCAGATGTGGTGGCCTTTGCCTATCATCTCAGCACTCCAGAAACTAAGGTAGGAAGATGGGGCATTCCAGACCAGCTTGGACTGTCTAAATAAAAACAAAAGCCAAGCGAAATAAAATTGAGTCTTAGGGGAAATATGGCAGGAGATAGGTAAACACATAAGCAGAACAAACCATTTGCTTCTTATGATAGGTATGTCTGAGAGGGATAAGAGTTAAGTAAACACGAGAAAGACGAAACTACTGATCCAGTCCAAAAGGAACACAAAGTGCATTTTAAAAGGATGTTAGTGATGCTTTCCCCAAGTTTTTGTTTTCTTTTCACCAAGTTAAACGCAGTGTGTGTATCTGCTTCCTTGCCTTTCAAGGCTATAAGTTAGAGTCAAGGGTAAGTCCAAGATGATTTGACCTCAGCACACTGAGAAAGAAGCCTGTGTGCTAGAGAGGTGGCTCAGCCCTTAACAACATTTGCCGCTCTTGAAAAGGACCAGCACTTGGTTCCTGGCACCAAATGGCTCACACCTGCCAATAACTCCAGCTACAAGGCATCCAGTGCCTTCTTCTTGTCTCCAGGGGCACCCACTTTCACCTCCATATTCCCATACACACATAACATAATTGAAAAGAAATAAAATGTTAGAGAGAACATTAGCTCCAAAGGCTGTCATGCTTGGTGTCTGCAGACAGACATACACTACACTTTGTGGGAACCATGGAGAGGAAGGATATGTGAGTGGAAGAAGGAATGGTTTGCAGCCATGGGAGGACATTATAAAATCAAGTGATTATTTCATGTAATGTTTGTTGTCTACTCACAACTACAGAAGGTTGGAAAAGCCTTCATTTCACCCTTTAATCTTGCTGAATGGACACATACCATGTAGAAAGATCTGCTGTGGTCTAATTATGATTTAATTGTTGTTTTAAACAAGTTCAACCAGCAGCAAATATTTTTAAAGTGATAAGCAATTAATTAACATGGGTATTGATTATTTCCCAAATATAATCCCTTTACTATCACTTTATTTTTGCACTTAAACTTTGGCTGTTAACTAGATACTTAAGAGATTTATTTACATTGGTCACCAGCCAGTCAGAAATATTTAGATCCTATGCTTGGAAGTAAGGATTATCTAACCATTCACAAACTCTTATAATAAAACATTTATCATAACCCATTAATCCATTAGGACTTAGTTCCCGTCCCACCCTTTCACTAACACCTTGCTTTGAACATAGTCAAGTTTGGCTGCAATTTTCCTTTTTATCATATATCATAATTACAGGATGGGATGCACCAAAGTTGAATTCCAAAAGCCCTGCACTCTGCTTGAACTTGGCATACAGAAACTCAGCTAGTAATTCCAGGGCTGGGATGTATCCAGCCTCAAGTCCTGAGATCGCACTTGGATCATGGGGTAGAAGACAAGAGGAAAAGTGTCTGGGTATGTTATTACCTCATAGAGATTTGAAAGTGGACTTTGAATGCATCTGGCACTATTCTGGTGGCCTAAAGTGCAGGAGTAAGAGAGCCACTCGACTACAGCCCTTTCCCCATAGCTCCTACTCCAGCCATTCTGCCTTGTGAAATACCTATGTCCCTGCAAGTAAAACCCCTTGCATGTGATTGTACTTGAATATATCAACATATATCTGCAGGTTTCAGTTCAAGAGCAAATGACATTCACTCTCATATTACTTATATTTAAAGAATTCAATGTCATTGAATAATTCTATCAATTATGGTTTTTGGTGATCCTCGAAGTAGTCATTTTTTTTTTGCACAAAGAGAAGCAAAGAGGAAACACAAGATCACTAACCTAAAAGTAATTTGTTTTATAAATAAATGTGTCATCATCATTCAGTAAAACTGTTACTGCTGTTTGTCTAATTGAGTCAATAAAGTTCAAGTTAGCATTTAAGAATCCATTTTGCAAATTATAAGGCAGCAGGTATATAGGCCATTATTTTAATAATTGATGGGAGTAAACTTAAAGCTATGATTTATTGGGTGCTGTGCCTATATTTGTGCGGACATTCGGAAAACTCTAAGGATGTAATATATGGATCCAACGTAAACTAAAACAGGTACATGACCGCAGTTCTAGGAACAAAGAAATTGAGGTCTTGAGATGTGGCGATTTGTTCCAGGTACCATCAGTATCCCAGGGCAAGAGCTGAATTTACTTGCACAAGAGCCACCAGCAAACTGTTGTTTACCATGAAACTATTTACAACAGCTAATCTATGGAATCAGCCATGGTAACCATTACAGAGGAATAGATACTAAAAATGTTCTGTGTATATACAGCAAAATGTTAATCAGCCATCGAGGAGAAAAAAAATCATGCCTTTTGCAGGAAAATGGATAAACTGTGAGCCCATATGTCAACTAAGCCAGAACCAGAAATGCAGCTAGCATTTGTCTTTTCTCACCCATGGATTCTGGAAAACACGGTTCATGAAAGTTGACACAGGACTCTGTAGAGAAAAGAATTGGACAAGAAGGGAGGATGATGAGGGAGAAGGATAAAGGAAATTCAATATAATCAAGGTATGCTATACATACATATTCAATGTCTTGATGAAACCCATTATTATATATGTTAGTATAAGATAATTTTTTTTTTTTTTATTTTTCGAGACAGGGTTTCCCTGTAGTTTCTAGAGCCTGTCCTGGACCTAGCTCTTGTAGACCAGGCTGGTCTCGAACTCAGAGATCCGCCTGCCTCTGCCTCCCGAGTGCTGGGATTAAAGGCGTGCGCCACCACCGCCCGGCAGTATAAGATAATTTTAAAGTGACAAAAATTGTTCTTCATGGCTAAATCAATGTGATACACTATTTCTAAGCCTCAAATTCTTTATGAGGTTAATGCATCTGCCCCATGGTCATAAAGAGTAATAAAAAAAAAGAAACCCAGGTAGAACAATCAATTGCACCGTGAGGAAAACCATAATCATCTTTATGGAAAATGATCACTGGAGGAAATGCCCTGGGTAATAATTGGATTGAGCTGGACTTCATAAATGACTTCACATTTCCCTGTTCCACATGAATTTCTCAAATACACTTAGTATTTTTGTTGTTTTAACATTTATTTTATTTATTTTAATTTGGGAGATATGTATGTACTTTTCAGTGTGACTTTGTACGTGTCTGTCTTCAGGTTCCCATTGTGGGGTGTGTATGTACTTTTCAGTGTTGCTTTGTACGTGTCTATCTGCAGGTTCCCATTGGGGGATATGCATGTACATTTCAGTGTGGCTTTGTACATGTCTGACTGCAGGTTCACGTGCTTGTGTAAGCATCAGGTGTCTTACCTCTATTGTTTTCCACCTTTGTTTTTTAAGACAGAAGGTTTCTCATTAAATTTGAAGCTCATGGATTCGGCTAGGCTGATTAGTGTAGATTGAGCAGCGGTCTGTGTCCAGCCACCCGGCTAGCTTTACCCAACATAATTACACGGAAACTGTATTCTTTTAAACACTGCCTGGCCCATTAGTTTGTGTGCTGTTATTTTGGGTGTAAAGCTAGGCGGGACGCAGCCCTCCGTTCCTTCTACAGAGTGGCACCCAACGTGGTGACTAAATCCACTTAAAAACCTGAGAGGGCTTTAAATAAAGGAGAGACAGACTTTAACACAGCTTTTCGCTGTTTGCTGGCATGCCACAGAGAAATTTCCCTGACACAGCTGCCGTAACAGGAAAAAACCTGTGCGGTTTTAAAAACGCAGCTTCCTGCCCTGTGCCGCCAGTGCGAACTCTGGCTTTAAAGCATTTCAATGGCTTTTATGGGACTGAATGTTTGTGTGCCCACTTGGGATCGGAAGGAGAGTGCTCTGAGACCATGCCAATGGCTCACTGTTCCCTGCCTGCACCTGGGCAGATGGCAGAATCAGGCTTAGGCGAGCGGGAGAGCATGGCGGATTTCTGCCGCCATACAGAGAGATATTTTCAGACTGCGCAGTGCTCTGCGTGTCAGATTTTATTGTAACTTGGATGAAAAGAGTTTCTGTGCTGCACACTCAGTCTCAGAGTTAAAGTGCTGAATGCTGCTCCTACCTGGTGGCCCCAGAGCTAGTAGAAAATGGTATGTCCTCCATTTTGAAATTGGAGAGAGGTGGAGCCAACATCCAGAGCAGCCCAGCCGCTCTGCAGCTCAGAGGCACTAGTGGCTCAACCATGCTGAACTGTGCTGACCTCAGGAAGAAACGATCGTAATTACCATAATAACAGCGCAGTTAAGATTTAGACTGGCAGTAAACAGGCAGTACCTGTTTTGAGCCCAGTTGGAGCCCAGGAGGGGTTCTATAGTGAGACCCCATTTCATACAAAACTAAATAACCAGGCACTTACTACGGAGTCTATTAAGTTTTTTTTTTTTAATTTTATTAATTAATTTAAAACTTACATCTCTCTTTCATATGTATACTATTGAGATTCAAATGAAGATGTGACCCCATTTTCACTACTTAACTGTCAGATGATTCTCCTGGAGTGTTAGTTGTTGTGAGGAGGAGCAGGCCGCATCCCGCAGTCTGGCTAGCTTAATCCCTGAAATAACCACATAGAAATTGTAGTAATTAAATCACTGTCTGCCCCATTATTTCTAGCCTCTTATTGGCTAACTCTCACCTATTAGTTTAACCCATCTCCATCATCGTGTATCGTCATTTGACTGTGGCTTACCCACATGAGTCTAACCAGCATCCGTCTCGGGCAGAAAAACCATGGCATCTGCCACACTGCCCTTCTTCCCAGCATCCAGTTCTCTTTTCCACGCCTATCTAGGTGCTGCCCGATCAAAAGGCCAGGGCAGTTTCTTTATTCAACCAATGAAAGCAAGACATAGTCAGAAGGACCTCCTACACAAGTTAGTACTGACTTCTCCAGCAATGGATCTGTTCTATGCTTGTCCCATGTGACTGACCTTATTATGGAAGAGAGCATTGACCATCCACCTAATAAAGTCCCCAATCTTTACAGCCATTCCTGGCCATGAATGATACTTAAGACACAGCATCTGGCCTTGGGGAAGCTACTCCATCTCCAGGCATTGCTTCTTGAGATGGTATTTGGGAAACGAATCCTTACAGACCTTGGACCGAACACACACAGGATCTCTGTCTATTTTCCCATGCACTCTTGCCAAATGAAAACGTGACTTACCTAAAGATCATCTCATGCCTTTTGACAGGGGTTTTGTAGCCAAATGGCTTATGTCACTTTCGTTATCTCTAAACTTCCCTCCTACAAGTCCTGATAATTTAGACAATAAAGCAATTAGGGTGAAACTATTTTTCATCTACTTCCAATCAGCAGCAGGTCATCCACGCCTAGCCTGGCTAGACTGCACCATCTCACAATCCAATCTCAGCTTATCTGTAAAGCAGAGAGTGAGAGAGAAAGTCACACTCAGATCCCTTCACTTACTTTAATTCATTGCTCATTTAATGACGTCAAAAGCAGACGCGTCCAAATGTCTCCATCCACTGACACATTGCAGATGTTCATGCTTGCTTCTGCTTTCTGAGGGAAGGCGGCAAAACTGAAGTGTTGGCTCCCCGATTGCTTCCTGACCATACAAAGCTGTCTAAGACATCTCTGCAACTTACTCATGACTCATTCACTTCTCCACCCTTATTGTCCATGAGCACTAATGCATTGTCCCCTCCATGAGTGTGTCTGGTCCCATTTCTTCCTTAACTGACAAAAGGATAAAATTAATCATAGCCATGGCTCTGGTCGTGTGTGTGTGTGTGTGTGTGTGTATGAGACCCCATGTGTATGTGGGTGGGTGTGCATGCACATGCCAGTGTGCATATGGTGGTCATAGGATACCGCTGTGTGGCATTCCTCCTCAGCTTCAGCACACCTTGTTTTTTGAGACAGTCCATCCCTCACTGGCCCAGGCTTCACCAAGTAGGCTGGCCCAGCTGATCAGCAAGGATCAAGGATCCAACTGTCCCAAACTTCCCAGCACCAGGTTTCATCAACAGTGTTCTGGAAACCTAAGCTACAGCCTCATGCTTGTGGAAAGCACCTTGCGGATGTGTCTTTTCCTCCACTCTTGCTCCTGCCTATCTTAGGTTTTTCCTGACTTCGCCAAAGAGTGGACATTATAAACAATGCATTGTGAAAACTAGGGGAACCCTGATCTCATGCCATGTAGATCTCACATGTCAGCACATTCTAGAGACACTCCATTCATTCAGCAAATACTTTCTTTGAAAGAGTCTAGGTTCCAAACCAAGTTTAGCTATCAACAACAAAAAGAAGATGGAAAAACCCTGCTCTCTGAGAACTGAACACAATAGGAAACATTCTACTCCTGGAGACCTCTGTTTTCTGACATAAAGATCCAGAGAGTGGTCTGGGGGCAGTGATTTTGCTCCTTTGAAGCCTATTGTTTCCCTAACCCATACTTACTTTTACAAGCATTTCTCCTTTCTATATACACGGAGGACATAACTGTTAAGCTGAAAGTCATTGTCAACACTGTAAATGTCAGCACAGGCAACTGGCTGTGTGTTGCTCATCTTCCAGATACTGGTAATAATTTGGGATGGCATACTGTACATTCTACAGATCTAAATATCTTGAGACCAGCTATATTCATCAATTATTAATGAGTAGAAACACAACAAATCATTTTTCATGTGCTTGCTTCATCCTCATAAAAATTAACTAAAATACTTGTGTGTATACAACTAACTAAATTATTAAATTAACCAAAATATTTGTGTGTATGTGTTGAGAAAATCAGTTCTCTCTGTACGTTAAAATGTCATTGGGCTTTAAATGGTTGCAAGGAACGGTTAAGGAGGAAATACTACTTGCATTTTTAGCAAACTAAATTAATTTTAATTATATGTAGAGGCAATCTTAGTTTCATTGTTCCATTGCTCAGATGATTCCAGGCTCAACAAGGTATTGGAAACAAAGGGCAGAATTGGGTCTTGTCTTCTGACCTGCCAGGAAGAAGGCCTGAGAGCTGACAGCTTGGTCTGCTCTCTTTTGTAGAGTGGTATTTAAATCCCTGCAGAAATGGCCCCAGAAACCTCAGAAAACAGTCCCTCTGAGTCCAGATGCCTGGAGAAAAAAAACATGTTTCTCCCATCCTCTCAGAGTGTTTAGACAAATGAAGAATGAATGGCCAGGTTTCAATCTATGTCCCATAAAGGATGGAGGATTCTCAAAGAAGAGGAGGTAGATAGGAAGGGATTAAAAAAGAGAGGAGAAGAAAGGTATTGGGGGGAAGAAGTAGAAACAAATGGTAGGAAGAGAAGGACAGTGGGAAGAGGTGGTACTATGAGGAGAGGGAATGGAGAAGGAAAAGAAAGGAGGAGGACGGGGGATGGGGAGGGGAAGGAGAAAGAAAATGGATGGAGAAAGAGGAGATAAAAGGGAGAGTAATAAAAAATGGGGAGAAGCAGAGAAGGGAAAAAAGAAGGGGGAAGAAGAATGAGGAAGGAAGAAGACAAATGAGAAAAGAATAAAGAAGCAGAGGACGGAGAGCAGGAAGAGGAGGAAATTCATTTTATATATGAAGAAAATGAAGTACATAACATGTTTTGGCACATGGCATGTTACAGGCCAGGCATGCCTTTTAAAAACAGTGAAGGGTTTCTTCGGCTTTACAACTTCAGTGATCCAGTCCATCATGGCAGGTAAAAAATGGCGGCAGAAGCAGGAGGAGTATGCTTGTGTTACATCCACAGTAGAAGAAAGGGGAATGATAACTGTTTGTGTTCATCCCGTTTTCTATTTTATATGCTGTAGGGGACCCCAGCCTATGGAATGCCCCCACCCACATTTAGAGGTGTTCTCACTCTGCAATTCACATCACCTATATACTCCCTCACAGCTGTGCCTGAAGACTTGCCTTCTAGGCAATTCTGCATCCTTTTAAGTTAACAGTCAATGTTATGCATCACAGGGATCTTAGTTCATAGAACTGGGATTCAGTCCCAGGGTGTGTAGCACTGGAGACTTGTTTAACCGTTGTTTCTTCCCTGGACCACACCCAGGGATCCAGCTGTTCATCCAGCTTCCTGATCCCTCTACCTCCCATGTCATATTTAAACTCCATGCTTTCCACATGTTCGTCTCTGCCTGGATTACTTCCTTGGCACACATCTCCTCAGCTTTAAAGACCTACACATGTCTCATAAAAACTTCTCCTAGCTTGTTGGTAGCCATAGTCATTATAGTACAACTTCTAAGAAAGCAATAACAGAATTTATTATATTTTGATTGTTTATACTTTGGTCTCTCACATAAGATTACAAGGTGCTCAAGAGGAAAGGTGTGTTGTGTTTGTGTGTGTTGCATGTGTATATGCATATATATATATATATACAATTCGCTTCTACATACTCTAAGCTGTGCATAACAAGATCTGTCTTCTACACAGTAATTTTGAAATGATGCTGGATAAGTCAGTGCATGAGCTAGACCACTGGTATTTATGTAGCAAACCTAATGTGTTCAAAATGGTCAAACCTAACAAAAAGCTCTTATTGACCGCAAAAGAAACAAGAAGACATAGAACAGGAAAAAAAATAAAGGAGCCGGGCGGTGGTGGCGCACGCCTTTAATCCCAGCACTCGGGAGGCAGAGGCAGGCGGATCTCTGAGTTCGAGGCCAGCCTGGTCTACAAGAGCTAGTTCAAGGACAGGCTCTAGAAACCACATGGAAACCCTGTCTCGAAAAACCAAAAAAAATAAAGGAGAGATGAGAAGAGTAAAGGAGATGAGAAAACTGAATGGGAGATGAGAAGGATGGGGAAGGAAATAGGAGGGGAAAAGAGAGGAGAGAAAGGAAAAGAAGGAAAGGAAAGGGAGAGAATGGAAAACAAGATATCAAAAAGCCCTAAACAAAATATTTAGTGATTCAAAAGCCTTACACATGGAGATAACATAAACTTCTGTAAGATATCCCGGAATGGATATAAAACTGCAATCCAGAATAAAGTTTAAAAGATTAACAAGGACCTCTTCCCAGCTTTGGTGAAGAGAGCATATTTAAGCATGCCATCTCCTCTGGATAAGAGCCATTTCTACATGGACAGATACAGAAGGCAAAGGAGGGTCAATGAGTGACACATTGCAGTGAGACACATCCACAGACACCCCAAATTGTGGGGTTGTGCCCCCCCCACACTGACCCATACAGGGGAAGATTCTGTTATGTCTTTGCTAGCATGGACTTCTTTTAAGAGGCAACACAATGTGGAGAATGTTTGTATTATGCCCCTGTACTCAGCCTGTTTGGGTATATACACGTTGGAATCTGTATAAGCAGAGAAAAAAATAAATCTCTTTCCTAGAACTGAGTTGAGTTAATCTTCCCCCTGGATACGATGTAAAATGAAGGTGATAATTGTCTCAGCTGATGGCTGTGTTTACAAACTCTTCTGTCTCCAGAGAAAGGCCACCTGTGCTTTTCTTGCATCAAGACAGGCTGCGCCAGCTAGGAGGAGAGGCTCCTAAACAGGGCTTGCAAGTCTTTATCCTGTGACCAGTATTCCATTTTCAGACAGCGAGTGCTGAAGCCTTTATTTGACTTGTTTAAGAGCCCTAGAATAAGAACTATGGTGAAATCCTTCAAAAAACACGTTTTTGCATAGCACGTAAAGCCTACCATAATCCTCCCTTCTCTCTGAAATTAAGAGTATGTTAGTGCCTGAGTGTGGTAGCAGACATGTCCAGGGAGAGAAAGGAGCCCTCCAACCAGTTCTGTGGGTCCTCCGCGGAGCAACTGAGCTGATCACATTGTTTGACATTAGGGTGGGTTTTCAGATAGTGAAATTTCAGTTACCAGGTGGCAGAGGCAATTTATCAGACACTCATAAAATAAAGATCAAAAAGCTCATCGGTCGCCCAGTGTGTCTGGGATCTAGGAAGGAACACTCCAGTCTCTCCATCCTCTAAACAGCTCTCACTTAAAGAGATTGATGTTTATAATAACAAGAAAAGGAGAAAGGGGTCAGGTCAAACTCTGCCGAATAGCAGGTGTTGTTTTAAGTTTTCTTGTTCTGTCTTTTTTCCCCCTTAAAGTGTAATCTAAAAGAATATTGAGTTGTCGCAATGAACATTCTCCATGGGTATTTTTAAAATGTATGCCAACATTTTAAAACATTAAAAAACATTAAAAAATTTGACTTGAAAACCAATAAGCAGAAGCCTTTTACCCTCAAAAGCATTTCAGACTTTTCCATAAAATTCTCAGTATACTAAATTAACTAAATAAAATAAAAAATTTAACACTAAACACACTGGGCAGGTTATATTTATCTATTTATGTTTATGGTCATAGGAGAGGAATAGAGAAAGTGATGTAATTTCATTCTAATATATAAAATCAAGTTAAATAGATTAGACATTGGTGTTTTTTGGAGATGGATCATGCTTATCACATTAATTTTGTTTGAATATATAGTAATTACATTTAGGCCTGTCTTTTGAAGCATGATCACTAAAAGCTCAGGGATAGAAATTAGGGTTCTATTGAAGACCAGAAAATCAAAACAGCCAGCCACTGACTCTTACCTTGACCTCAGTCTGGAAATGGTGATCCTGCCTCCAGGAATCTCAAAATGAGACTGTGTCTGAGAGCTGTCTCCTCCAGTTTTATAATCCTCTCTAGGGCTGGGATTAAAGACTTGTACTACTGGGATTAAGGATGTACCACTCACTTTCTATGACAAACGAGTGTGACCACTGGGATGAAAGGTGTGTGTCACCACTGCCTGGTCTGTTTTACTCTCTGATCTTCATGAAAGCTTTATTTATTAAAATACAAATGAAATGCTACTACAATCTTTGGCTCTTCATCATTTCTATGAAGAGAAGAGATTCACCTGTGGTTGCGGATAGACAAGCTAACAGGGCACGTGGCACCTGATTTGGGCTCTAGAACTTGTGTTCTCACCAATGGTCATGAATGCAGAAGAGCTTTAGGCTTCAGCTTGGCACCAGGTGGTCAGTGCCTCGATGGAGTGTCACCTTTGCTTTTTCCATTGAATTGAAATTATGACATCAAAGGTTTTGACTACTTAAAAGCCAATTTGAGGACATCGATTTTATTAAGGAATCCTTGCCTTGTCTTATGGAATGATTTGGAGGATTATGTCAGAAAATATCATGCACTAAAGAGTTGGTCTGCAGAGTGACACTACTGGGAAGTGGTGGGGCCTTCAGGAAGTAAACTTTGTGGGGGTCATTCTTATGTTTGGGGAACTACACTCTTTTTTAAAAATATTTATTTATTTATTATGTATACAATATTCTGTCTGGGTATATGCTTGCAGGCCAGAAGAGGGCACCAGACCCCATTATAGATGGTTGTGAGCCACCATGTGGTTGCTGGGAATTGAACTCATGACCTTTGGAAGAGCAGGCAATGTTCTTAACCTTAAGAGCCATCACTCTTAAGGGGGACTTTTGGGGACTCCATCCTGTTCAGTCTTTTTGCTTTAGGATATAATTTATTTACATCTACCAAAAGCTATCCACCTCACCAGAGTCTTAAAACCTCCGAAGGCATACCTTAAAATGGATTCTCCTGTTTAGAAGTTAATTATTTTGGCTGTTTTGTTACAGAGATTGAAAGGTAATGAATATACCTTAGTTCCAAATGCCTATTTTCTTCCTATTTGTCCTAAGCAACATAGGGACATAACACAATATATAGTAGTCATAATAGCCTTTTAGAGTTCATCCATGGAACATCTGAAGTTTCATGTGTGAAACTTCCCATAATAGCAGCGCTTCTAGTATCACGCTCCATCTTGTCTGTTCCATTGACTCATCTTGCTATTTTAGGCTTGCTTGTCCCTCTTTTGATCTAGCTCACTGTATCACTCCTCTCTTCTTTCCCTCTTCCTCCCATTTCTTCTTCTCCTTCATCTTTTTCTTGTGATGGATCTTAAATTCTTCTTGAACTGAGGAAGAAATGGAGAGAATAAGAAAGAAGGAAGAGCAGAAGGGAAAAGAGGAGAGAGGTTAGAAGAGAGAAAATACAGAGGCAAAAATGATAAGCTGATAACACAAGAATGGTAAAAATAAAATATTTCAAAGATTAAAATCTAGTAAGGTGTATAAGGACTAATTAAAGATGAGAACTCAAGATTAATGAGGACAAAGGTAAGAGAAAAGGAAGAAAATGATTGTTTTGCTTAATAGAAAAATTCTGCCACTGTTTACATTTCTAGTCTTTCAAATTTGTTCATTGAATTTGTTAGTTCTTTACAATATTTGAATATAGTAAGAGAAACTATTAATATTAAAACTATTAAACTATTAAAAATGGATAAAAGATAGATGAGAAAAATATACTGTGATACATTGACAGTCGATAGATGTAGAGACGGATGAATGGAAAAATAGATAGATGGAGAGACAGGCAGATAGAAGATTTTGGAGCCTAGAAAGAGCATTGTGGCCATCACGATATTTTATAACAAATATATGACAATCATCACAGAGCAAATAAACAATTTCAGTGTCAGACCCTGACCTATACTACTGATCCAAGAAAGTATATTTATAAACATATCAAATGTATATGGAAAAAGATGGATACTCAGCAAACTTAGTCAGAGTGAGGTTCTAATTCAGCCAACAAGAAAATATTCCTCTCCAAGTGTGTTGGACATGGAGAAAATAAATCGAAGATAGCATGGGAGACATAGTCATGCGCTGGCCCTACAGCTCACACATGGGATCATTAATTCATGTTTTGGGGGAGAGGAGAAAAGTCAGTTCTTACAAAATATATTTTTCTTAGCCCACAGCCATTCCTAAATATCACAGTTCTTTGGCATTCTTGTGAAAACTATATATCTTGGGGGTCTTAACATTACTCCCCCAAAATTCACATTCTCTGAGCCAATGGCAATTGAAGGCATAGGGTTAAAGGGCTTTACAACAGGGGATCCTGCTGAGTGATTAAGAAGGACTGATATGCTGGCATCTGTCCCACAGCAGAGAGCCAGGGCTGATACCAAAAGGGCTATAGGTAAAGTATTCTGCTGTTGGCAGACAGGGCCCACACAATTGTCAGGCCAGGAGACATCAGATAAATCACCATCTCTGGCTTATTACTACACAACCAATCAGACACATAAGTAGCAGCCACGGAAGAACATGGGTCATAAGCAAGTTTCCTGAAACTTTAGGATAATTAACTTTTGCCTGTTACACTTTTTGTCCTTGAAGTCAGATAGGATCAAATTTCCATTGAAAATTAGGACTCATTGAGCAACACAGGTTGGACCCCAAATTTGGAAAAGTCAAATGACTTTATAAATCTGTGATTTTGAGGATACCCTCAGTCCTTTCCTATTGGCATCTACGAACAAAAGGCCTATAGAAACATCATGATGGTTTAATGACTTATTCGTATTCTGACGCTGTAGAACCCATGAGAACTACAATCAGAAATGACAATTGTATCATCCTAGATTTTTATAGTTCACTTAAGCTCTTAGGGTTTGAATTGTGTTGACCAAAGATATTTGCAGAACCTTTAATGCCTACTTCACAAAGACAGAATCTCACTTGGAAAGAGTTTTCTTTAATGATTTGTTTAAAAAGAGACAACACTAGATTTGAGTGGACTCTAAATTCAACAGCTGGAATCTTTATATAATGGGCATGTGGAATCCCAGAGACCTGAGACACTGAGGGAAGAGAGCCACATGAAGACAGATTCAGAATTTTGGTGATGAAACTTTGAGGCCAAATATAGCAAGAGTTTGAGCAAAAAAACAGAAGCTGAGAGAAACAGACAAAAGTAAATCTACCTCAGAGCCTCCAGAAGGAACCTATGATGTCAAAACTTGAATGTGGGATTGCTAGCCTATAGAGCTGGAGGAAAAGTAGGTTTTAAGTCATGAATTCATATTAAACATGTGACAGCAGCCTTGGAAGCTAATGTGGAGATCATGGAGCATAATTACATGGAGAATCTTATATAGCTTTTTCAGTGAAGTGCTGGGATAATTAAAGACACATGTGACCTCCAGTTTACTGCCTTTTCCCCATTTCCTTTGGAGTGAACACATGCTAGGCACTAAGTGTTGCTTATTTGAAATCATTACCACAACAAAATGAATTAGGTATTGTTGGTCATGTTTTATAGAATTTGAGCAGCTTTGCAAAAGCTCAAGCCCATGACCAAATTCTCCCTTTATAAAGTGCATAGTCAGAATTTGGACATTTACTGTCGAATTCAAAATCTTAAACAGTTCAGATTACTTCATGATGCAACTCAAAGGAGAGAAGTAAAAAATGAGCAAATTATTATATCTTAGCCTCCATATTTTATAGGTAAAAGAACTGTACTCTAGATTCAGATGATTAACTTCCCTCAGCCACACATGATTCATAACAATAACATAGGTCTTTGGCCCCTCATTTCATTATACCTTGTTTCTAAACCATTACTACCCTTCCTCACACCCTCTGTGCTATATAATACATACCACATTTTTGAGAAACTTAGGAAAATATGAAGAGCCCTGAGTACAGAAATCCTTGGGTCCATCCTCCTCAAGCAGAGTGAGATGTGGATCACAGAGCAGTTCATTCATGACAGACTTGCCTGTTGTACCTCCCTTCTGGACCAATTGTTTCCCTTGCTTTATGACTTGAGATGCCTGGATACCATTGTATGTGAGCACCAACATTGTATTTATTGTTGTCCTTAAAGAGCAGCCTGGCAAACCATCAGAAGAGTCAGTAATATGCCAAGCCCATCAGTACACAAATCATGCCCAGCTCCATAATAGTTGAGTTTTCCTTGATCACAAGCTCTCTTGGTGTCATACAGTGGCTCTTACCTCTAACACCAATCTACTTCTGGTTAAAAAGATTTGATGGCACAACTTGGAAGCCAGGATTACATATATATATTATATGTTTATATATATATATGTATATATATATATATACAATCTCCGTATGAAAGGAGGGAAGCACAAATGTTAAATACTAAGGAAGCAATGACATGAATCTTTGACAGCTATGACAAGTCATGTTCCTGTATCATAGCGCTGTAAGATTGCCAAGAATTTCATAGATATTCCTCTTTTCATGTATTAATGCTGCTACTAATAAGCAAGTAAAATTATAGAATAATGTGTAAGCATGTAGACTTTTGACTCTAATAGTTTTGGGTTTGTTCACTGGCTTTTATAGACCTGGACAACCCATTAATCTTTCTGAACATGTATTTTCTCACTTATACCGTGGGTATAATAATCCGTTCAGAGAGTTTACTGTAAGCATTATTTATGAAAACATGCAAACATGTCACTAAAATGCAAATATCAATGTACTCATTATTATACAATGTATGCTTTATAAAGTAAATAAGCTTTGAATTTAATTTTGTTCATTATGATGGCATGCTTATGTGTGAGTGTCGAACATAGGTGTCACAGTAAGTGGGGAAGAACAACCTTTAGGAGTCCTTTCTCTTCTTTCATGGTGGGTTCTATCAATTATATGCAAAAATTGCTTTTACACCGCCTACTGAGCCAGCTCCCTGACATTAAATTAGTTTGTACTGTGTGTGTGTGTGTGTGTGTGTGTGTGTGGTGTGTGTATGTGTGTGGTGTGTGTGTGTGTGTGTGTGTGTGCGTGTGTGTGTATGGCAAATGTATGGGAAAGAGAAAGTCACGTTAACAAATCAAAGTCATGGAGGTGTTGAAAGCATTGAGCATGGAAACCCACTCTGAATAGCTTTTCTTCTTCCCACAAGAAAAGTAATCTTCTTGGGACAGAAAGTTAAATAAAACACTGTTTGTGGCCTTGGAGATCTCAGGGTCTTGCTAAGAATATGACTATGTAAAAAGGCCAGTTAATATACTAATGTAATCCCAGGGAGGGGAAAATAAACAGGATGCTGTGGGACCTAGGGAAGTAGCATGGATGGGACAGATCTTGTAGCTATATGGATGAAAAGGGATGGATTGGCCCTGCGGAAACCAGTGAGTTCCCTGGAGCCCCATTCATTCTTCATAGCCCCCTGTACTGAACGGTGTTAGTATAGAGTTCTATACCTCTAATGCCATCCCTCAGGACTGAGTCTGAGGCATGAGACTTATAAGCTGGAGGCCATCCTGGTCCATCTACAATGAGTTCTAGACCAACCTGAGGTATACAGTGAGACTGGATCTCAAGCAAAATAAACAATAAATTAAATGTAAAAGTTGTTATTTGTCAGAGAACTACCCAGTTTTTAAGTTTGCAGAGCAACTTCCTCTCCTTTTAAGTAATGATTTCATAATCTTCTGAGTTCAAAATTTTTATCCTTGAAAACAAGTATTTAATCATTCTCACATAATCTCCTTCAAAAGGGAACACATTTAGATTGTAACTTCAGAATATTTCATTAAAGAATTCCTTTAGCTGTGATCTCCATTGAGCTGGGGGCTCCATAGTTCTCTAATCTATGCCCACTGTTTCAAAATACAAAATGATACAACATTAGCGGCAAGTGCTCGTATTGGGAGCATTTAAATAGTGCAATAACCAAGTGGATTTATTATAAATTTCACTAAGTTTCTGTTTGCTTTAAAAGGTGGGAAAGCTCCACTTTTCTACCCCATGTAGCTTAACCTCAGAGAATGTCTTAAAACCAACAGCATCCGCTCTTCATACACAAGCAAACACTGTGTCTGCAGCAGTGATAAGAAAATTATTTTCCCTAAAACAAAGACAAACAGAAAAGATAAAAAGGAAACAGGGCAGTTTACTCTTGATGCTTTCAGATGAAAATTAAAGCACTCAGGATTGATTTGTGCCCCATTGGAGTGACCCCGATTTTTACAAAGTTATCTTAGGAATTCTCCACTCCAAAACCAAGATTAGAGTCTTAATTTAAAGTGTCCAATCTGTGTTTAAACCACACACGAGTTTTCCAGGCACCAACTGTAAACCAGCAACACAAGTAAAAGCCGAGCCAGGAAGGAAGGTGGCGGCTAAACATCTCAGCCATTCTTGTGCCTTTGATGTTGTAAACCAATATCAGGCTGGAGATAACTCAACTTCTTTCCCTTAAGTTGCTTTCACTTATTGTATTTCCAGTCTTGATATACAGCATCAAGTTAGTCAAATATGGAAGAGCACATGCACACACATAAACACAATGCACACACACACACAAAGCTACTGTACCTTTTGAGCCTCCCTCTACCATAGATCTCTAAATGCAATATTTACAGGGTGTTGGCATTATTTTCCTGCCCTACATGAAAGTGCTTGCCCTCGAGATGATGGACAGAAAGCTAGAATGAAACTCTCAACACAATGGCAATTTATACAACAGCAGAGATGGCTGAGAGGCTGAGCCACCTGTCTGCAAGCCTGATACCTGGCTTCTCATCCTGGGACCCACACAGTGGAAGATCACTGACTCCTGCAGTCTCCTCCTGTCTCATGTCCATAGCCATGCTCCAGTGAGCACCGTGTGTGCATGCATGTGCACATAACAGAAATTAAAGGCAGGAAAGTTGTTTTTAAACGAGTAATAAAATTTTAAATGCATATCATGGGTTAAACCATTTCATATGTGCATCCCAAAGAACAAACCTTGCAATGATTTGTATTCAACTTCTGAAATTTATTTTTATCTTATTGTTAAGGTGTGTGCTCCAGTTTCATCAAATTTTGTCTCATAATAAAAGCAAAAGATCAATTAACATGAATGCATTTTAAATGGAATTTTGCATAAAAGTTAATGGGTACAAAGGAACATTTAATTTCATACAGAGAGAAAGTCCCATTGCTTAATTTGAGGAAATTCTACTAATTTGTTTTCTGATTTATTGTTTACTCCAAAGATTTTCTGTTTGTGGGACAATTCTGTAAATAATTATGAGTAACCATTTATATTCATGTGTATTTTAATATTCTGGTCGCTGGTCACTAAAACCAGAAGTGGGGTGTGTGTGTGTGTGTGTGTGTGTGTGTGTGTGTGTGTGTCTGTGTGTATGGGGGTCTGTCTGTCTATCTGTCTCTTACTTTGAGCATGTGTTTGTCTCTCTCTGTGCATGTGTATGTTTCAAACTCTAGTGCATCCTTCCCTTAACTCTATCGAATCATAAAGACAGACACGCAAACAGCCATTTGTCACTCCTCCTTTACATATTACCATCTAACAGCATCAACCAGAGCAAAGAGCCAGAATTAAAGCTCCTCCCTCTCTGGGCTCTCCCTTACTGATTCAATTAGCTGAAAATTTTGCTGAAACACTTAGCTTGGTCTCCATATTTCCCCAGGCATAATGGAACAATTTATGCCTCACTCTATAAAAGGTTTGTGCATGATTTGGTTTACTCCTGAGAAATGTAAGGCCTAAAAGGCAGGAACATCTACCCACCCAGCAGGAATGCTTTCAGGACTGGATCATGTTTTTATACTTGCAATGCACCATTTAAGAGCTACTGTGGTTTTCTTAAGTTCCATTTGTGGGGCATTAAACATGGGGCCATTCTTTTTTTTTTATACTGCTTTATGCTACATTATATTACTATGTTCCAAAGGTTTTTTTTTTTTTAACCTTTCCTCCCTAAAATAAAAGACATCTAAGTTCCCGGGGGATAGTATTCTTGTACTCTCTCTGTTTCAATACTCTGCTACTTTCAGGATGAAGCTAAATTACCTCACAACTGCACAAAAACCAGCCAACATTCCACAGCCAGACTTACAGCAAACACCCATTTAGGCAAGGCTTTCTTAGTGAGCTATTTTGTTTAATAACTACAGGATGCTACTTCCTCCACAAAGATTTCCAAAATGTAAACCTAGTGTTCCATTCAGCTATTTACAAAAATATTTCACTTTTCTTTCTCTTTGTAAAGTTTAAAGATTTACATTAAGAACTGGGGATATAATTTTGTGGTAGAGTGCTTCCTAGCATTCTGAAGTTTCTGTGATCAATCCCTAACACCATAAACACACGGAAATGCACACACATATGCACACACAAACACACGCAGAGAGAAAGAAAGAGGCAAGGGGAGAGAGAATCTTATACTACCTGCATGTCTTTGTAGAATAATCACAGGAGAAAATAGAGTTGGAAGATCCCCTAGTGATCAAATGGAATGAAGTGACTGACTACGTGATGAAGAATTCAAGAGGGCAAAAGACATGGTTAGAAATCTCAAAGCTAGGTACTGGTCAAGCAAAGGCTAAAGCTCTAAATAATGGCTCCAAGACCATTTATTTTAATGACTACTAGAGCACAAGGAGTGATTTATACAAATGGCACAGCATCCTTCCAATGTTCCTCTGTAGTCATGATATGCAAAACACGGAGGGACCCATAGCCTCCATCAACAAATGCCTGACACTTCTTGGAGTCAGTTACAATTTTTGAACACAGAGATTTAGGTCAAAAGTGAAAAGATTCTGGAACCTTGGACATATTTCAAGAGTCTCCTCTCTGCAGCAGAGGAAGGGAGAGAGAGAGAGAGAGAGAGAGAGAGAGAGAGAGAGAGAGAGAGAGAGAGAGGGAGGGAGGGAGGGAGGGAGGGAGGGGGGGAGAGAGGGAGAGGGAGAGAAAAGAAGGAGAGGAAGGAAGGAAGGAAGGAAGGAAGGAAGGAAGGAAGGAAGGAAGGAAGGAAGGAAGGGAAGGAGAGAAAAAGACAGGAGCAAGGAAGAGAGGGAGGAAGGAGAAAGAAGGAAGGTTAAGAAAGGAAGACTTACCCTCTCCAGCTTGGCTTGCTGCCTCACTCTTTATCCATCAGGGACTTGTACAGGGGAATTTTCCCTCTATGGGATTTCCCCTTATCCATTGATTTCAACTTCTGTGAAGAGAAGCTTCATACCACAATGGAACATGGAATGGCATTTCAGGGAGATGAAGAACAGTGGATGGAATTCAAGCCAGTGTGCATGAGACTTTGTTGTATGTCATATTCTTGGATGGCACTGACATCACCCTATAGACTGACAACACCCTAACACCACTGCAGGCTGTCCTTGATACACTTTGCACTGATGAAATGAAGGATTCCATCTACATCCTCAGAGAGATGTCTTTCTCTAGGCAGCACAGTCACCAACCATCTCCATACCTCTGTGCAGGGCATATTTTGTTAGAATGTCTTTTTTTTTCCTTTTTCATATTCACTTCTTCAAATTCACTCTGCCAAGAAAACCCGTTTCATATTGTTCTTCCTCCATCAGAGCCTTCCAATCTCTAAACTCCAGGTTTTATTGCCATAATATTCTTTTTATGGTATAATGTCTTTTATTATGCCATAACGGTCTTTATTTCAGTCACATTGTTTTGCTTGGTTTTTTTCAGTAATGATTCTGGTGTGTTTTCTAACTAAGCATACGGGGCTCAATCAGATTCATCTTTCCAACCTTTTAGTATTCTAACCTTTTAGTTTGTCACAGAGTGCTTGGTACATTGTTTAATAAGCATTTCCCGAGTTGGATCTTGTTAACATACACACAAGAACTAGAGAAGACCCAGCATTATTAATTGCTGATGCTAATCTTAATGTTTCTGGTGCAGTAGCCATTCCGTTTTATTCCCTGTTCTTATTTTATCTACCTTTCTACTGTCCTTCTAATTGTTTATATCCTTATTCTGATCCTAATCAGGAGTTCAGAAAAAAAAAATACTGCTTATAAAAGTTGACAAGCTGTAGGGATGGGCCTTGAGGCTGTGAGGAGTTTACAGAGTTTACCTCCCTTTGGTACAGCATGAGGTGCCATACCCTCTCTTAAATCAACCGGGATTCTCAGTGGCAGAGAAAATCTCTGACCATGTTTTTTATTTATTTTTTTTTCTGCCCTGGCACATATAAATCCTCACTGATCATAAAGACATAAAATAAAGTAAGCTTAAAAATGCAGGAAGCTGTAAATTATCCTGGAAATGTTTTAATCTCTCACTATCAGTTCTTCCTCGGATCATAATCAAAGTATATCCTGTTTAAAGACTCCCTGGTGAGTTTCCTCAGTAGTAGAATGCCTTGTTTCAAATGAATGTCTAGAATGAATCAAAACACATTTCTATGTTTCTATACCATCTCGGAAGGATTGATTTTCCTTAAACATCGAAATGGTGAGCCTCCATGAATTCAGGTTCTCCTTGTGAGCAAAATACCTTGGAAAACCCAGTGCCCTTTTACATGCTGAAATTCTACTGCCAAATAATCTCTGTTGGTACAACTGTTCAACTATCTGAACAGCATCACACAAACACATTTTCTCTCTCTCTCTCTCTCTCTCTCTCTCTCTCTCTCTCTCTCTCTCTCTCTCTCTCTCTCTCTCCTGTCAATCTATAGACAGATAGGTAGATAGATGAAGGAAACAAACTTGTGTGTGTGTGTGTGTGTATACGTGCATGCGTGCGTGTGTGATTTAACCAGGCTTCCCTTCAGGAGCATGTCCTATGCTGATGTCTTTACAATAAGCAATGACTATGGGTGCTGGAATTCTACAAGTCAACAATCGCCAGGTTCCTTATTGTTGCAATGATCCAAAGTTAATGAATAGAAGTCTGTTGAGAAAGGACCCACGTAAAAAAATAAGAATATAATACTTATTTACACAAAGAAAGCAAAATTTCCAGAAAATATTCATCCTGATAATTCTGAAATACATGTGTATGTATTTAAACCTTCATGTACTTTATACATGTGTATGAATGTATTTGTATCTATGAAAATATATGTATAAATGCATTTGTATAAAATGCAACAGTTTAACTCCTTACAATCTGTACATGAACTTCACTATAAAATGAATGATCACACATATTATTTTTGTAAATGCTTCATAAAATAATTTTGTGCCTTCTACCCCACATGGTTCATTTTACTATAAAAGGAAGAAACATAGGGGAGACATCTCATAAAAAAAAAAACCAAGTTTCAAGGCAAACACAAGCACACACTTCTGTAAACTAAATAGAAGTGGGCCCCAACCCTACCAAGAAAGAGACAGCGTATGTGCTCACTGAAGCAAGAAGCCAGGCCCACTGAGGTCTGAATCACTACTGAGCTTAGCACCCAGCACACATCTTGGGTCCAATAAATATGTATAGGCAAGACAGACATATGTAATAATAAACTCCATAAGAGGCACTGTGACTTAATGTAAAGTTGGGGAATTAGGTGAATTGGTGTGAAGCATGATTTCTGTACATTCTGGCTACACCATTTGGTGGGATCATAACTCCACTTTGGATTCCTACTGTGATGAGACACCAAAACTCTCTGAACTTAACCTCCCATCATGCAACAACAACAATCTTTAAGATACAGATATGGCTCAAGTAGGAAAAAAATATAAAGGCCTTTTTGTACAAGTAATAGCTATATTGAGTGTAAATTCATGTCCAAAATCATGACTATAATTTCTCCCCTACCCACCCTAGAACTTCTGCCAGCAGGTGCTAGCATTTCTGCATTAAAGAAATCACTGTATTCCCATGTGTCTCGTGTCTTCTTTAATAATCAGGGGAGTAAGTAGAGGTGGGACGTCCTCTGACAACATTGTCATTTATTTAAAGGCTAACATTGCCAGAAAGGAGGTAAAGCAGCTTTTGAAGTCGCATACAACATGCGAGTAAGTCTTCTAGAGAGATACAAAGGATAACCACACTCAACATAAGATGCTCTTATTAATGTGGTTTCATAGCTACTTTGAAGGAATTGGTCATTTTTCTTCCTCTGTGTGATCTATAGGCTTCATTCACTGGATACTACAAAGCCTAGAAGACAAGAAAGCATGGACGGTGATACATCTGAAGAATATGAAATCACTCTTTCCTACAGCCCTGGGAATGGAAGAGAGAAGGAAACCCAAGAGTATGCAGGTCATGCCAGGAATTCCATTTTGGAAGGAGGATCCTGTCTTCAGAGCAGCCAGTGCCTCCCACTTCTCTTTGCTTTGATATGCAGCCCATCACCAGCTGCATTAAACCTATCCCTTATCCTTTATAACCTAAAGATGTGATCCCGAGTAATTCTGCAGAAATGTCACCTCTCCTGGGACAAGTGAGAAAATGATGCTTCATCTGTATGGCAACATGAGCAAAGATGTCATTGAAAGTGGCTGGAGGGAAATGCAGTAGAGTCAAATGTTATAAATGAACATTCCTTTTCCACTGTCTCCGAAAGAGAAGAAAAGAATTCGTGGCCAGATAAGGAGCCCAAGACGGAGATACTATAGCATTTTACAGCTTAAGGTCACCAGGAGGGGGACAGAGGGAGGGCAGGATGGAGGAGTTAAGCAAGTGCTAGGCCAAGATGTGACAGGGAAAATGTGTGGTGTTGGCCCTTGGAGGATGTGGGGTGAGAACAGGGAGAGAGACAAGGAGAGGCGGCCAGTGAAGGTGTTGGGGCTGCGTGAGAATATCAGGTTTCTTCTTGGGAACAGTGGTTCTGCATGTACAGTGACAGACTCTAAATCAAGACCAAGTAGGAATAGTAGGAGTGCCCAGAGGGAAATGCTACCAAGGGTCCTCATTTGGCTGATGAGATGGGTTAGTTTCATCCCGTGTGTCCTCCCTTGAAATGAAACACATTTGCAAAACTCGGGAGATGGAAAACAAATCATTGAGGGATTCAGAGCTGGGAGTTGATGGGTCAGTAGAATTACAGCTTTGAAGGCATAAGAACAGCTGGGGAGGGTGACTTCGCTTGCGAACACACAGCTCAAGGACCGCCATTTGTTTAGAAGTTGGTGAAAGTTTCCAGAAGAGACTGTAGAGTGGAGTTGGCTGTGAGAAGTCAGGTCTGTATCCTCCAAGCTCTGGGAGTGGGAGAGGCATTCAGAAGATTCCAGGAAAAAGCATTAGGAGGCTACAACTACGATGGAGGATCCCAACAGAGTCACAGCTTGTGCTAAACATAGGGGATGCTGGGCTGCCTTTTGAGTCTGTTTTTCTCATCTAGTTCAGAGAGTGGCGTCTTAGCTCGACAATTCTGCTATTCGTTTGGAAAGAGGAGAGAGCTTTGCTTTTTCCAGTTCCCAGGACTCGGGAAGTCTCCCCTGAACATTTAGAGACAAATTCTAGGATACCTTTACCATTTAATTCACAGAATTTGGCACTTTCCAATGCATACAGTTCCAAGGAGACTAGAGAGTTCCATCTCCTCCCCACATCAAGTGTCCCAGGCATAAATTGTTAAGGCATGGGCATGAATTGAATCTGAGGGCTGGGGCTGCTATTATGTACTCTAGTGTCTTTGAAAAGACTCATTCCAGACTTGGTTTTTCAAAGGAACATGACGATAGCTATTCATGAAAGCAAAGTCAAGCAGCCATTTACCAAACGTAATACCATTCTGCCCTGCATTTCATTTTCACAGCGATCTTGTGATGAGGGGAGGATTATTTCTCGTCTGTGGTTTAAAAGGAGGAAACTGTGGCAAGGAAAAAGCATTTGTTTGCGGTCATCTTCCGATGTTTGTACTGGAGAGGACTGGTGAATTTTGAATTACTGTTATGAATTCAAACATTAATGACATTAGCTGCCATGTAGTGACCTAAAGACCTTTGTCAATGGACAAAGGATGGAGCTTTGCATGTGGAATAGAATGTTCTTGACTCTGCAGCTAGAGATGCTTTACTGATATCTTTGGTGTTGTGTTCCGAACTCCTACAATACCACACTTTGGTTAGCATTAACTCACAGGTCACTGTCTTCTATTTTCCTGTTTGTCTGTGAGCATTAACAGCACTGGCAACTGCTGGTTTTTGTTAGCGTTTTCAAAGCCTAGTGTATGGTTTGCTATATCATAGGTACTCTAAATATTGTCAAAGGAATTAAAAGTTGAACGTCACTCATTCTTCTCATTGAATATTTACCCTGTTCTAGAAGACCTGATTCTATACTAAACATTATGAATAGTCCATCAAATTGTTCATACCCTGCCTTCAGGGTCTGCATGACATAACTGGAGAAAATGGAACAAATAAATAGGAAATAGCAATAGACTGTAAGAAACACTTTGCTTGAATAAAGTTTCTAGCATTATGAGAGGTTGGAGGAGATGGTCCTCGCCAGGGATGGTCACTGAAGTTTTTCTAAAACATGGTTTACAAGAACATTCTTTAAGTATCTAGAAATTAAGGACAACGTAGGCATTGGACAGAGAAAATAGGGGGCACTTACATACTTTCAAAGGACTTCATGTGGCTGCAGTAAGGTTTTGTTTCACCTCCTTGGAAATCACTATTGAAACTGCTTCTCAGGTCAAATAAAAAGAGCAGTGAATATTAAAATATGGATTCTTCTTCAAAGACCTCGGAGAATTACTGGTTAGTGGTAAGCAAGCAAGACAGTGGGTACTGAACAGGGTATGTTGTTGCAGTCCCATGAACTGGCAGTTTGATGAGTGAAGACAATAGGACAATAAGGTTCTAGGATCAGGAGCAGGCTATGCCAGTGACGAACTAACATCATGCAGAAGAGCAGAAGTGTCGAGTGACCTGGAGGGACATCTAACTCTGAGCCGCTACTTAGAAACCTCAGCTCCTCCACATGATGTCCATACATCCAAATGCCAACTTATACACCTGGCACCCTGGAAATCGTATCACTGAGCATGTCAGACCATGAGAAGTAAATGACACTGTGAAAATTGACCAACCGATAGTTTCTCTAGGTTATGTCAGTCAGCCTTAGCAAAATAGCAGTCTGCCACACAAGAAATGCTTCCCCCTCTTTTCTACCCTATCATTTTACCTTTGCTTACTGTCTGCCATGGTATGATTGCTTTGCCAGGGATGAATGAAGAAAGGAGCAATCTTTCACAGCCAACCCAAGCCCCTCCCTAATTCTCATTGATTCTTTGACTGTGAGTAGAACCACCACTGTGCACTTTGCAAACCTCACCTGGTTCCTAACCCTTTGACACACAGTTAAGATGTTCATCTGCACTTTATGAAAGTTTGATTGCTGTTCAAACCAAACAGGATGCTCACCTACCTCATGCTATGTGTTGCTGGTTGTCCAGATGATTCATACTGTCACTAATCTCACTAAAAGTTCCAGAATTCTCAGGGCTGTTGAATTACTGTTCCCCAGAAGAGATACTTAAATTTCAGCCTACTTCCTTCAGTCAGCTAATTTATTTCATTCTTATGCTAATAATGCATTTCAATCACTGTATAAGTAACAAGGAAATGAACCTTTTGTTTCCCAGGTCAGCTGCCTCACCTTACGTGACCAACTGTCCCGTCTTTATGTTCATTCCTGGGTATGGTGTGATTCTAGGGCAGGCTGGTACCTGGCAGGCTCCTTTAAAAACCTGTTGGAAGCAATGAGTCCCCTTTCACAAGTTTGAAAGATGGTGAACTAAGTCAAATCCCTGATTCCATTTCAATCTGTTGATCTCTTTCACAAAATCAGATCTCAATAATTTTATTTTATGTTTTGCCTACACTAACAAGCGTGTAGTATGATAGGCTCCATGGCCAACAGCCCTGGTTTTCACAGACTACATGGACATCTTATAAATTATAGGTTAGAAATGTAAAAAGCAGTGAGGTTAAAACATCAAAATGGGAAAACAGAAAGGAACTATGAGGTGAATAACTTCCTTACTTAAAAAAAAATTAAGCTGAGTTCTGTCCATTCTCTCATCTAATTACCATAACACCATCATTACAAAGACAACATCTCTTCTGACATATAAAGAAACTGAGGCTCCTAGCTTAGAACTTGTTACACCAAGGCAATCTAAGCTTTTCTTTTCAACCACTGCTTTTGCATTAAAAATTCCTTCCTTCTAAAGTTGATTGTTGGATTCTTGTTACTGTATTTGTAGATCTTCTCTCTCTCTCTCTCTCTCTCTCTCTCTCTCTCTCTCTCTCTCTCTCTCTCTCTGTGTGTGTGTGTGTGTGTGTGTGTTGTGTGTGTGTAAAACACCAAAAAGTATTTAAGAATCAAATGGTAAATGTTCCCTAAATTCTTTAAGAAATGTCTACATTTATGAGTCGCTTTATGTGTCCACAAGCAGTGAAAGGCGATTTGAGGGACTCCACAGTGTTATCAACATTTTATAGGGTCAGTTCTTTCCCACAAAGCTATTCCAGAAGATAAAAGCATCTTGTGATTTTGACTTTCATTTGTTTATTTCCATTCGATTATTAGTCAGTGTCAAATTTTTGAAATCATTGTTTAATTGCCTGTGAAATTATTTAGTTTGGATATGAGTGTTAGGCCCACTATACCTCCTGCAATTTTCCCTTAGTCTAGTTGCTTGCTTATTAACTCATTTTAAATGATCAAATGAAGAATAAATTTCCATTTTGATAAAATACAGCTAACTACTGTGTTTTTTTCTTTATGTTTTATACTTGTTTTGTTTGCTTCAAACAACTGTTAACTACCCAAAGGCTGCAGAATAGCTACTGTCCTTTGTTCTAACTGTGAAAAGAAATGGTCTCAAGCTTTCCTGTGAAAAACAATTCGCTTCAGACTAATGTTTAGCATCCTTTGGTGTGAAGAAAGAGTTGATCTTGAGATTTTTGTTTCAGTTTTCTTTATGGATATATATTTTAGAATGACTTTTAAAAGTCCTTCCTTTTCTTCCTTTTAATTGAGATGGTGTCTGAGACACAGAAGTTGAGTTGTCTAAGTACATGTGTGTGGTCCTGCTGTAGTAGTCTAGTTACTGTACTGATGTGAACCACTTGCCTTCTCTAGATTATTGTGACTTCATAGCACAATTCTATTGGCTGGTAGTTTTTTTTTGGGGGGGGGGGGTTGAGACAAGGTTTCTCTGTAGCTTTGGGACCTGCCCTGGAACTAATTTTCACAGAGGCCAGCCTCAAATTCACAGAGCTCTGCCTGCATCTGCCTCACGAGTGCTGGGATTTAAGGCGTGCGCTACCACCACCCAGCTGGCTGGTAGTTTTCTGTGGTTGGTGGTGGTGGTTTGGTTTTTTGGTTTTTTGTTTGTTTGTTTTTGTTTTTCAAGACAGGGTTTCCCTGTGTAATAGTCATAGCTGTTCTGGAACTAGCTCTTATAGACCAGGTTGGCCTCAAACTCACAGGGATTCACCTGCCTCTGCCTCCTGAGTGCTGGGATTAAAGGCATGCGCCACCACCCCACAGCCTGGCTGGTAGTTCTTCAACTACCTTCCTCCTTCCCTCCTGCTCCCATCTCCTTCCCTTTCTTCCTTCCCTCCCTCCTTTCTTCCTTCCTTCCCTTCTTTCTTTTCTTCCTTCCTCCTTTCCTTTCTCCCTTTCTTTCTCTCACCCTCTCTCTCTCTTTGATGTGGTTAATTGCTAATGCTTGAGACTTATCTAGATATCATATGCTAATAAATTCTAATGTATAATCTTGTTGATCTTGTGCTTTGCAGGATTTCATTTCCTTGAAAGTTATGATTTGGGCCATGTGTATGGTGAATCTTCTTTGTGGAATTCAGAACAGTATGTACCGTTCAGATGTTCATCAGTGCTTTATGTAAGTTATGTCCACATTGGTTGGGAGCATTGTTCAAATGCCTCCTCATTGACCTTGCTTTCAATTTTGTCTATCCATGCTGTAAATAATATCAATACCAACTTCCCAATAAATCAACTATTATCATAATAGTACCACTCTTATTCTTGGCCACTTTTCACTAGTGTGTTTTCACCAACATATTTATAGTTGTGATGTTAATGTCCTCTGCCTTCTTTTTATCCACTGTCTTTATATTTAAACTGAATGTGTTTGGTTCTTATGTGTAACCATAATCATACACATCTGAAGCACATTTAGGGATTAAATGAGTATAAAGACCTCGATAAACCTTTCTATTATTAAATGTATTCTACACAAATATTCTACACAAATTCTATCAAAAAATGTCTTTGTGCTAAGCTTCATCCCTAGACGAAGAGTTACAGGTAAATAAGAATTACCGGAAGAGAGACAACCAGTCTTCTTGAGGAAAAAATACTCTGATTCCTGATAGGCTATCCCTAAACATATTCACATTAAATGGTCTCAGACTACATTTATACACACATTAACTAACTAACTAAAGTAAAAGTCATGACTGAGGGAAAGTTGAGAGGGCATGGCAAAAGTTGGAGGGGTAGTGGAGAGGTAGAAATGATATAAATATACTATTCCTGTGTAAAACTCTCAAAAATAAATACAATTATATTTTTAGTATTTTGTTAATTCATTATGAAAGATAATTTTACATATGAATCAAATTCTGTAATATAATATGTGATTCTAAGTTAATTTTCTTGGTCTGTGAGCACTTTACCTATGTTTTAGTGTTGTCTGGTCAGTGTTATATGTGGTAATGGTTTTTCTATGGTCTAAATTGCTTCTGATGAGAAGCCAGGCATAATTCTACTGTTTCACATATGCAATGTTTCCCTCCCACCACAATTTGTTCAGAAGTTGTTCTTACCTTTGGTTTTCAATACTTTGACTATGATCTTGTTGGTATGATTTTCCTACTTGTACTCTGTGGTGGTCAACTCTCTTCTGGTACCTGTGGCTTGATACCTTTCATCCATATTAGATGACCTACGGCTATTGCAACCTGAACAGTTTCTTATTCATATTCTCCTTTTTCCTCTTCTTCTGGGTCTCAATTACACCCATTTTATTTCTTTAATTTGGAGGGAGCTCTAAGTGTATACAGCTATGTGGATGCACACACCTTGTGAATGCAAACTCCAGAGAAGAACATCAGGTCCTTTTTTACTCCCTGCCTTATTGACATATTCTGAGAGGCTCTGTCCCTTTCTCCCATCATTTCTCTCTTTGTTTTTAAGTTTAGATTAGCTCAAGTTTGTTATTCCTTTATTTCTTCTGGCTCTAGTCTTACTTTAAGATCAGTGAACAAATTGTTTGGCTCTGATATATTTGGTTCTAGAATTTATATTTGGGTTTTTCTTCTATTTATTGGTAGCTCCTATTTAGTGGTTGAAAGGTATTTACTTCTTCTAGACCTGCAAACATGTTTTCATTTTTGTGGCTATGGTATGTGATCATAATTTCTAATTATGATTATAATTAAGGCTGTGCTAAAAAGTGAAGATACTGCACACATTATAATAGTCTTTTTAAGTCACTGCATGTGCTTCTACTGGTGAAATTTTGTTTTGTTTTGATTTCTCTTAATCACTTTTTCATGTTGCTTTATGGTTTTGTATATTTTTAAAATAAGCGGCAAGCATTGTGCATGTTTTTCCTCTGTCTAGCCACAATAATGTCTGTATGTCTCACTGGAGGCAAAGTGAGGCCAAAAGAAATCATAAATTATTAACTGATCTGTTTCTGGATTGTTTTGTGGCTCTACTTACATATTTTGTGCTGGCTTCAAGTGACTTAAATTAGGAGTGGGACTTCTCCTCAAGAAAACAGGGAGTTTCAGAGTAGACATACTCTGTACAACTTTTGAGGCTTTGTATTCTAGTGTAGATTTCTAAAGTATTGTAGTATCTTGCATTTACATCTGGGTCATCCAACTAATAAGCCCCTGAGATCTTTCATTTCTGTGTTCTTGTTCTGAGTTCTCCTTTTACTTTTTGCAGATTTCTTTTATACTTCTTTGTTTTTATTTTTTTTCATTTTACATACCAACCCCAGTTCCCCCTCCCTCTCTTTTTCCCACACCAAATCCACTCCTCAGATGATGACTCCATTGGGAAGTCAACAAATTCTGGCATACTGAGTTGAGACTGGACTAAGCCCCTCGCCACTGTACCAAGACTGAGCAAGGTTTTCTACCATAGGAAATGGGCTCTAAAATGCCAATTCTTGCATGCAGGATAAGTCCTGGTCCCACTGTCAGCGCCCTGCAAACAGATCATGCCACATAACTGTCACCCATATTCAGAGGGCCTAGTTTGACCCCATGCAGATTCCATGACTGTCAGTCCAGAGTCTGTGAGCTCTCACTAGCTCAGGTCAGCTGTCTCTATGGTTTTCCCAATCATGATCTTGACCCACCCCCTGCCACCTTTGCTCATATGATCCCTCCTACCTCTCTTAAACTGAACTCCAGGAGCTCAGCCCAGTGCTTGGCTGTGGATCACTGCATCTGCTTCCATCAGTTACATAGGTTCTATGGTAATAATTAGGGTAGTCACTAATCTGATTATAGAAGGCCTGTTCAGGCACTCTCTCTACTACGGCTGGGAGTCTTAGCAAGGGTCATCCTTGTGGATTCCTAGGAATTTCCCTAGCACAAGGTTTTCTCCCTAACCCCATACTGACTTCCTTTATCAGGATATCTCTTTCATTGCTCCCCCCTTCTGTCCCTCCGCCAACTAAGCCATCTGGAGCTCTCATGTTTTCATTTTCCAACCCCTCCCTTCTACACTCCTCTCCCAGTTTACCATTGCTAGAGCGACACTTCAAACACAAGACCCATTTGACTGTGAGCTCCCGTTGTCCACTGAACTTGGGGAAATCTTCACTCAAGATTTAAGACTGTCAAGACTGGAGAGATGGCTTAGTCAAGAAAGTACATGCTGCACAAACTTGAGAACCTGAGTTCAATACTCAGTACCCATATAAAAATGCTGACTATTGTGGCCAGTGCTTACAATCAAAGTCCTGGAAGGCAGAGACAAGAAGATCCCCAGGGCCAGCCAGTCTAGCTAAATCTGCAAGGTCTACATTCAGTGGTGGTGTCTGTCTCAAAATGAAGGGTAGAGAGTAACAGAGGAGACACCAGCATCAACATCTGGCATCTGTATGTACATGCACATATACATGCACATTCACACACTTACACACATGCACACATGTGTTTTCACATACATGTGCACTCATACACATAGACACAGAGAATTGAGAATTTCTGAACGACAGCAATATCTAGTGATCTACCTATGAAGTCTATACAAACACAAAGGCCCTGGCCTCATGACCATGGCGTTAGCCTATTACTGATCTACAACTTGCTTGTATTTCTAGCTTCTGGTCATAAAATGATTTACACAGAAACTATTTTAGTTCTGTACTGATAACATTGTATAGTCCTTTTTTATTCTGTACCCTATTACAGTTTGGGGACCAAATTCAAGTTAGCAAAATAAATGAGGGATGATAAGACAGTACAACTAGGGTCTTGTCCTTTCTGCTTCCTGCATTATATAGAAATATTAGGGTGTGTCCTGACATTCCCTTGAAAGAGGCATAAGCAATCCACCTAGAGACGGAGTCCTGCGTGTGTCTGGAATTTTGTTTTGAAAGTTTACACCCTGATTTGAAAGATCTTCTCTCACATTGCCCACTCCAGACCAGGCTGCACATAGCCATATGTACTACACAACCTCATATTCCTTCTCTGGGACTATTAATTAGCAAAGACTGCGGCCTCCTTTCCACTTGCTGCCTCCACCAGTTACAAACAAGTTTCTTGGGACTTAGAATTCGTCTACACTTAGAATACATAGTACTCAGAATTATCTGGAAAATGATCGGTCAGTCGTGAACTCCAAAGCAACCTGGAAAACAAGATCTAACCAAGCTTTCAGGGTCTTTTCTTTTGGACAATTAAACCTAACACAAATGATCTGAAAGCCCTTCACTAAGGAAACAAAAAAGAATCATCTAGGAAGCTCCTTGATGGTATGGTCAGCAGGAAAATGACTGCAAGTAGACAGGGAAGGCTGCTGTGGCCACCCAGTGGTCACTGCTACCATTCTGAAGCTGGCCTGGAAATGATGCACCTGAATTCCTTCCCTCCCATACTTGGTTTACTCATTCAACAAGTATTTGTTTGGCTCCCAAGTACTTCAGTGTGAACGATGATAGATACATCAATGACTAAAAAAAATGTGCCATTTTCATTAACCTCACTCTCTAGCCACTTTTCCTCATGTTCTTCTAGAGAAATCCTCAGCTAAATTCTTCAAACATGCCCAGAACACATCAGTGTTATGGACAATTATCACACAGGCCTTCAATTCATAGCATTCAAAATTGAATAAAGTATAATTCATATATTAATGGGGATTTCCTAGAAAACAAAAAACCTGTTGCATAGCACTATCCCTGAAAATTTACATCATACACAATTTTAATATCTATATTACTATTATTATTATAGTAATATACTATATATATAGATATATAGATATATATCTATATCTATATATATATATATATATATATATATATATAGAGAGAGAGAGAGAGAGAGAGACTTTTTAAATTACAGAATACCTCTCATCTCTCATTCTGGAACAACTAGAAACTGATAATTTATTGCATTTCATTTTTAAGAAATCATTTTGTATAAGTTAAATTATCTATAAAAATGAAATTCCAGTATGATCCAGTACCCTTTGTATTATGTGTATGTGCTTAAATCACATATGACTAGATATTTAATTTGAAAATTAAGTTTAAAATTAAAAACAACTCAGCCATTTGTTTCCATTGGAAATTAAGTTAATTGAAAGTTCTTTCCAATCTCTAAACCTTCAAATCATAAAATCTATCATCCTCCTTCTGAGTCATTTTATCTGTCTGTAACTGAATCATTTTGGAATGAATAATACCAAGGTACTCTTAAGTCAATAATTCTTATTATACATAGTGTTAAATAAGTGCATTGTCTCTCTGCTTTAGTCTGCATGATTTTAGCAGGGAGCAGCTAGACAATCAAGACTATATAAGTATCTCCTAGGCACATGTACCTCCTGAAGGAGGGTGAAGAAGCATGAAGGGTCGATTTGCAGTCACATGACACCCAGAACAGTTGGAAAATATGACCGTTACCAAATCTAAAATCCCATGGCTCCCTTATTCCAATTGCTTTTCAAACTAATAGAGAGCAAAAACGTTGGTCCTGCTATATGCATATGGTTTAAAATTTAAATCTTATATATTCGAGAGGTCTTGTTTGTAGGGAGACCTCCTTGCAATTGAGACAAAGGCAAAGTCAAATTCTGTCTTTTTACTAAGAAACTGGAAATCAATGCAAAAAAATGCAGAAAACCATAGTCTCGGAACTGCTATAGGATTATAATTCAGATTGAAACCAATGAATCTATCTCCTTTAAAAGTTTTGAAAATAATAAATGGTCCCTAAGAGATGAGTATTTAGCAATTTGTTTGGCCTTGGAAGTTTGCTAAGGCATGCAACTTATTAACAAGAATTGACAAATTCACACAATGCCTTTTGTTGATTAACAACTGTGTACTCAACACAGAAAAGAACATAATTACAGAGACTGGAAAACAAGTAGAAAACATCTCTGCATATATAAATAAATTCCATAGTCTGTGGTTCTCTATGATGCATAAAAGGAGGTGAGGCAGTTATTTCCATGATTAGAGCACTGATACTGTAGTTTCCTTTCCTTTTGTATGTTTTTCTTATCCTGTCTGATGAAGAAAAAACGAACATGAGATTTGAGACACTATCAACCATCGACAACAGGTAGAGGAGGCAAACTATAGCCCACAAGGCAATCCAGTCGGTACCTGCTTCTGGAAACAAAAATAAATCAGAGCACAGAATTCTCCATACTTGTTTTCATATTGCAGAGCTGGGTAGTTGCAAATAGATGAATATTATAGACTGAAACTTAAATATTTAATAAATCATTTGCAAGATGACTTTTCTCAGATTAGTTCGATAACAACACTTTGCACGTCTCAACTATTTAATGAATGAAGAGTAAATTATAAGTGAATTGCTTTCCTTAACTTTCATACTAATTCAGTTTCATGCAAGATTTAAGCAGTAGCACTGAGGGTTCAGCTACGGCTTGAACCAGTGGTTCTCTAACTAATGCTGCAACCCTTTAATATTCAGTTCCTGATGTAGGTGGGTCTTCTGTTTTGTGTTGATTTCATTGGTTAATTAATAAAGAAAACTGCTTGGCCTGATAGGTCAGAACATAGGTAGGTGGGAAGACAGAACAGAATGCTGAGAAGAAGGCAGTAAGGCAGACGCTTCAGGCAGTCACCACGCCTCTCCTCTCCGAGACACGCAGGTTAAGATCTCTCCTGGTAAGACACCACTTCGTGGTGCTACACAGATTACTAAATATGAGTTAAAGCAAGATATAAGAGTTAGCGAATAAGAGGCTATAAACTAATGGGCCAGGCAGTGTTTAAAAGAATACAATTTGTGTGTTGTTATTTCGGGTGTTAAGCTAGCCTGTGGCCAGGAGCTGGGCGGCAGGAATCGGACCACCGCTCCTCACTACAAGTTCCTCATGCTGTAGTGACCCCAAGATAAGATTATTTCATTGCTACTTCATAACTGTAATTTGTGACTATCTGATGTGCAGAATATCTAATATGCTGCCACCAAAGAGGTCACATCCATAGTTTGATAGCCACTGTCATAGACTCACACAGTCTACCACATTATAGATCCTGACTGGAGTAACCTCCAATGCTTAGTGCTCTAGCATTCATGAGACATTGTTGTTCTATTCATGCTTGACCTTATTCACAATTTTTTCAAAGGACTGGCATTATAAATCAGTTCTTAGGTGAAGAAAAGTGATCAAGTATAATTAATCTCATAAAATATTGTGGACTAAGTCCTAGGCCTGCACTTTTTTTTTTTTTACTTTTTTTTTTTATTGGAGAGACCCAGATATCTGAATTAATCCTGAAAGTGTAAATTTAACTTACATTTACAATGTCCTTAATTAACGATGCTAATGCATAACATAGTTTGTGTCTCATGGTGAACAACCCATAAACAGTTCCTGTATGAATGTCTTCATTTCCTCAGTTCACAGAAGATCGCTAAACCATGCCAGATCTTGTACAAGATTGACATGAGGTCAACCAAAGAATGAGGCTCATTGGCCAAACTCAGAGCCTGAGTGAGGTCTACCTCACAGATTTCAGCAAGCACAGTTGGGGGGGGGGGGCTGGAGAGGCACTCTCAGCTCCCTAATAGCAAGCTCATCCTATAAAACAAAAGAAATAGGATTACAATTAAGTTCTAATTTAAAAATACTCAGATCTAATACAGATGCCCCCCACTAATGCCAAATGGCTCGCCTTCAGTCTACAAACATGGCAAGCATCTACTTCTTGTTTTGACAAAACCATGAACTAACAGATCCACATTGCTCTGAAAGAACACCACGCCTTTCTCTGAGAAGCATGAGGTACTCTGCAAACATCGAGATGACAGTAATGGATGAAACGTTTGATATGATTCTCCTTTTTTTTTTTTTTTTGAAAACTACTATGGAGTTTGCGGGAAGCATGATTAATAGTATAAAAATTGCTTCTATCTTTGGCTAACAAGCATCCGGCAATGAATCAACTCATCAGGGTTGAAGATAACGTGTACTCTTCGCATGCTCAAATTTCTGAGAGATGACATGATTGCAAATGGAAAAAGTCCAAATTCTGAAATATTTACACAGCAGGGAAAACAGTTAAGATGAAGCAAGGCAAGGAGAGCTGGCATTGTTCTGGCAACAAGTAAGGAGCTGGGGAAAGGGCACTGGTAGGCACAGGGATGTGTGAGCCCTGCCTAAAGGGCCTGGGACATCACTCAGGTCAGTCTGCTTAACAGTGGCTTGTTCTGAGTCTTTCTTCTTACCTTTAACTGTTATTTAATTTTATTTTTCGGGTTTTTGAGATAGGGTTTATCTGTATATCTCTGGCTGTCCTGCAGCTTGCTCTGTAGAGCAGGCTAGCCCTGAACTCAGAGATCTGCTTGCCTCTGCCTCCCAGGTGCTGGGTATAAAGGCATGAGCTACCTCTTCCACCGTCTTCCTCTATTTCTTAGATGTGGTAGTCAGATGTTATTTTTTCTCAGTTTAGAATCATAGGATTAAAGATAGAGTTCCAAAATATCAGTTCTGGATATTAGCTTATGTCTCCGTCTCTGTCTCTCTCCCCCTCATTTTTCCACAACTTGCAGCCTTTTAAACTCAAAACTGTGAAATTATATACTGTATCTGGCGGCACTGGTCTATAATCCTAAATTCAAGACTGCTTGACTACAAAGTGAGAGGGGCAAGTGAAGCTGAGCCTTGACTGTGTAGTTCTGCTAAGTCTCACTATAGCACTGAAAGGACTGAGGATATAGTTTAGTGATAAAGGGCTTGCCTCCACCAGAAAGAAACAAATATTACATTATTAAGATACAATGTGATACTTAGAGACTGAAATGTTACAAGAAACAGAAGAGATGGTTAAATTGAGGCCAATTTCTACACATCCATTATTATGTTTGACCAATTGATTTTTACAGTGTCTAATCAGCTTCAACCCTGGGAACAGAGTCCAAGATTCCATATTGAATTAATTTGCAAGATTTGCCTTAAGCCTACTGCCTCTTCAGACTACTCTCCCTTCTTTCTAAAATCCAGTATCAGTGTGCTCAGTGACTCAAATTATCGTTTAATAATAATGAATCCTACTTTCTAACCAACAATGTTAATGTTAAGCAAAAGGAGATTATTTTCTAAAAGATAACCCAAGGTTATTATTTGTATAAATCTAGCCCAGAAGATGCTAGAATATGGTATAAAGTGAATGAATGATTCATGGGTTATTAGGAAACTTTTCACATTAAAATAGAAATGCCTTCATTTTGAAGATGAAAGATTAGAATTTGTAAAAAAAAAAAAACTGATTGATTATTCCAGTATTTAGTGAATTAAAAAAATCTTAAGAAAGATGCACACTTAAATTTAGTTTTTCAAGTAAAGCATAAAAAAAGTATTGTTAATCTAAGTGGCACTTGGTAGTATACAAAATCATTTCAGTCAGCCAAGGGATTTCTTAAACAAAACAGTGTTTGTCTTTGCGTAATACCTAACCCTGGAATTATTAAAGCCCTTTAAATAGGGAAGTTGATGGACAGAAGTCGTCTGCAGCTCTGAAATATAGTCTAGAATGATTGAGACTACTATGTGACCTCCATCCCTTCCTGAAAGCTTTTATAGCCCATAAACTAACTACACAGTGCATTACCCATAATCACTTTCCTGAAAGCAACAGAAATTGAAATATCTTTCTAGTGAAAGTAATCACCTCTTCTCCTGTCATAGTCCTAAAACTTTAAGGACTGGCCCACTGCTCAAGTGTTCCTGAGTACTCCTGTTAAGCAGTCAGTAGTGAAAGTAAGCTCTGGAAAACGAGCATAGTACCAAACTCCGGGTGCCAGCTCTTCTGAAACTTACCCCCTCCCATTAGGAATCACTTCCAGTGAGACAGGCATGTTCTCCACCAGTGTGGTAGGTTAGGGAAACAGTGAAATTGTTCACATTGACTTCATCTTAGTATGACCACTGAGAATTAAAATATCTCAGCAACTATAACAGCTAAAAAGCTATAAATATTATGCTAATTTTACACATATGAAAACTGGAAGAATTTAATTGCTAGGATCATATGACAACGTGCAGTTATACTGGGTTCCAGTATCTAAGTTTCTGTTTAGTTTTTATTTCTCTCTCATTTTTTACTTCCAATAATATATAATGCACAAGCAATTACTTTGATAGAAACAGAAATAAAAAATAAAAATACATAAATAATATGCATCTTGACAAAATAGCTTAAAATTTGCTTACAGCCTTCATCAGGAAAGTGGATCCAGTTATAGCAGACCTAGTCAATAAAGCAGGAAATCAATGCATTCTTTTATTGGATACAGGTATCATTTTGTTATTGTTATATATCATGAGTCCCCAAGCTAGTCTACACCCATCGTGATAGCAAATTTCTCATGCGTTTGTGACATTCTGGCTAAAACTATTCTCCAGGAAGTAAGCTTATTCCTTCTGATCACAGATTTAGAAAGAGCAGGATACCTGGAGGTCAATTCTTGTGTCAAAAATTCAGAATAGTTATTTGAGATCCTTGTGCAGATGTTTAAAATACACTAAACAAGTTCCCTACAGTTTTATTGAAAAGAGAGGAGAGTGACATAAAATTCATTTTAAAAGTGAGTTATATTAATGTTAAAAAATGTTAATCTTGATGTGGTGATAAAAATCCTAAATCTTGGAGAGATACAGAGAGACCAGACAAAGCTGGGGACAGTCCTTACACTGACATTTAATTTTTATGATGATGGTGGGCATTTATTCCAAATTAAACAAGTCTCACTCTGTATCTATAAAAGTTACAATATCTAGCTTACAGTATTACAGTATTTATGAATATAGTATCTGCTTCAGAATATTACTGTGAAACTAAATGAGAAAATCAAGGTTCAGTATACTCACAAAATATACTATTACTTTTATTTCCCTTTGAGCTAAGAAAGAGAACATAAAACTATAGTCATTGCTGACTACAATCTTGAGGTCCCCAGACTCTCTTCCTTATTTCCCTTAGTTACCATGAGAAACTATATCTCTCTAAAGACAAATTAGTAGTTCAGTAATTGATTTATACTTTTATCCAGTTATTCTGGACCTCAGTTGTATCTGCACTCACAGAAAAACCTTTATCAGAAAATATACTATTAATTTTCCATTCACTCAGCATAAACCATAGGCTGAATGAGGGTCACCATTACATACAGGTAGGAACCTGAGCAACCTAATCAAGACTATTTGTCAAGAACTGGAAATATCATAAAATGAGGAGTGAAGGAAGAAACAGAAGGTAACAAAAAATGTTTGGGTTCAAACATGAATAAGATGGATGGTTTGCAGTAGGACTCTGCCAAAAATTGGTAGCATAGATGATTTGTCTTGGATGAGCTTTCTAACACAATAATTCTTGTTTATGTGTAATGTTTTACAGCATTTTCCTTGGAAAACATGAAGGTTCTCAGCATAATATCTCAAATTCTTCCAAGTAACAATTAGTATATATAGTTCTAGAACTGTATCAAAGTTGGCGCAGATGGGAGAAATCCAGGCATGAAAACAGCGGGTCGTAAGGGAGCAACAGCACAGGAGCAGTAAACTTGGGTGGAAACACCAAGAGAGAGGGAAGCAGTCTTGGTGTATAGAAGGTAGAGATGTTCTTTCCATCCATCTCTACCTTTAACCTTTACCTTTAATCTCTACCTTTCCATTTCCATTAACAGAAACTTAATAACTGTTCATTGAATGAATGATTAAAACTCGGAATATCCTGGTAGTGGGAAAGTCTTTGTACCTACATCTATTATGCTACATTATCCTGTCCTTGAACTCTGTTATCCTCATGTTTTGTGAATTAATAAGATTAAGTCTTGTGGTTTTCTTTCTAGGAGAATGAGCTACTAAGCAATGTATTCGTGAATCTTATCCACACATCCAGACATCCAGACTGAGTATCCAAGAAACCAAATATTGCACTGCCAATCGATCTCAGCATCCTGTTACTGACAATTATTCCCAGTAAAGTTTGAAACAGAATGTATAATCGTATAAAATGGAAACCCATTTTAAAGTTTGCTCAGCTAACTATTTTTTCATTTTTAATTTTTATAAAGCTATAATGAGATAGATGCTTAGGCACAGGAATAAACACCAGTCTAAAATATAAATTCTATAGGTGGGAAGTATGACACATGGAAAAGACACTGAGGTGACTGGGGAGATGGATCAGTGTGAGAAGTGCTGGTTGTGGCAGCAAGCATGGGGTCCTGAGTTTGAGTCCTCCACACCCATATAATAGCTAGACCATGTGACCTGAGTCTGCAAATTCTGTGTGGGAAAGCTTTTAGGAGGACCAAAGAAGCCAATTCTTTTAGCAGATTAGCAAGTTTCCAATTGAATGAGAGAGCCAGTCTCAAAGAATAAGGTGGAAAGCAATGGACAAAGGTAACATGCTGAACATCATCAACCTCTGGCCTCTGTGTGTGTGTGTGTGTGTGTGATAGAGAGAGAGAGAGAGAGAGAGAGAAAGAGAAAGAGAGAGCATAGGCATACATGCATGAGTGTACTCACAAACACACACACTACAAAATAAACAAAATAAATAAATAAATAAACAGTTGCTGAGAAAGAAGTTATAGCATCAAAGTTGTGGTTATGTCACAACTGTAATTTGCTATTCAATGCTGAATACATTACTCACTTTGTGAAGTCCCTCCCACACACACACACATTATTTAAATTACAGAATTTAGAAGAAAATAAACTCCAAAGGCTCAATTTTTTTGTTTTTTTGTTTTTGTTTGTTTTTGTTTTTCAAGACAGGGTTTCTCTGTAGCTTTGGAACTAGTTCTTGTAGACCAGGCTGGCCTTGAACTCACAAAGATCAGCCTGCCTCTGCCTCCCATGTGCTGGGATTAAGGGTGTGCACAAGCACAGCCCAGCTCCCAAATTAATGCTTGTGACAGTTTAATATGGTGCCAGGCTTACACGGCACACAGCTAGAGTCCCCAGAATAAATGCATAGAACCTGTGCTAATTGTATTGAGATCTGCAGAGAAATTAATTTAGCTGTATATCTGGACACAGGACCTATCCAATTAAAATAATTTACTAAGGAAAAAAAATCAAAATGAGTTTTAAATTGGAGAAATAAATGAGGTAGGAAAAGTTGTTGATTGAACTTCCAAAATGAATGTTAAGCCAAGCTGTTGAGAGAGAATTTAGCAATAATCATTCGAGATAAAAATGACACGATTTGAACAAGCTGTTCCAATTTTAACACCAAAGGAAGGCTGAAAATGGAAATTGCTGAATTTTCTCCCTCAGGATGAGTAAATCAAAACCATTTTTAATTTTAAGAAAGGCAATGTTAAGAAAATTATGTATTTAAGTTATTTGACTTGAGAAACTAGTAATTATGAGGCTTATATTGGACCAATTTCATATAATGCATTTTGGAAAAGCTCAATATGCTTAATGGCTTTCCAATAGTTGCTTAATCTCTTCAATGCTCTATTCTTCTGTTAGGGTTTCACACAGAATTATACTTCCCTCACACACATATGTAGGAATATATGTGTGTATGTATGTAAATACATATATGCATACTGGACCAGATAATGTAGCAGGGAACTTGTACTTGGGAAAATGTTTCTCCCTCTCTCAGAAACCATTTACAACCTGTATTTCTTCATCTAGGAGTAGAGTCTGGGAGACTAGTCCCTATTCCTATTGACACATCGAATGGTGTGGTTGTTGTTCAAGTGTTGTTTAGCCAATCTTATTGTTCAGACTTTGTGGGTGCAGCTTCCCTATTATGTCTAAAAGACATTATCTTTAAGCAGGTATCATAGTTGTCTGGCTCTTACAGTCTTTTTATCCCCATTCTCAATGTTCCCTGAGCCTTAGTTGATAGAAACGCTTGTATAAACTCTTGAATTATCTTGAAATTTTAATCAATATGCACATAGTTCTAGATCTTGAGGAAGATAAATTAATGTCTTAATCAAACAGCAGTATAAATGAATCCATTTATCACTCACTGTGAACACTGTAAATATCAGAGAATATTATCCTATGATAATAAAGAGGATAAACTTGCAGCCTAATACAATACAGAGTGTCTAGATCAATAAACCCATGCTTTCCTCTCTGCCCATAGGCAGAAAAGGTATAATGTAAAACAGAAAAGCTAGGCTGCTTTATATTCACTCACCAACTCTTTTGTTCATTGTCTTTGTCCTAAGCCACAGTCTTGACTCCCTTTCCTGTTTCTGATTTCATACAGTCTTCTGTCTACTAAACTAACTGCTGATTTACTCTTGTTATCTTTACCTTGACTCTTGAACTTGTCGGTCACTATACTATCCTAGTATTTGACCTTGGTTTCGCTTAATAGCACTGTTCCTAGTATAATGGAAGAGTCTTATCTGTTCAAAATTAGTATTCTGGAGGATTCTACAATGATCCTTTATCTTTAGTTTACTCAAGTACTCAAGATGGATATTTTCGTGATATCCCAGTAGCTAATGGAATGGTGTGACTATGGTTTGTCTCCTCTAAAATTTACATTGAAACATAATCTTTATTATCAGTTACTAAAAAGTAACGTGTGGTTAAGGTTATTTCTTAACTGGATTAGCCCATTCAAGTCAGTAATGGGTTCATAGGTTATCTCATCAGTAAGTCTTTCATAAAATTTAGTTTCAATGGAACACTTACTCTCCCTGTATCTAATCTAGTCTTTCTGCCAGCAAGAAAGTTGTCCTCAGGACACCCCAAGCTTGGACCAACACCCCAACCACAAATCAATTGTTTTCTATCAGTCTGTGGTATTGTTTTTGCATAGAAAATAGATTGAACTAGCAGTGCTTATTAACTGCTCAAACCGTGTAATGTTGATAACCCTCCTCATTACCTGGTTATTTTTAATGTTGATGGAGTACACAGAGACGGAAGTATTTTCATTTTCCAAGACCATCATTCATTGCCTATGTGCTCAGGAAATAATTATCAAATATCTACTGTAGATCATGCACATGGTCAAGTGCGAGGATACAGCAGTTTAGATGGTAAATAATCTAGCAAGGATAAACTTTGACAAGCAATTATAGTTTATGTAGAAATTCTGAAGTAAGGTACAAATACCATAGAGTTGTATATCATAAAGGGGAGACATAGTTTACCCCAGATGCCAAAACAATAATCCAGGTAAGAAAGGAAGTCGGGAGGAGATGGTTGCTAATGGCTAATTATCAGACATACCCCGCTACCTGCCATTCACTTTCTGAATGGAACTTTTCACAAGTAATGGGGTAAATAAGATTGCATGTAGAAACTGGTGAACTTCAAACAAGCAATTCAAAATGGTATGGTTAAATAAATACTTGGAAGGTTTTTTTATTCAAATCAATGCAAATATGGTAGAGACTCGGGAGTTAGTTCAGTAGGTGCTTGCTGCACAGCCACGAAGGTCTGGGCTTTGATTCCCCATGACCATGTAGGAGATAGGCATGGCAGCATGAACCTGTAAACCCAGAGCTGGGGTGTGGGGAGGGATGTAATCAGGTAGGTTGCTAGAGCTTCAGTGAGAGATGATATCTTTAGATGGGGAAATTTATGTGTAAGATGGATTCCAAAGGAAAAAGAGGGTCTTGCAGATGTAATTAAGGACTTTAACCAAATGAATTTTTAATCAAAATAAAATTCCTAGTCTGTTGTCAGACAGATTATACTGAGTTCATAAATTAGCCCGGTTTCTATTACTTTCCATAACAGCAACTAAGATATTCAACTTCTAAAGGGAAAGGTTTACTTTGACTCGTGGCTTTGGAAGTTTCAGTCCATGATGTCCTTTTACTTCCAGTAACAGCATGGCAAAAATCTATAGTTGAGCAAAATGACCTCCCTAGTGACTGAAAGGCAGAGGGCAGGAGGAAGGACAGGTTGAGGTACCATTATCCCATTCAAGTATACAAACTCAAAAACCCCTACAGACCTCCTCTTGGCCGTATATCCTAAAGGTTCTACCACTTCCAAATAACACCATACTGAGGGCCAAATCTTTAACCATAGGCATTAGTGGGGCATACAATGTCCAAAGCACAGCAGTTGGCTTGGTCTATATCAGAAAAGCTCTTTGTTTTCTTTTTCTTTTTTTTTTTTTTTTGGTTTTTCGAGACAGGGTTTCCCTGTAGTTTCTAGAGCCTGTCCTGGATCTAGCTCTTGTAGACCAGGCTGGTCTCGAACTCAGAGATCCGCCTGCCTCTGCCTCCCGAGTGCTGGGATTAAAGGCATGCGCCACCACCGCCCGGCTCAGAAGAGCTCTTTGTATGAGGGTAAAAGCTTCAACTGTTCTCCTGTTGAGCATTAAAGAGATAATTTGACTTCTGCGGCTCCAAGGGGATGATTTCCACCAACAACCACTTGAACTCACAAGAGGACTCTTTGCCTCTGATGTCATGGTAGCTCCAGCCAGCACCTTGATTGTAGTCATATGAGAGTGAACAGAAGCCTCAGTTGATCTGAGCTCACATTGTTGACCCATGGAAACAGAGATAATCAGATGGATGTTGTTTTAATCCAAAGCGTTTGTGGTACTAGGGAACTGACACCATATCTAGGCTGATTGCACAGCCCTGCACAGGATTGCACAAAAATAATGAAGGCTGCTTTCTTTAAGCACACAACAGTAGGTAGCTCAGGCTACCATAACAAAATACTATCATCTAGTTAGCTTGAACAATTGTTTTCTCATAGTTTATGAGCAGTAAATTCCAAGTAACAGTAGAGATGGTTTGGGATGAGGTTTCTCTCATTGATGTACAAATGCCAACCACACTCTTCTTCATCTTCACAAGATCTTTCATCTGTACACAACTATGGAGAGATAGAAGGACTGGGTGGGGTGTGCCGTATATCTCTTTTATGTTCATAGACATACATGTTACTGAATGGAGACCTCACACCTATAAGCCCATCTAGTCTAATTCCTTCCTTGAGGTCGTATCTGTAACCTGCAATTCAATTGGAATTGAGATCTTCAATAAATAGACTTGGAAAGTGTGATGTATCAGTTTCTTACAAGACTAAACTGTCCATCTTGGAGGGAAGTTTCTTTGTTTTTCTTTGTTCTATTTATTTTACTTTTATTTATTTTATTATTTTTGTGTATTGTAATTACATTCTTTTCATTCATATTGACTGCAGTTTCCCCTCCCTCCTCTCCTCCAAACTCTCCACTTCCCACCTACACCCTGCCCTTCCACTCCTTTTCCATCTCCATTCAGAAAGGGGCGGGTCTCCTAGGAGCTTGAGCAAAGCATGGCACATGAAGTTGAGGCAACTCTGAGCTCCTACCCTTGTGTCAAGGCTGGGCAAGGTAATCCATCATAGGGTTCAGATTCCCAAAAGCCAGCTACTATAGCAGTAAGATCAGGAGGGAAGTATCTTAAGACCTAAGAGGTTCCCTGGTGGGGGAAGGTTGAAAGAACTGGATATTCTAAGCAGAGGTGAAACATTCTATCCTGCTGCAAAGCTCCTTAACCATCTTAAGTAAATGACCCAAAGCACCTTCAGAAAATTCTTGAAACTGACAGGGTTTGCTGGGCCTCTCCCTCTCCAAGCATACTTAAGCAGTAAGAGACTCTAAGGTTGACCTGCCTAAAACTTCACACCAGACCTGCTTCCTTGCAGAGACAGAGATCAGTCAAGCTGCCTGGAAAAGGCTCAGACCAACTGAACTTCCTGGAAATGGGACTCGCCTAACTTTATACACTTTGAGAACACATAAAATGCACGCTTGAAATTTTCAAGAATGTTATACTTCATTGTTACCCATCACTACCATACCATACAGTGGATTTTCTAAAATATACGCAGTTTTGCTTTCCAATAATCAAGCTTATAATAATAAGCATCTTATGATGCTTAGTACAATTAGATATAGGAAAATAAAATTGATATAAGTTATAAAAAGCTGGAGTACTTTGTGTATCAGTTCACACTAAAATAAAGTAAAACATTCCACTAAAAATTGTTATGATTAAAAAATATATTACTCTGTGTGTGTGCACGCACGCACATGCATGCATGCACGTGTGCACAAGTGCATATATGTGTGCATGCCATGTGTCAGCAGGTGTTCATGGAGGCCAGAAGGAACCATTGGTTTCTCTGAAGCTGGAGTGACAGACAGCTGCCAGTTCTCCTACATATGTTCTTGGAACTGAATTAAGGTTTTCTAGAAGACCAGCAAGGACACTCAACTGTTGAGCCATCCTCTGCACTGAGCTTGCTAAATTTTATTGACACCTGGTTGGGTTAAGACATGACTAAGATACTAATATGCACAGTGCTGGGTGTGGATGTGAGGGTTTTTCCAGACACGCAGAACATAACACTGAAGAGGCAACATGCTAAAAAGGGTAGGGTTTTGTGTTCTTCAGTACTATGTAAGTGCATAGACCTCAGCTAGAGATATACAGTATCCACTTCTATGGCCAGTAAAGAAAGCCTAGGACAGCTTAATGGCATAATAAACTACTGTTGTCTAGGTGAAGATTGTCAGGAAACACCCAAACCAAACAGTAAAACCCTCGATTTTGGTCTGCACATTTCTAAACTTTAACATTTCTCAGATTAACCTTGGGCATGTCGAGGGCATCTGTCAGAGCCAAGTTAGGAAGCCAGTTCTTCTATTTGTCTTCAGCTTTGCCCTTTCGCCACAATGATTAATTAGACATTCCTACTGGAGGTTATTATTAGCTTCATTCTACACGGAGGAAATTTGGCTTTAAAAGAGCCTTCAATTGACCCTGCCCCATTTGATGTCACCAAATGATATATCACAATCCAGAACCGTCCAACTCTAAAGCACGCTTCTTCCGCTACATTAAGCTTCCTTTCTGGGTCTGCAAAATCTCATATTTCATCCAGTAATCTCTGAATATATCCAGTGATGATTTGCTTAGTATCTACATATTCAGCTGTACAACATAAAAAATGAAAATGCAGTTTCTGCTCATGAGAAGCCTAGCCTAGAACTTCTCTTAAAAGAAAAGGAAAATAATGAATAGAAATGCAGAGAAAAAAAGAGCAAGCATACAAGTAAAGCTGGCCCAGAGAAATACCTCCAATGGCAATCTGTGTTGATGAGTTTACCTAACTATAAAGAAAGCTAAGATAAGCAGCCTAAAGTGGGAAGAAGGATATTTTCAGTTGAATTCACAGCTTTGGAAGTTCTGTTCCATGATTGGTCAGTTGTGTCACGTTGAGCATCACAATGGGGGGAAAATGTCAGTCTCAAAATCTCCCCTGCTTACTCCAAAGAAATGAAGACCTCTCACTGTAAACCACCATTTAAAAGTTCTACTTCTCAGTTATATTGCTCTGGTGACCAAACCTTTAATCCATGTGGATTTATGTAACATGTCAGGAGATATAAAATGACATACAGAGAGTGGCACTATGAAAACATGGCAAATATAGTCTTGCAGGTGAATGTTCTACAGTCCATTACCTGAAAACCACAGACTCGAGAAAGACAATGGGGTAGTTTTAGTAGAATCCTAAATGCCTGAGAACCAAGTGAGACAACAGTGAGAAACATAGACCAAGTGTGGCTCTCTGCACCAAAATCTCCAGTGTGTGTGTGTGTGTGTGTGTGTGTGTGTGTGTGTGTGTGTGCAAGAGAAAGATGAACACCGTAGCCCAAGTAGACAGAGATAACGTGTGCTCCTCTATATTTGTGATCTATTCAGATCTTCATCAGATTAGTGAGAATAGTTTTTTTTTAATCACTCTACCAAACTAAAAGCTAATCTTCCCCTCTGAAGAAATGATATAGTAAGATCCTTGACAGGACACCCTAAACCTAGTCTCCTGCTTTGAACACTCTGAGGTGCCAGTTATTTGGAATATGGCATAGAATGCTTTCCTGCATTCAGTTAAAAAATCAGCTTCCAGATACGTACTTCCAGAGATAGTACATTCCCATCCTGAAGGTACTCAACTGTGAGACTTTGAAATAACTTTCTGTTGTGTACTTCCTGCTCATCCTCCTCATGTTACTTTTCCCGGAAAGCCATTCTTTAATTGTTGAGCATTTCATATTTAAGTACACCACATTTTCATCATGTGCACATCTTCTTCCACCCCTTCCAACTGTTACCCTATGCCTCCCAACATCCCTTGCTGAAACTCGCGAACTCGTCTCCTATTCATCTACATTGTTGTTGCTATTGTTATTGCTGCTGTTGTTGCTGTTAGTGCTGCCCATTTGCAAAAGACTGTGGTTCTGAAGCCTTTATTTTTCTGCCCTTGGAAACCTCATTATTTTCTTCTCTCTAAACTCTTACAGCAGTGTTTTATCCCAACAACTTTTCAAGCAGACCCAGAACTCACTGTGCTACAGTCCTTCCTGATTTCATCTTTCTCCCTGACAGACTCAAAGCTCAAATTTTAGTCAGAGAGATAATTTTGAAACCTGAGACAGGACCTGGTATATGATAGAAACTACATAAAGCAAACCCTGTGAGAATATATTCTTAGCCATTTATATTTTTCTTTCAATTGGGTCATATCATGCAGCTCCATTTCGGTACATTTTCTGTGACAGATTCTAAAATAGCCCTTAATGATGTAAAGATGACTCAGACATAGCCCATGACAATAGGGACTCAGTGCACTCAAGAAACTTTTTGATAAACATCTACAATAATTTCTAACATATTTTAAGTTCTGAGTTTTGTGTGGAATAAATATTCTTGAAATCCCAGAGAGAAAGAGCCTAACCAAAGGACTAGAGTGGAGGACTTGTTAAGATATTGGTAAAGGCAGAGCCGAGAGGGGAAAAAGGGTTCTCCCCACTCTCTTTTGGATGCGATGGGGTGACTTGTAAGGCACTGGCTTAAATTGTTGATCTTAACGTTTCCTGCAATGTTTATTTGGACGGTTCAGCATTTCACGGCAGCAGGTGATTAAGCATGAATTTAAGGAGGAGGGATCAGTAGGTGGCACAGTTAGACAATAGCCACCACCTGTAGTCAGCAGTCACCCCTACCAGGAGTAAGATCTGAAAAAGCAGCAGGGGGAACTGTTCTAATGAGCTTCCAACAGATTGGAATGCAGGTCCTCCAAGTGCAGCTCCGAGGGCAAGCAGCTGCCACTGTGAGCTGCTCACATGGCCTCAACTCCATTCTTCAGACAGTGCTCCCAGGGACATGGTGTTCTGCAGACTTCTGGCACACAGTGTAAAAAACTCACTCATGTTTTCAATCTTGGAAGCCATTCAACTTAACATGCAATTGTATCACTAGGCAACAACCCCTCCTTCTCCCTCTATCCAAGTTTGCAAGAGTTGCCAGAGCAAGCACCACAGAATAGTTGGGGTAGTTATCGGAGGTTTATTTTTCTTTTCCCACAATTCTAGAAACCAAGGAGTCCGGGATCAAGGAATCATCAAGCTTGGTTTCTTCTGAGGCATTTATTTTTGACTTGTGAATATCCACCTTCTTTTTATATGTTCACATGTGCTTCCCTCTGAGATACACACACACACACACACACACACACACACACACACACACACACACACCAATATAGCCATGTATTGCAAATAAGAAGCTTCTCTCATGAGTGTTGAGAGATGCACTAACTTATGAGTATAATGATAAGGACTCATGGGGAAGCTTATTACTAAAGTCAATTTAGTAGAAAAACATTCAAAGCCTTTCCTCTAGGGCTTCTGAGCCAGCAGGACATGGAATTTTGACCCAGTTGAAAGTACCAAGCATGACTTCAATCTTACTGAACGGACCTTAAATTCAATCATAAAATGATGGGTCACTCCCAAAATATTCCTGCTTGCTATTGCACCAGTGAGCATGTCTTATTAGGCCAGCTGTTTCTATAGTATTCAGAGTTTGCAGATAGGTAAGACTGTTAAATACGTTTCTATCAGGTAGTATGCATTCCACCTTCAGTTCTATGAAAGCTAGCCTATAAAGATATGCATTCCAGGTTTGTACCAGTTTGAGTTTTCCATGTTCATAGATTCATGAATAAAGTGTCTTGAGAACTATTTTCACGTCTAACTTTGTGTTCTTCATCTTTTTCAAACTCCTTGATAATTTAGATCTGCTGCACAGAATATTAAACAAGTAAGGATCTCCCTTCCTTCCTCCCTTCTTCCCTCCCTCCCTCCTTCCCTCTTTTGCTTCCTTCCCTCTTTCCTTCCTTCCTTCCTCCCTCCCTCCCTTCTTCCCTCCTTTCCTTCCTTCCCTCTTTCCTTCCTTCCTTCCTTCCTCCCTCCCTTCTTTATTCCCTCTTTTTGTCTTCCTTTCTTTCTTCTCTTAGCTTGGATATCAAAGTACCTGAAAATCTAGGCTGACTCCCCAAAGTTGAAATCTGTAGCACTCAGGTAAAATAGGCTGTCCTCAGAGTTCTTTAAGTCTGAACTAATGGAATTCCCACATGCCTTATTCAGTACTCATGAATTGGTGCTGTCTGCTCACCATGGAACTTGGCCATATTTACAAAATTTAGTCTACATGACAGTTCAGGCCCCCACTGCAGAAAACTTGAAAACAGAGCTATAAGCCAATAGTAAGATGCCTATAAGCTGATTCTAAAGTGATCTTGTCAAGAACAAAGCACCTCTATTTCCAGCAACTTTAGTCCAATCTCATCCAAGACACACCTTCACAAAATAGATCAAAGTATTACACAGAGGACGTTACAACTTGTGTCTAGCACAGCTTGTAGATCAATACAAACTGGAAACCTAGCTGTTCAGTGTTGACCATTCATACTGTCAACCTCAAATTCAAGGGCCATAGCTTCTAATACCACAAATACTGCAATGACTCAAGACAATGTTAGTCTCACTCTCTTCATGTTATTTGTACTCTATATGCCAGTACTCTGACTATATTTCTGGATATGAAGCATCTGTTTGATAGGTTGAACTGCAATTATTAATTATACCTCTGCTATTCATTTCTATTTGGGATAGGTTGAAAATTAAACAAGTTGATAGAAGTTTCTGCCCAGCCCAGTCCTGTAGCCATTCAGTCCCAAAGAAACACACAGAGGCTTATACTAATTATAAACTGTTTAGCATATTAGCTCAAGATTATTATTAGCTAGTTCTTACAACTTAAATTAACCCATAATTCTTGTCTATGTTTAGCCAAGTGGTTTAGTATGTTTTCTCAGTAAGGCATTCTCATCTTGCTTCCTCTGCATCTGGCTGCTGACTGACTCTCTGCCTTTCCTCTTTCCAGAACTCTCCTAGTCTTCTTGGCCATCTATACTTCTTGCCTGGCTACTGGCCAATCAGCATTTTATTAAACCAATATAACAAACAAACCTTTACAGTTTGTTAACTTAACAAGAACATTATCCCAGAGCAGCATGGATGGTTTCAGAAAGGGAAATACCAAATACCAGGTATATTACTTAATTTCAGAAGAAAGATATGATACCTGCCTGTATTTCCAGCATTTGGGAAGAAGAGGCACAAAGATTGCAAAATCAAGTGTACCCTGGGTCGACCAAACTACAGAGGGAAATCTATTTCAAATGAATAAAATATAAAAATAATTTCATCTTATGATATGAGTGAGATAAATGATTTCAACAAAGTGTTTAATATATTCTTCAATTTCCAGTTTATTCATTAGAAACACAAACAACTTAAGGTATGCTTGGCAGTGCATGGTCTATCCTGGTAATCTAGCCACTTGGGAGAAAGAAAAGAAAGGGGGGGGAGGAAAGAGAAGGGAAGGAAGGACAGAGAGAAGGGGTGAGAGAGAAGAAGGAGGGAGGGAAAGATAGATTCATTCATATATTAGTCACATGTAAAAGAAATATAACAAGGGAAGAATTGCACCAAATTTTCTGGCTCCAAACTGATCCACTAGTCAATACCCCTCTATGCAATGGGAAGGAGTGAACAGAGACAGGGAAAGCAAAAACTGCAAGGACATCCCTCTGAGCACAAAATGAGAATGCAGACTTTAGGGAGTGCAAGTTGCCATGTAACTATGTAGAAGACTTATAACACAGACTGTCAAAAGATTTTCAATTTCATATCAAATAACTGAATTCCAGAAAGACGTTTAAAGAAAATGCTCATCTATGGAGGTATATATGGAGCAATAAGCCCATTTTAATAGTAAGGCAGGTAAACAACAAAACAATAAGGGAAAAGAATAGTACATGCCCACAGACATGATTTATAACTGATTTTAGTGAAAGAAAAAACTCAGACTGTAATGGCAAATTTTTGAAAGACAATAAAATTTTATTATAACATAATCCCAGCAAAAAAAATTTAATTTTTAAATTTACAGAAACTGTAAAAGTTTCTTTGTTAAATAAATTCTTTAAAGTATGTATGTATGAAATATTTGGAAAATAATTGTTCTTAGAATATTTTTCTATTTATCTGTCTTACCAATTTAATGAGAGAGAGAGAGAGAGAGAGAGAGAGGAGAGATGTGACATATATAGGCAAATGGTCCACCACTGAGCTATATTCCATGCCCACTATCCTAAATTTTCAATTACTAATGTGGTAACCCTATTCATGACGTCCTTTCAAAGCTACATTCTCTGCTCTAAATAGCCAACACTCAGGTTCCTGCAGGGGACAGAATGATTGAATTAACCAGAAACCAGTTCATCAAGCTAAAACTAGAGCTTTCTCATTCAGATGAAAACTCCCAGAGAGGGTATTTAAAGTGACTCCATGCTTATAAAACTCACAGCATTTGCCACACCGTAATTGCCTTTGTGGTCCTCTCTGGGCTCCCATCCCTGTTGCATAGTCTCAGATAAACCAAGAGCAGCAGGAATCCAAGTGTCCTCATTTCCAAGTAATCTTAGGAGGGATGACTCCAATCCCCACGGCCGTATGCTGAGAAGAGCCCTGGCTGGACCCCTATGCCAAGGATTCAATGAAAAGGGTCAGAAGACACTAGGACTGTGGCTTCCCAGAGCAGCGAAACAAGCAGCAACAATATATTTGGGAGCAGATACTGTAGAATGTGCAAAGACCATTGTGGATGGATTGATCATTTACAGATGTGCTGAGGGAAAAAGAAAGGCATGGAGTCATTTACATATTAGTGACACAGAGCAAGTGTGTTGTGCAGACTCAGTGAGATCAGAGGTGACAGTAAACTGAAGCAGGAAAACAAATCAGATCAGGGCAAGTGTGGGTGGAATTCTGGGTATAGTCTAATGGTAGAGCTAGCACAACCTGGAAACACATGAGAAAGAAATAGGCTGGGAGGGTAGCTTCCTTGTGGAGTTCAGGGCTGGTATTTACTAGAGTATGTGGAAAAGCCAAGGGCGAAGGCTAGTGGGAGAGCCTCTGCCTCACCATGCAATACAAATTAAGTTTACCTTCTCAGACCACCGTAAGTTCTCAGAACAGAGACAGCCCTGAGAGACTTTTCTCAGGCATGAGCAAAAGCTGTGATTTGAAAGCAATGCTTTTATCTTAAAACAAGCATTTTAACAATGTGTTATAGGCACCAAACAGATGTGTTACTCTGATAAAAAGATAGCATATTGGCATTTTCAGTTTGTTTATTTTATATTGCTTCTAAGGAAGAACACAGTTCCCCTCTCCATAAAAGCCCCTTCCGATCAATAACGTGTTTAGCTTTAATGATAAGGAGGGGGTTTTGTCTTTTTCTTTTTTAATTAACACAGGATTCTCCAGTTCGTTTGTCACAGTGAAGTCCCACAGAGTGACTTTCTAAATATTGCCTTTGTCTGGACCAAATCAACTTGCCATGCCAGAAATACGTTACCATGAGGCTGCATTATGAGACAGCACCATCATAACAAAACAGTGCACAGCAGAGCAGGTTTTTATTAATAACAGAAGAATGCAATTTCATTGGTTTTAATTTACCATTTTCACATTTTACTATGATATTATCCAGATATAAACTGTTGTGATGAGAAGCCATTCACTAGGGACCAAAGAAAGTTACTACTCTGCTTTGGAGAAAAAGACATATATATATATATATATATATATATATATATATATATCTGTTCTGTGAAGGGCACCCTAATAAAGATTGGTCTGGAATTCCTCTCTTTATGACGATTGACTTATCAGCAATACTTCTTGCAGCACAGTTGGAAATTAAATAATTGCTAGAAACTGTAGATATTTGACTTGGCAAAAACCCCTAGGTTTATCTGATTTATTTTTGTTAGAACTGGGCCCTGTGGATATTTAGAAATGTTTCATGAAAGAACAGCAGAATATAAATGAAACAAGCAAAAATTCCCGTTCAAAGGCTGCCTTTAGCTCCGTCCTCACTGTTGTGATAACACAAATAAACCAAGGACAAACCTTTGGTGATGGTGTTGGGTGAAAACACTACTCTAAATTAAAACATTATGGGTTACCGACATCTGGGTTTTTTCTCCTTCTTCATAATCATTCTCATCCATTTGCTGTGTGTTATTTGTCAGCGGGCACTACGGAGTGACACAGAGTCTCAGAACACATGCCTGGTGTACCAACCTCCAAAACAGGAAGGACCATATACACTTGGTAGGCAGGCTTTCCTGACCTCGGCTTGCACCCCGAGACAAGGCCATCCATTGTTTAGGGAGAAAAGCAGACACGCACTGCGCAATGATCTGGGCTTGCTTTAGGAAGGACGAAGGCTCAGAGATTCAAACTTTGAAATGTTGTGCTCTAAAGTAGATATTGGAATCTATGACATGCTAAGCACTGTTGGAACGTCAAAGAAATGAAGATTCTTGGAAATTTATGATTCTATTTGAAAAGAGAAAGTCTTGTAGACATTTGTCAGTAATACGACTAAGCTTGGAAAACAATTATAATCCCTATTTCATGCGTAGCTCATGGTTATGTTGTCTCTAATGACTTTCCCGTGATTTTGTTTAATTTTTAATTGCAATTTTTTTCCAAAGATTTGTGTATATTTTATCGGTGCATATAAGTGCATGCATGAATATATATACATGTGTATACCCGGTGCTCTAGAGACCAGGAGAGGTAGCTATAGTTGGTTGTAAGCTGCCCAACAGGTGCTGGGAACTGAACTCAGATCTCTGCAAAAGTATCAGGGGCATTTAACCTCTCCAGTTATGATTTTTTAAATTAACTTTTTGAGAAATTTTCTTCACATTCCTGAAAATTACTATAAATTTCCCTAGAAGTTCATTAGACAAAAGGATTTAGACATGAGAGTTACCTTAGGAAACTGAGTCTAACTGTTCAAAAGGCACAGATGTACATTTAGTCTGGTCTTCCACTATTTTCTGCACAGTTTAAGAACTATATCAACTGCTGGGGGTGGAAGTGCACGCCTTTCATCCCAGCACTGGGGCGCAGAGGCAAGCGGATCTCTGTGAGCTTGAGGTCAGGCTGGTCTACAGAGTGAGTTCCAGGACAGCCAAAACAAACAGAGAAATCTTGTTAGAGCAAGAGGAAGAGAGAGAGAGAAAGACAGACAGAGAGAGAGAGAGAGAGAGAGAGAGAGAGAGAGAGAGAGAGAGATCAATACTGTATGAAACGTGTCAATTTAAATAGGCATGTTCAATAATAAGAAATAGAGGATGAGAATTTAAGATGCTGGGCTAAGAGTGTAAGATACTGCCTCTGCCGCCCACTGATCTTTATTTTCCTGTTCTAGATCATTAAATTGCACTAAGAAAAAATAATACAAGCAGAAGTTGCAAAGAGCCAAGAAAGCCAGAAGGGGGCAATATGCAGTCTTCCTGGAAGGCCCTGGTGAAAGTTCACAGGGGTGGTAAAGACAGAATTACAGCTTCAAGGATGAGCAGATTCTATCAAATACAGGCATGTAGAAGTTTCCTGGAAACTGGAAAAAAAGGATGACAAGGAGAAAAAAATCAGTTGAAGGAAGAAACAAACGCAAAAGGCATGGGTACTCAGTGTGGATTGTTCCGAAATGGTGGTGGTAAGTCTGATATCTTCACAACCTAAGTAAGAAAAAGAGACAGCAGAAAGCTTAGGTCATGTCAGCTAAGGACCTTCTGGGTAATAAAAGACACATTTTTTTTTAAACAGAGAACCTACAATGGCAAATGTGATAAGGTTCTGGTGTGTGTGTGTGTGTGTGTGTGTGTGTGTGTGTGTGTGTGTGTAGGTAACACACTGGGAAAGACACATTAGAGGCAGGGAGAGAAGAGGGTTCTTAACATACTCTGTAAAATCTCACAGTACAGATGTCCCTATCTTATGTGAGCTTGGGAGTTTAAGAATTTGTTGAGCAAAATGAAAAGTGGAAATTAGAAATATGGAAATGGGGAATGTTTTAGTGAACACTGTATAAATGGATTACAGCTGGAGATACCAGAATAAACCTATGGCTTTTATTGCCACAAACAAATACGTATATAATGAAATGCAGAAATTACAAGATGATCTCTCCCTTTCTCTTTCTCTTTCTCTTTCTCTTTCTCTCTCTCCTTCTCTTCCTCCCTCCCTGCCTCACTCCTTCCCTCCCTCTCTCTCTCCCTCCCTCTGTCTCTCTCTGTCTCTCTCTCTCTTTCTCTTTGTGTGTGTGTGTGTGAGAGAGAGAGAGAGAGGGAGAGAGAGAGAGAGAGAGAGAGAGAGAGAGAGAGAGAGAGAGAGAATGTCCCCTCCAATTAAAGGGTTTAGAAGCAATGACCTATGGAACCAATAAACACATGTAGCACCGGTTGGGGGAGGCTGCTCATTCGTTCCCAGCCGCTTAGACCGAACATAATCACTTAGAAACTATATTGTTTGCCATACTGTTTGGCCAATAGCTTAAGCATATTGCTAGCTAGCTCTTATATCCTAAACTAACCCATTATCTGGTCATCTGACCTACCAGCAAAGTTTCGGTGGACTCCAGCGGAGGCGTCTGTCTCTGGAGGCAGCTGCATGACTTCTCACTGACTCTGCATACTTTCTCTCTATCTTTACAGACACACACACACACATACACACAAAGAGATAGATGATAGATAGATAGATAGATAGATAGATAGATAGATAGATAGATAGATAGATAGATAGATAGAACTTCCAGCCTGGCTGTATTCTGTTAAGCCATTGACTGAAAGAAGTTTCTTTATTAATCAATAAAAGCAACACATATATTCCCACACCAAGCACCAAACATACTTGAGGAGAAAGAGCTGATGTCTGGGGATGAAGGAGAGAATGTAGAAGATAATTCTAGGGAATTTTATTATTCTAGAAAGCAACAAAATACTAAAATTAATAAGCGATAGTTTTAAAAGTACCCTGAGACAGACACAAAAAGTTTTCTGTTGGATAAATGTGAGATAAACTTGAGAAACAAAATAGTGGCAAAAAGGTAGACCCATTGAAAAAAAGAAATGTCTATGAGTTCATACTCATAATGTGGAAGAAGAAGAAAACCTAAAGTTTTAATGTGGTAGTTAACACAGAAGGCACAGTGAAGCTGAGGAATCACCAATGAAGCTATAAGCAGAGATAAGACTGGCTGAAATGAGTATCAGTTTCCCAAATTGCTGAGAGAGCAGCAAACATCTACAGAAAACAGGCACAAGGGAAGCAGTGGTACCTTTTATTTTACAGGGGAGGAGGTGGTAGGTACCCAAAGGCACTAAATGAAAAAGACAAGGAAGCTGTCTATGTCAGAGCCAAATCTTTAAAAACTAAACCATTTCACAAAAGCTACTTTGCCAATTTGTAACACCAAAGTACAGAATCCAAGCAGGAACAGATTTGGAACACTAGGCTGAGATGTGCTGCCATCAGGGGCATCCGTCACCTACTGACACTCTGTAGTTATGCCAGTGGGTAGTGAGGCGACCTCAGGAGTACACTGCATACTCCTCAAATAGCAAGCACATATTTTCTCACCATGGAGGGGGCTGTTGCCAGGAAATCCCACAGACCCCAAAGAAAAAACAGGTCAAAGAAAAACAAAGAGGCAATATCCCCAGTCTTTTGTCCATAGGACACTGGAGTTCAGGGCAGGACCCTCTGTAGGTGGCCTTGGGATCTAGAGGAAAACCCAGCCATAGCCCCTAAACTATATTTATGCTGGTGAGTGGGGAGGCAGGGGTCCTGGGAAGAGGCCAGGTATCGATGCTTGTTCTAATATCATACTTGATTCCTCCTTTCCCTTCTGAAGAGAGTATCACTATCATTCTGAGTTTATGAAGGAAGCGACGGGAGGTTAGAGCAAGCAACCGACAGAAACGCATAGCAAGGAGCAGTGTTAATCTAAGAGCCAGAGCTATAATGCTGTTTCATTCCTTAGCAACGTATCACTCCAGGAGGTGAGCACGCCACCGGGGATGTCACCGTTCTTAGACATGAAGGCCACCGCTGCACAGAAAACGACAGTGAAGGCACATCAAGATGAACCCTCATGTACTGATGATTCAAATTCTCTGCTTCTTCTTCTTCTTCTTCTTTTTTTTTTTTTTTTTGAAAGCTATCTAATATAGAAAACGTTTTCTTTCCCGGCATTCCTTCCTAGATCATGAGTTTCCCTCTTGAATCTGTAAAGTATAAAGCCGTCCTCTCTGTGCTGTTCCAGTGAAAGCGTGGCATTGACAGCAGAAGAATGCGAGTGTCACATAGACTGGGTCTACACACAGACAAGCTTCCGGGACACATGCCTTGCTGTCTGTGTATACTGTATTTCCCGGGGTAGCCGCTGCTGTACAGTGTATACACATAAGTCCCACTTAGCTCTTGTTCAACTGGCCAGCACGAGCAGGAAACAGCCCCCACCCTGGATGAGGCTTCCAGAAAGTTGATTAATGACGTGAGGCAGAGTTGGCTGAGGAGGAGAGTTCTTCCCATGCTGTTTTGAAGAGAGCTATAGCTGGGCTGAGGAAAGAAAGGTGCGCTTTGTAAGTAGGAGGTGGCAGGCAGCACCGGCTAATTAGGTTTGGGTTAAGGCTGGTGGGTGTTGAACATTCCTGCTAATGGCTGTTACTAATGGGAAAAAATGGGATCATTTGTTAATTTTACTTAAGAGTGGGTGTTGAAGGCAGGTTGGGGAAAAAAAAAGGGTGAATATGGACCATTTGGGCTAAACTGGATGGAAAGTGGGGGAAAAAAGTCATGATTTTTGTAAAAAGAACAGGATTCCGATTTCCCATTGGAACCGGGCTATCTTGCCTTTACGAAAATGTGGCCACCAAATTCTATTTAACCAGCCAGATTTTTAAGCCCTTTTAACTGTCTTCCAATTCATCTTTTCTCCCTATCCAATCTATTAATATGTTTTATATACTGCCTGTCTTGGAGATAAAGAATGTCTGGTCTGGGGATGTGGGTTATTGATAGAATGTTTGTTTAGTGTTCAACTCTGAGACAGATTCAGCTATTGGGGAAAAAATTGGGCTTCTTATGTATTTTTACCTCCGTGACTACATTCAGATTTACAATAAAGCTATTGGGGTATTGGCACATATATGCGTGTGTGTGTGTGTGTGTGTGTGTGTGTGTGTGTGTGTGTGTGTGTGTTTGAGAGAGAGAGAGAGAGTTTGATTCCTATTTTACAAGTGAGAAGATTATTAATACTGTCTTTTTTAAAGCTTTATGTTTAATGGAAAATCTTTACATTTGCAATCCCTTTTAGTAGATTTTTTAAATTATTTACTAGATTACCAATGTTTTGCATGAAAAAAATTCTTTCCTAGTCTATCGAATACTCCATCTCAGTTTTCAAAGACAGAGTTATTTGTTCCTCTGATTCCATGGTAAGCCCTCAATTAATGTATGGATAACCAGTATGGACTGGATCAAGAACTGTGAACTTCAATGACAACTTATACTTCTCTGGAGATATCTGAAGAACACTCTCCTTTCTGCATGGAATCCTTAGGACATGTACAACACAGCCTTGTTCCCCCATGACACACACACATACACACACACACACACACAAACACACAATGTTGATGTCACCGTGACCTAAGAAGGGCTTGGTATAGACACTTGACTTTGAGTAAAATTTTAAACAAGGAATCTCCACTTTATAGCTTCTGGCAAAAATATTCCACAAATGTGCAGAAACACAATCCACATGAGGGGCTTCTCCTCATCCTCCCCTGAGATTTGGAGAGACACAGCGTCCCTGGGTAAAGCTCCTACTTGGAAACTGCAAAGGCATCTGATCCAGTTCTTAAGTCTCTTTAACTAACTGCACTGGATTTCAGGTGACCTATTGTGATGGTAGATGTAGAAGACACGGTCACTGTAGACAAGGAAGGATACTATTGTAAACATTAGAGGCCCATGAAACAGAAATGGAATCGCTATTGCACCAAGTGTCACACTGGGACTTCAGGCAAGTTGTCTCACTCTGTAATGCTTTCTAGTGTTTCAAAAATTGGAAAGCAGTGTAAACTGCACAATATGTCTTTATCTCCATAAGGCTGCTTGTTCTCATGGCCTAGCTTTCTCAGCCATGAATATTTCAACCTAAACTCAGGATAACAACAGCCCAGAGTTTAAATCACTAAAAAAGACACTGTGAGCCCCTAAGGTCTTGGATGAATGCTGTTACTTTGCTCCTTAAAATCCTGATATAATAACACCAGCTTTACTTTACACACACATACACACACACACACACACACACACACACACACACAAACAAGACTCCTAGATTAACCATATAACTATAGCAGATTTTTTTTAACTCAAAACCATTAGACCTAAAAGAAATAATGATAAATCAAATATACTGGCCATGGAGGTATGAACCTATTATCCTGTACATGGGAGGAGAAGAGAGGAAAATGGAGAAACTGAGGTTAATCTGGTCACATAATAAGATCCAGTTTCAAAAACAGAATGCAGCATTTTAGATATACTTGGAAATCAACCATAAGAGGTACCTCCATTTATACAAAACACAACTAATATGAAAGTATCAACTTTATCTTTATATTTAATTTTAGAAATACTTAACAACTATCTTTGCAAGATGAATCCTTTAGGTTTAGAGGCACACCCAGGTCTGTTCAATTTCAGTTTGGAAAACAATGACCTCAGCGGAAGCAGGAAAACTACACTAACCATCCAAGGCCATGCAAACAAGAGGATCTAAAGGACCTAAGCACCTGCTCCAAAACTTCTGCACATATTAACTTTCTTAGGGCATCCTCTTACCAATCAGGACGTGTCTTCAAATCAAATGCCCAGAATTGCCTGTGTCTGATGAATGAATGAGGGTCATCACTGATTGTCAACCTAAGCAATATTCAAGTAGCCCCATGCTTCAAAGACTCAACAAGGTAAAGTCAACTGAAGAAGTATGTGGTCACATCCTGTAACAGTATACAGTAATACCACATCCTGAATACTGACATTGGTAGGATCAAGATACCAAAATAGATCTTCCATGTTATTCTATTATAGCTACATCCACTTGCCCTAACTCACTTTTTAATCCTGGCAACTACAAGTCTGCTATTCACCTCTACTATATGTCATTTTAAGAATAGTATACATATGGAATCACAGAGTCTGCTACTTCTGAAGATGTTTTTCTCTAGAAAATAGTCTATGTTACTGGCTGTATTGATAGGTTTCTCTTTTAACTGCTAGTATTCCAAGAGTGGATATATCATAATTAAATAATTAATTAGCCTGCAGAAATCTCATTTTATAAGCTCTCCACATAATCTGATGCCTTCTCAAGTATGATAATGACTGTTCCCTGGATAAAGTGCTTACAAAGGCAAGTAAGGAAAAGAAACCGCCAATGGTGTTGGAAGAGGCAGATACAGCGGACCACGAGTTTGAGACCAGCCAGGACTACTTATTTAGGAGCTAGAGAGATAAATCAATCGTTAAGATATTTCCTTCTTGTCCAAAGGACCAGGGTTTGATTCCCAGTGCCCACAATAGACAGTTCACAACAACCTAAACTTAAGATACAGGGAGATCTGATACCTCTGACCTCCTAGGTCATTTGTACACACACACACATACACACACACACACACACACACACACACACGCAGAGAGAGAGAGAGAGAGAGAGAGAGAGAGAGAGAGAGAGAGAAAGAGAGAGAATAATAAAATGAAATCTTCCAAGAAATATAGTAATTCTCTTTTTCACACCCTGTACCCTGGCATTGCCTCTCTAAAGCATAAAAAAATGACCTCTCCCTCCCACCTGCACCAGTACTGTTCACACAGGGCCCTGTGCCTTTCTCACCATTGCTAATAAATTACTTCCCTAAAACATTCATGTATCCATTAAGCAAACATTTAGCAAAGTGCCTGCTAGCTAATTGCTCTGGAACATGAATTAACAGATGTGAGAAAGATACACATCTCTCAAAACCTACTTTCACTTCAGTGAGTCCAGGAGATACGATCCATAAATAAAATCTTGTGAAATCAAGTCAGGTCAAAATAGTTGTTGTTAATAAAAGTAAAACAGGGTAAGAGTTATAGAAGTAATGAAAGGAAGGTGCTGGTTTTGTCAACAAAGACCTCTGTGAGGTGCCATGGGTTCAGAAGGCCAGCTGAAGTGAGCAGTTGAGCCATGCAGTTGTATGAGGAACATTAAGCAGACAGAACATTGAATTTAACTGTCTTGACTTAAGACGACTCCTTTGCTCATAGACCTGGAGACAGTAAGACAAAGAGAATGCTATGGGAGATGAGCTGAGATGAGAGCTGTCATGGAAGGAACATCAACTTTGCCCATGTGTATTCAGAGAAGTGGAGTTCTAACTATGGTCCAAGTCCCAGCTTGAAGATATTGTTTGTGTTGTCTCAGAGTAGAGAAGACTGGATGTGAGATTCCAGTGACCTCCTGAGGCACCCCATCCAGGTAAGAACTGATGAAGTTGGTTCAAATCAGGGAGCGATATTTATGGTAACAGGTGGCTGAATTGGATACATTGAGAAAGCAAAGTCATCATGGTTGACTGAGGTTTAACAGTGAGAGAGTGGTAGAGGCCCAGACAGCTCTAAAATTTACAGTCTTAAAAGTGGCTGACTGGAGTATCATGCAGAGCAAATAACTCGAGATTAAATCAAACTGTTCTCCGCAATACGTCAAGTTGAAAGTGCTCTGACTACCTGCTAGAAGTACTAATCATTGTGGGGTTAGGCTTCATGCTAAAGAAATTTTCATCAGGTTAAATGAAGAAGCAGAAAAAAAATATTTGTAATGAAGAAAATTTGGAGATGTCCCCAAAATTCAATAGAAGGAAATTCCTTATGTTAATTATTGTAGATTCAGTCTGTAATGTTATATAGCCATTTAAAGCTACAATTACCCAAAGCAAGTGACAATATGAAAGCAATATTTAATATTATGAAAGAAAAAATAAAAATATTGAATTGCATATACTATATAATTCTTGAAATATTTGAAAGAACAGAAGTTAAAATAGATAAATGAATTCTAATAACTATATAAGTATAGGAAGTTCAAAGATTTTTATCACTTGCTTTTTTGCTTCTTTCTTTTTTTAAAAATTGTTATTTTTATGACATTTTCATGCATGCTTATAATGCATTCTGGCTACTGTCTCTACTCTTATCTCTACCTGTGCTTTTAAATCTAACTTTTTTTAATTCAAAGTGATTTTATTGCTTGTATACACAACAGAATTTATGCCACTAAAGTGGAGGCTGCAGATGACTCCTATTTCCAGTTGGGTGGGCAGACCTGCTTATTAGTCTTATACTAACGAGCCTATGAATTCTGCTCTCTATCAGAATCAAACTGAATTTAGCATCCTTATCCTTTCTGTTCCTCTCAAGATGCCTTCAGACAGCAACTGCTTTCTTAATCAAATGGTAGAGATCCTCAGGGAGTCCAGGGGCAAGGCCTTTGGACTTAAGGATTCTGAAGATTTTATCACCAGTCACAAAACAAACTTGTGCCACACCATATGAGTCCCTCAGGATCACACCTATCTGTGAGGGAGTCAGACCTTTCTTGGCCAGTTTGTAAATCTGCTTCTTCACATCATCAGACATTAGCTTCAGCCACCTGGGGATACTCTGGCAGTAGGGCAGTGCAGACTAGGACAGGCCCTTCCTGGGAGCTTGCATGTAACCCATGATGGTGGAACTTTTGAAGTCTCATTGCCTCTAAGCCTGTTTTCAGTTTCTGCATAACTGAAAGCACTTTAAATACAGCAGTAAGGGTTGTTGACATTTTTTATGTGTTCCTGTATCTTTAGACTCAGTAAAATGAGTAGACCTCAGGACATAAAAACCTATTAAGGAAACAGAGCCACTTACTGCCATATGTATTTCTACAGGGTAATAACGGTGAAGAAAACGAGCCTTTGCCATCTTCCCTGAATAGCAATTTCCTCATTGACTTGCTCTTTGTCTTACACTTTGAACAGCTCCAGACTAACCAACAGTTTACTAATATCTCCAAAAATTTCAAGAGATGTATGTCACCATGGTCCCTGAAAAGAACAGCTAGAGGAAGCATAACCCGGTGGAAACTGTGTCCCAGAAGTCTTTCTGAAATAACCTGTTGATAAGAGTACTGTCAACTCAATGGGTAGACCTTCTTCGTGACCACTGCACGAACTGAAAGAATTTGCTCCAAAGAAATAAAGAATGCAGATTTACAACTCTCTAAGTTTTTGTGGTTTTCTAACATTCCTTTCCAATCCCTTTATGGATCTCCTTTAAAAATTATATACAACTGGAACTGGCAATGATAATTAAATCATTAAAACCAGTCAGAGGTGGTCTTCGAAGGCCACACAAAAATGTCATAATGATGTTTCAATTTGCCTTTATGAGCAAGGTTAAACTTCTGGGGAAAGGAATCGTAGCCAAATAAATGACTTACCTCCTATGCATATGTGTGCTTTCCATGCTTAATAACAAAGTTAAGAAGTAGAAAATAATACAGGAAAATAAATCTGAAAATAAGCATGAAAGGGCTGTTTAATTTCACCTTCAGAAGTTGAAACAACATAGCAACACATTTAGATATTAATCCATAAAATAACTTATGTACTTATTAGAATTTTATTCTAAGCCAGGTAGTGGTGGCGCACGCCTTTAATCCCAGCATTCAGGAGGCAGAGGCAGGTGGATCTCTGAGTTTGAGGCCAGCCTTGGTCTATAAAGTGAGTTTCAGGATGGCCAGGCTAAAACAGAGAAATCTTGTATTAAAAAAATTCCTATTTTTTCACACACTGTGAAATATTAGAACTATGTAATTGCACGGTTAGCTGGAGAAATATAGAAGAAATCAGACAAAGTTGATAGGTGTGGTTTAGAAAGTCCAGCAGGAATTAAGTCTGGTGTAAGCTGTCATCTCTGCACAACTTTTTTTCTCCTGCAGTCAAGTGCTCTACCACTGAGCTATATCCACAACACCTGTAGAAAGCAAGTTAGCCTTTTCCCCACAGCACTGGCTACTTCCCCGTGCTTGTTCCACTAAGACTACCATGTGGAGGATAGGAAGAACCACAGATGGACATTTGATACCTCATAAATCTAGATCAACAAGTGTTTTTATATTCTGTCTTTATAGCTACATATCAGCCATTTCTAAATTATTTACATTTTTCTACATAGGTACAGTAACAAAACGATAACAAAAATTATGAACAAATATAATAGCTAATTTATATTGCTTATAAATATTTTGCATACTCTACAATATTTCAACAATTACAACAAGTGTGTCTGTGTGTGTGTGGGGGGGGGGTTCACCGATAAGGATGAAAGTCAGGGGTCATGGTTGTCATTGTGATGTCTTGCTCAATGGCTTCCCCACCTTATGTTTTGAAACAGGGTCTCTCAATGAACCTGAAGCTGGGCATCTATCTCATCTCGAGAGGCTAACGAGTGCCTAAGGCCACCTGGCTTTGCCTTGCTTCGTGCTATGGTTCCAGGTGCTCCCAGCACGTACAGCTTCTTACAGTACTGCCGAAGATCCAACCTCAAGTCTTCATGTTTATCTAGCAAACACTTTACTCACTTAGCTCATCTTGCCAGCCCCAACAATAACTTTTTAATGTTTCTTCAATTAACTTCTGCATTTTGTAATTAAGGAAATTAAGATCAGGAAAAGGAACCAAACTGCTGGAGATCCCAGAAAGATATGGTGGTAGAGGCCATGGTGGTGTAAAAGAATTCAAATCTGAAGCAAGAATTCTTTTACTCACTAAAAGATTATTTGGAAAACATCTGCTATTCAAACTTGACAATCAGTAGCTTCTTTGAAGGTCAGAAATTGGTCTCTGTCTTTGATGGTTTCAATAGGTCAGGTTGGCAGGACACATATATCTTACATTTGTGTGAAAATTAAAATCAGAACAGAAAGACACAGAGCCTGATGACTGTCTTTGATATGGTGCTCTGCTCACACAATAGAGAATATATATTTCAAAGGTTAAGGATTGGGCTAACATAAGGAAAGATAGAGTGGATAGTATAGTCAATATCCTACTATGTCCAGCCAGAGAGAGGAGCTTTGACAGGAATTTCCTTCAGAGTCTGCCACTATAAAAGCGAGCCACACACTAAAGCAAAGCTCAGAACCAAACTTCACAACTAGAATCGAGTCTCAGCTGCTAAGAAGTCTCCAATTCTGCAGAAAAAGACAATTTTTGAACCCACAAATGCATTTTGTATTCATTTCAACAATACCAGAAGATGTACAGAACCAAGAATGAATATGAGGAGTGTCAGAGTAAGGCTTTAGAAGACTTATAGATACTGATATTGCTGCATAGTAGACATTTGAGCAGTTTTCACATCAATTCCTAGAGTTTCAAGAGAATGGCTGTAAGCAGATATGTTGAAACAGGAAAGAAGGCCATGACTCTATTCAAACACACACACCAAAAAAAAAAAAAAAAAGCATAATTACGTATTTGTGACATCAGTTAGTTACCATGGAATCACCCATGATGTCATAAATTTGGCATTCTAAATTCAGAGCTAGACTGAAGCTGCGAGGTGCTAGGAAATGGGGTTGGAGAGATGAAGACTTTGATAACAACAAAAGCATCCCAACAATTGAAGAAATGAGTCAAACATCTTTGAAACAGAAAAAGAAGGTGAATGAGTGAAATGCCCTGGACTCTTACCGGGAAGGAGGACATGTAAACATTAGTCCATCCTTTCTCTCTGGGAATGCTCTGAACAAACAAATAAGTCTAGATCACGGTGACATAAAGAGGGGAGTGGAGAGCACAGAAGAAAGAGGTGGAGTGGGACAGTGTAGGTCAACCTCGTGAGCCAGCATTTGCTGAGCATATGCTCGCCCGCTAATATGAAGAAATAAGTTCAACCACTCTGTAGGACAGAGATATAAACAGTACAGTTCAGGGCTCAGTGAAATGTGTATAAAGACACAGGGGAACGTTCAGTTCTGGACACAGACTGGGATGAGCTGAGCTTTGAAGATTATCGAAGAGAAAAATGGTTTACACGGAAATGACAAAAGGAAAAGCTACTTCGTTTAAGTAGAATGTAAGGCAAAGGGTGGAGAAAATGAAGTAGGAGGTAGTGGGGGGTCCATCCTGAGGTTCCTGGTGTGCCTGAGTAAATACAGAGTTGACCCAGGAATGAAGTCGGCTTACATTTAATTACAGAGATGAATTTGGAAATGGGAAGGCTTTAAAAGCCTAGAAGGGTGACCTGCGACCTAGCACAGAGATGAAGAAGAGTTGGAGTTAAATACCTTTTGAAGCTAGAAGTAACAGAATATTATTGAGACTGAAATGGGGGCATTGGAATTAATTGGTGGAGAGAATTCAGCCAGTTCAATAATTATGCAGCTAAGCCACTCCTTGAAGTCACATTGTCATTCAGCTAGCATGGGGGATGGGGAAGTTGGGCAGGCAGGCACAGGGAGTAATGAATGAGCACAGAAGTCTCTGTGGCGACATTGGTCTAACTCACGTGTGGAGCTCCAGAAATAGACATTTAACACCAATATTAATCGTGGTACACAAACAAATTAGCGTAAAGCAGTACAAACAGTGTTCTAATAAGTACTTCCCAGTTAAAAATGAGACCATCAATATTTAATTATGCTTCCATGAAAGGAATGGGCATCCTATCTGTACTTGATTTTTCCCCAGAAACTTGTTTATAGGAAATCCCTTTTTCAGATAGATGCTAAGAAACATTGACATTAAGAATATGTTCTGCCAATAAGTTCGTACAAGATTAAAGTCATTGTTTGTGAAAAAAATCAGGTTAATATTGGTTAGGGTCAGTTAGATGAGTTTCTGTTCTATATGAAAAATGAAAAGGTCCATAATTAGCGGTCTTAAGAAAAACAGAGAGGGAGAAACAGCTATTCTGCATTATTAACTTAATATTGAAATCCAAGAGTTGCTGACCTCTGGAAGACTCTTGTTACATTTCTCATGCTATCATTTTTAATGATAAACACTACTCATATTCTGAGCATATGGAATGACTGAGTCATATAGCAACATACCTATGTAATTTTAATTTCTAAAATGTATTCTTATACTTGTTAGAATGAAAAAGAAATTGTGTTTACATATATTTTTTGTGTTGGCAAAGAGACAACGTTTAGACATGACTTACCCTTTTTATTTCCAAACCCAAGGTTTCTAATGTCTCTGAGAACCAAAATTAATAAACATTCTTTGTTTCCATATTAAGAATGAGCCTGGGATGAGGTACTCAAAAGAGAGTCTAGATGCAGAGAAAAGAAAGGATCCTGACAAAACTGGCGCTCGTCTGAGCACTCAGGTGAGCTACTCTCCATAGCACAGCCAAAAGAGAGAGCAGAAACCACAGTGAAATAAAAGCAAGTGAGAAGAAAAAAGTTCTGGAAGAGACACCTGAGCCATTCAGATCCGCACCATGGGGTAACTAAGATCCAATGAAGCCGTCAGGGACACACTCAGGAGAAGCTGGCCCTTGCCCTCCCTCCAGTCCGCAGTCCCCCTGTTTCACGCAGAAGGAGAAGTATAGAAACATCATCACAGTCTCCTCCACTTGGCAACAGGAGAAGACTGGTCCCTTCAGATTAGGGAGGGAAGGGAAGTCTGGCCATCTCATTGACCCATTTTCTGCACAATCTTTCAGATGAGGCGTGCGGGCTACCCGAATCACTCGCTGAGATGTTGCCCCATGCGGTATCACCACGCCTGTAGACGCTGCCTTTGTGCAGCTGAGGGAACTAGCCCCTGTCGCACAATACGTATTTATATTCACATGTGCCTGTTGTGGGAGCAGGGCCGGCAGATCACCATGATCAGGGTGAGCAGAGATCTCATGACTAATTTGGGAGGGGAGCCCCAGGCACCCGGGTAGGGGAAGGATACGGGACAGGAACAACTCCACTTGCCTCCTCTCCAAGGCGCCACTATGAGACAGGCTGGCAGGTTGTAGGCACTTACTGTAGCTGTCACAGGTCCCTGCAGCAGCCAGGGCTTGGGTGCCCTGTACCCTCACTTTCCAGGATGGTAAAATCACAGCTGTGAAATTTTAACCTCTATTAGTAGCTTGGTCTTTAAGGGAGAATGTTGCTGGGTGGAGATGTGATCAACTCTGGTATGTGCCATAGAAGAGTCATGGGTGGGAACTCTGAGCTACTGCACGGATTTCTTTTTCTTTTATTTCATTTTACATTTCACCAGCAGTTCTCCCGCCCACCCCTCCTCCAGTCCCCCTCACCTCACCACTAGCCCATCCCCCCATCTACTCCTTCCAATGTGTAAGGACTCCCATGGGAGTCCACAAAGTCTGACACATTAAGTTGGGGCAGGGCCAAGACCTCCCCCCCATTAAGGTTGAAGATGGCATCCCACCACAGGGAATGAGCCCTAACAAGCTAGCTCATGCACCAGGGATAGATCCTGGTCCTACTGCCAGGGGCCCCTCAGATAGTTAAAGCATCACCACCCACAAGGATTTCTTAAAATTGGATGCTCATGTTCTTCTAAACAGATCTCTACTTTGTAACTTCATACTGAAGTTAGGGTTGGGCCAAAGCAAGAACAGTACAACAAAGACCTAGAAGGACCTAGAATAAATCAAGGGTCATAGAAATGGGGGCAAGCATCTTCCCACTGGTTGCTGCTGATTTTAAGTCTGACATGGTTATTCTGTGGGCACACACGTATAAGGAGTAGGTGTTTAAGAATTAAATATCTGGGCCTCTTCTCTTACACAGGGTTCTCAAGAAATACCTGTACCTAACACAGACTCTCGAGGGTACATTGTGCGAAATCAGTGGTCCAGAACATCACGGAGCCCATCCACTGGCGCTCCATCAGTGGATGAGCCCAGGAGCAGGAATAGTGTTGCCAAGGTACAGCTAGTGATGAAAGAGAGGAATGGATGATAAATAATGACATATCTATTGGGACTTAATTTTCAAAGTGCTCAGGCCCTGTAGAGTAACCTGCTAAAGTTTCCACACTACAAAGTGAAAGAAAGCAGTATTAAACACACCATTCATTTCCTGTCCTTCATTCACACAACAAATACAACTGGGTACACACGAATCTCAAGAAAGGAAAGGGATGAAAAAAGATGAAATCAAGAAAAAAGAAAAAAATTGAATGGTATTGTGTGTTCTGTAGGCACTTAACTAGGCCTGACCACAGAAGCAAAATTATGAGATTCTTTTCAGGTACATAGAAAGAACAAATCCACTGAACTGATACACACACACACACACACACACACACACAAACACACACACACACACACACATTCACAACACCTACATTCTGTGAGATTTGGTCCAATAATCTCACCAAGAATATCCTTCCCCACATGTGGAACAAACATAATTGGAGGCAATATGTGAATGTTCGTTTGATGTCAACTTGCAGAGCAGTCCCAGCACAGGTATTCTTTTTCTAGAATTCCCCCCTGCTTACTTAGAAAGATAATCAGTTCTGCTTGTATCTCAAGGCATACCAAACCTGAAATCATGTGACTCCCCAGACTTCCCAGTCACATGCTAGTCACAGGGCAAACAGACCCAGAGAGGATCAGGATAAGTCGGGCATTCTAGAGTCAGTGGCTTACCCAGTTTGTGCATGAAGCCGGCTGGAGTCGCTGAGGGAGGCCAGGTCTGTGATGTACCTTCACAAGGTCCAGGTGTGAGGGCAGAACAGTCTGTCAATCTAAACAGTAACATCCAATGCCTGCTTGGTTGCTTTATGGCCTAGTTAAAGGAGCTAGAATGAACTAAGATTCATCAAGGTCTAGGAACAGGCTAGAGCTAGGAGATACAATGTGGAAGACTAGTATGTGCATCCTTGTGGGCCTGGGCTTCAACCCCCATTTCTTCATCAGGGCCCCACCAGCACCGCGACCTCTCGAACTTCCTCTGCCTCCCCTAGCCAGCACGAGGCCTCGCCTCCACCTCAAACACCAGAGAAGGTCTCCATACCGCAGACTTCACAAACCAGACCTATCAACCAGCTTGACTCACAACCTCCCACACCCCCGGAACCAGAGCCCAACTCCAGGCGGACTTCGAAAATGTATGGGAACAGTGAACCCTGGAATCTCAGAGAAACCAGAGATACTAAAGAAGTGCAGTTGCGGGACTATGCGCACAGCTGTGACTCTCGAGAGATGATACCCAAGTCTCAGTATCCGCGTACTCCTCCTACTGAGTGGAAGTCCTATGTCCAGCGCCGCCTTCAGTATGGCACCTCAGTGGACATGGACCAGGAATGTCTGTCTGAAGCCCAGCAGCGGCAGCGGCAACAGATGGAGGAAGATGAGGTGGACGAGGCCTACTGGACATCTGTGAGCATGCTATATGAGAAGATCCCCAGTTGTGCACGGCCCAGGCCGGTGAGAATGCCCAGGCCTCAGGCATCCCTAGGCTCTCTGCATCCTGTCCCTCAGCTCCCTCCCACTTACTGCCTGGGGAAGTCCCTCCCATCTTAGTCCCCTTTCCCTTTCTAGCTGCATCCCCTACATCTCTCTGCATGTGTTGACTCGCTTTTCCTTCACCTTCTCCGCAGCCCAAACCCAAGCACGCCATCACCATTGCTGTATCTTCCCGGGCACTCTTCAATATGGTAGACGACAGGAAAATCTACGAAGAAGAGGGTCTGGAAAAGTACATGGAGTATCAGCTCACTAATGAGAACGTCATCCTGACCCCAGGGCCTGCATTTCGGTTTGTCAAGGTACGATGTGAACTCCCTTACTTTCCCATGAGGACTCCCAGGGAGATTTCTGGGAGTTTTTCCAGTCTCCCCGAGAATCCCTACACCGTCCTTATAATTCTTGCCCCATTCCAGTTGACCAAGTCCCAAAGACTTCTGGAATTGTTGAGATTTATTTTTCCCCAGCCTGAATCCATGGTTTCGGATCAGGGTTTTCTTAAATGGAGCCCTAGTTTTCTGACCTTTTTTTAAACAAAAGCCTGTTTCCTCCATCCATGGACAGGGAGTTAACAATGGCCCTGAGCAGTAAAAATAAATGCTTTCTTAAAATGATGGAATTCACTTTAGCTGGTATAACCCTCAAATACAGCAAGAAAATTAAGATGCTCCTGACCCATGGCATTGTGAATATGCTAAAATATGTAGTACTTACAACTATTCTATGTAAGTTATAGGATGGTCACACCCTCAATCACACACTATGGGAAAGCCAATGACGCTTCTATGGTTTGGTAAAAGGTGTTCTCAGGACATGTAGAAGCATGGGGAGAAACCACAAGCCTATGAAAAACATACGTTTAAAAAAATACAAAAAATTAGGTTAAGGGGCTCGCAAGAAGGGTGTCATATTAAAGGGTGACACTACTTGAGGAGGGCCTGACTTTGGGTCCCAATCTCGGTATCGGGCAGGTTACAACTGTCTCTAACTACAGCTCCAGGGAATCGGACACATTGTGGGCACTTGCATTCTCACATGTACACATACACACACACACACACACACACACACACACACACACACACACTGTAGAAGGAGCGGCGGGCTGTGTCCCGCCACCCGGCTAGCTTTACATCAGACATAATTACACGGAAACTGTATTTTTTAAACACTGTCTGGCCCATTAGTTTTAGCCTCTTATTGGCTAATTAACCCATATTTAGTAATCCGTGTAGCACCACGAGGTGGTCGCTTACCAGGAGAGATCTTAACCTGCATCCATCTCGGAGAGGAGAGGCATGGCGACTGCCTGTGGCGACTGCTTGAAGCTTCTGCCTCACAGCCTTCTACCCAGCATTCTGTTCTGTTTACTCTGCCTACCTAATTTTCTGTCCTATTAAAGGGCCGAGGCAGTTTCTTTATTAACCAATGAAAGTAACACATAGACACTCTTCCATCAACACACAATTAAAAATAGATGTTAAAATTAAAATAAATAAATCACAGCCCATTATCTCCCTTCCATAGCAATTAAAAAAACAAAAACAAAACCATTGAGATTATTAATTGGCCTTGATCTGTTTCCTGCATACTAGTGACATGCAAATTCCCAAGCCTTTCCCAATTCCTCACAATAAAATCAGAACTGATAAACTAAGACAAATAGACAAACCAGAAGGCAAATCATAAAAGGAATAAATAGCCTGATCTTTTTCTCTACCCACCCATGAGATGATTCAAGTAAGCAGACTGCTGTAATAACATCCCAAGGACATAACCCATCTGTGCCATGGGCATTAACCAAACCCTATGTGTGGGAGTCATAACACTTAGGAATGGTAAAATAACCAGCTCTTAAAGGAACGGCGATTGCTTAGCCAGGATTTTGTTGAACTTGATTCTGGCCCTGCCGAGGTGCTGTTTCCTCCTGCTGCCTAACGCCTACCTTGCCTCCCCTTTTTCATATTCCCATGTTTGTAACCTGCAGGCATTGCAGCATGTCAACTCCAGACTCCGTGATCTGTATCCTGAAGAACAAGACTTATTTGATATAGTACTGATGACTAATAACCATGCCCAAGTGGGAGTACGGCTTATAAACAGCGTCAATCACTATGGTAAGTAAAATAAATACCATGTGGGAAGACCAGCTCACAGCTCTGCACAAAAGAGGCCATGCTATTTTGCTAACTGTGGCTTAAACCGCTGCAGTGTCTTTGATACCGACAACCCCTTCTGCGTGGGGAATGTTTATTTGCCTATGTCAGAACAAGAAAGGCCATGCTCATTTTTAACTTCAGCGCAGAGTTGGGCTCAAAGCTCTGGACTTAAGTTGTCAAGTGTGAATTTCAAAGTCTTAATCCCAGGTCCTCAATATATTTCTCTGCTTTATGTTTTTCACTTCTGAACTTGACTTCAAGGAGCCGTCAGCCCAGAGGCTTTTTCTGTGGGATCAAACTTTTTCCTCACCACAGATCCATGTTAAGGTTTTAAAGGTTTTCACCTCCCCTTCCACTTCTTAAAATTGGATGCTCCTGGCTGCCCTTTCTCTCCCACACACAAATCATATTCTTTCCGAAAAAACTGTCTTTATTACTTTACATGGAAAAATTTTATTGGTGCTAGTCTTCTGGACATTTCTATCAATGTGTCATTTTCTTGTAATGTTTCCCCCTTTTTTCTATTTTGAAATTACCTAACATTTTCTTTGGGACATCATTGTCTTGTTTGCTGGTAATGAGTCTACTTGTGGGTATGTCACATAAATATCAGGTTTAACTTGTGCACATAGAAATCCTAGGTTTAATTAGGCATTAACTAAGAGGTGTATTGCTCAAGTTATTGAGTTTTATTTTATTATTTCATATGACCCTAATTATAAAATTGGCACCTGAAATGTATTTTTAATAATGCATCTTTCATAATGTTATAAATTGAAAAGAGAAAATTTGTGTCAAGGGCTCTGAGAGGTATATATATTCATTCAGTAAATAAAGAATATTTTGATGCTTTTTGTTTGTTTGCACATAGGCCCTTGCTGTGTAGCCTAGGCTAGCTCTAGATCATCTTGTCTCAGTTTCCTAGTACTGGGATTATAGGTGTGTACCATCATACCTAGTCTTATTGATTAAGTAAGTGATATTGGTCTATCTGTCCTTCAGCATGTTAAAAACACTGAGGTTTCCAGTTTCTTTTGTAGGAATTCTGTTGATAAACCAGTTGGTACACCTTTCCATCTTGCCTTCCGTCCTTACCTTGGAAGGGTTAGTTGTTTACCTCTTTAGGGTACAGGAAACAACCTGTGTCTATCTCTACTGTAGTCTTTGCTACAGTTTACATGCCTGGCTCACAGTAAACTGAGATCCCTTTGAGAATAAAACAAACAAAACAATGTTTTCATTCAGTTTTAAGTCCTAGTGCTAATACATATTTCCCAGGATATTAAGTTGATGCTACTTAAGGGTTTATAAGATCCACTTTTGAGTCACTTATACCCAACATTAGATCATCTAAAAATTTGGTAATATTTTACTAACACCAAGCGGATACTCCTACCTACATTGCTGCCCTTTGAGTTTGGTCTTTAAATAGCTAACTAAACCCTGGGTTTTGCTTTATCTAGATAGTGTAGTTACCCAATTTATCATAAATTTAAAGCTGAGTGTGAATAAGCACATAGAATTTTATCATATGCATGGTCATCTGACACTGATGAATAGATTTTCTTTAAAATACAATCCTAAATTCAGACTTTTATACATAAATCTTTACCAAAACTTTGTATTATTTCCTTAGAATAATACTTTCAAAAAGGAATCACACCAATCCATTCTTTCATTCATTGCATATTCGGGTGCTGGCTTTACAAAAATCTTTTGAACAGTCCATATTTTTTCTTTTAATTGTTGGAAGGTATTTAAAAGTATATTAGTTGGAGTTTGAGGGCAGAGGCTTATCATGCCAACTTTTCAGAAGACTATGGCCAGAAGCTAGAGAATTACCTTGAACTCAAGACCTACCTGAGCTACACAGCAACATAGCAAGTTGAAAACCAATATGAGCAACTTAACTGTATCCTACTTAATAATTTTAAAAAATTAAATGAATGTGGTAGTTCATTGGTAGAGTGTTTGCCTAACTTATATTATGCCCCTAGTATAAGTCTCAGTACTGAAAAAAAGGAAAGAAAATCCAGCGAATATTAATGTTAAGTCTGCTAATAGCTTTATCCAAATATTCTAGTCAAGAAGGAGTGAAATTTTCTGATTAACTTTAGAAAATAGTTTAAGTCCAGGAGCAATGTATTATTAGTGCTGCATTAAAGAAATGCAGAAGTGATATTTAAAATAAGGATATACCTTTAAAAATCCTCTTTCAATAAGCAAGGAAGAGGCTTAGTTAAGGAAAGAGAGGATTATCATAGTTAAACATGCGTGCTGCAGTCTGCCCTGTGTCTGTGAACCAGCAGATTGGTCAAGCCTTTTCAGCATCCTTTTCTATAAGGAGAATAATATCCACCATGCAATTTTGAGTAAACTGACATGGTCTATGTGACTATGTTCCATAAACTATGCGGTATACCAAGCAGAGAATATGTCTGAGTTTCCTCATACTGCTGCGGTGAAAATCATTTTTAATTTTTAATAATTTATTAGATGATAATATCAAGTTAGGCTGTCAAATGAACTCACATGGATTAACTAATACGATCTTTCATGCCTCCAGTAAATGTCATTTGGATCAATGTTGTATCTTTACTCTGGACCATAACACAGTCTTTCTCACCCAAAACTAGGTCTACTAATTGACCGATTCTGTTTAACGGGTGGGAAAAGCCCCATTGGCTATTTGAAGGCGTATCTTACCAATCTGTATCTTTCTGCGGATTCTGAAAAAGTACAAGAAGCAATAAGAGAAGGTAAAGACCTGGGTTTATTCTTCTGGCTCCTAAGGTTTACACTGTTGGTCAGTGGCCTTGGGGTAGCTTTAGGTGGCTCACCAGCTTATTGGGTCTTTGGCTAGTGCTTTTACATATGCGGCACCCCTTATGGTTGTCCCTTAGGGATTTAACATTCTGGAAGGGATCATTTCCAGTGATTATTCCACAACTCATTTTCACCCCCCCCCCATTCCTGTATAAATAGAATCAATGCATAGATCTCTGTTCTGAGATTAGTAATTATGGTCAGGAGTGAAATTATGTGGCAGTCACTACAGAAGCAATATCACCATGGGGGAGGAGTTTTTACTGGAAGAAAAATAAAACCCATAGGCTTAAGAAGAGTGCTAATCTCTCCATATGATGTCAGGCATCGCCTCTGCAACCATGTTTGCTGGAGCCAAAGACATGGCTTATTGTGACACGCAGCTCCGCGTGGCCTTTGATGGGGATGCTGTCCTCTTCTCTGATGAGTCTGAACATATTGCCAAGGAGCATGGGCTGGACAAATTCTTCCAACATGAAACATTATTTGAGAATAAGCCTCTTGCTCAGGTAAGTTTACCAAGCTTGCTTTCTTCATCTGCTTATCTTCCAACATGTGAGTATAGATATTGGTCCTTGTGGTGGGATTTTAATTAACTTTAGGTGGCCCCTCCAGTCCCTTTTCAATCTGCTCTCTTTTGCTTGTGAATTCCTTACTTTGGAACATGTACTGCTGACAATGCTGGCTTTCAAATTGAACATTCTTTTATTTATCCTTTTGGAAACACTTCTATAATCCGTTACTGATGAGTTAGCCCTCTTCAAGTCCTTGTAGTACAGCACAGCATACCAAGAAGCCATTCTGAAATCTTCGGCCCTCAAAACAGTAGGGTACTTTCCAATACACTGCTCAGGAAACATCTTCCGGGGCTGTCAGTCTGTGACCCCCAAATTCAAGAATGACACTGTTTAATTGAGAAGAGCTTCAAGACTATAATCTTGGATCCAAGTAAATAATTACCTCAACATACCTAACAAGCCCAAAACAAGTATTTGGGGGTTTTGGTTTTGGTTTGGATTTTTTTTAAAAATCCATTTCATGACATATTAAAATTTAAGATCTGAAATGGACATTTGAGCAGAAGGAAAATGGAAGCATGAAATGGTATCCAAACTAAATCTGAACTGATGGATGATCCAGTTTCACACTGAATCTGATCTATTTAATGTTCAGTAATATCCATGAGCATGGCCAGCCTGGCACCCATCCCTGTCCTTCAGAGGACTGTCAATCTTCCAGTCTTAAGTAATGTGTCTGTAGGATCTTTGCAGATATGCTTTATCAAGTTGAGGATGCTGCTATTCACTGTGTACTTTTGAGGGTTTGTAGAACGGATGTCGGATTTTCTTTCTTTTTTTTTTTTTTTTTTTTGGTTTTTCGAGACAGGGTTTCTCTGCAGCTTTTTTTTTTTTTTTTTTTTTTTTTTTTTGAGCCTGTCCTGGAACTAGCTCTTGTAGACCAGGCTGGCCTCGAACTCACAGAGATCCGCTTGCCTCTGCCTCCCGAGTGCTGGGATTAAAGGCGTGTGCCACCACCGCCCGGCCGGATGTCGGATTTTGACTGATGCACTTGTACCATTCACTGAGAAAATCAAATGGCTCAGGAAGTCATTGACATGTAAATTCACTGAAGGCTTTTTAATTTGTTGAGGCGGTTCCGCATTGTGGATACACTCGAGATGGCCATATAGTGCGATCCTTTGTATATACTCCTAGATCCAGTCTGTAGAATTGAGAAGTTGTCTGCCTTCATATGTATGGGGAAAGTACTCTATAGTTTACTCATAATATCTCATTTTAGTAGAGTAATAATGATTCCACAAAATGCATGAAAACTAAGCAAATTTTTGGTTAGCCTTTCTTAACAAACTAGCTAGGTCTGTCCAATGAAAACCACATAGACACACACATGTGTGTGTGTGCATGTGCATGTGTGTCTCTGTATGTTGTAGTGTGATGATGGAGTTGAGGCACATGTGACATGGCATATATATGGACGACAGGGGACAACTTTGTGGAGTCAGTTCTCTCCTTCCTCCTTCATGTGAGCTCAGGAATATACCTCTTCTGGTTTACGAAGGAAGCGACTTTTCTCCTGAACTGTCTCACCAGACCTTGACCAGCTGTTCATTCAGTCTTTGTTCTTCAGTTCATTCCTTTCTTTTATTACTTTGTGTTCCTCAAAGAGAATTACCAATTTCATTTCTCATTTTTACAATCATAAACTTTTAAATGTCTTACTAAGGTTTTAATGTTTGTAGAATACTTAGAGATGTCTCTCCAGTTTCATGTCTAATATTAATTGTTGTCATTTTATTTTATTGGGGTTTTTTGTCAGTATAAGCAATGATTTATCATTTTTATTTACCTTTTCCATGATGTATCTTTCCTAATATTTTTAAATTTATTTTTATTGAGCTCTACATTTTTCTCTGCTCCTCTCTCTGCATCTCCCCTTCCCTTCAACCTTCCCCCAAGGTCCCCATGCTCCCAATTTACTCAGGAGATCTTGTCTTTTTCTGCTTCCCATGTAGATTAGAACCATGTATGTCTCTCTTGGGGTCCTCATTGTTGTCTAAATTTTCTGGGATTGTGATTTTTAAGATGGTTTTCTTTGCTTTATATCTTACCATTTTTTAATCTGAGGACTGAGGTCACTGATTGCAATCTTTTTAGCTTTTTGATTTGTTTTTGTTTTGGGGGTTGTTTTCTAAAATAGGCTTTTTGAATTTTGTCTTCTTTGTAGAGTGTAGTTTTATCTCCCTGACTTTTAAAAGTGGTACCATTTTATTTCAATTCAAAAAATATTTGAACTTATGACTTCCCTGCTATTGGGTGTATTTACAGTTAAGGTAAATTAACTACCAAATATTTGTTGAGGCCATTTTCCCCTGTACAGGGCTCTCTATTACTATGCACAAATCTTACACCACTGTGACCCCCCCAAGAAAAGGTTATGTGTTTTGCTTTGGTGTGCTGTATTTTGTGCTGAGAAGGTTATATCCTACCATCTGTGTACTGTGTACTTCGAAAATAATACATTGCTGCTGTTGGAATGAATATTCTACAAGTGTAAATTAGATTAAGCATATTAATTAAGTCATGCCAATGTTAATGTGAAGGGGTGTGTGTGTGTGTGTGTGTGTGTGTTTGTGTACATATAGAAGCAAGAGATGGATGTCAGGTGTCTTCCCCTATGACTGTCCTTCGTGAGTTTGGAATTCACAATAACAGTAGCTAGACAGCAAGCTCTAGGCATCAACTCGTCTCTGCCTCCCTAGGGCTGGGATAACAGTCCTACACTGCCACCCGACTGGCTCGAGCTCCAGCTTGGTCCCTCATGCTGCCAGCGCTTAACTATGGGCATCACTCTCATGCCAGCTCACATCTTTAGATGTTCAAATCTTCTTGCTTGTTTGCTATATTCACAACAAGAAGACAGCATTGAAGCATCTTAATATAAGAGGAGATTTATTGATTGATTGAAACAGGATCTAACTCTGAAACCAAGGCTTTCCTTGAGCTCACTGAACTCACTGCCCTCCTGTGTCAGTTTCTCAGGGGCTGGGATTACAGGTGTGTTTCATGACATCTGTCAGTTTTTAATCAGTTTTTGTATACTGTACTTTAAATCCCACATATTTAAGACTATTGTATATATTCTTCATCATATTCACCAACTCCTCTTTTTCATGCAATGCCCGAGTCTGATATTCATATGTTCCTGTTTTTAGAATAATGTTGTGCGTATTATATATTTTCAGTACTTTTACATTGAACCAGTCCATGTCTTTTTATTTATTTTATATTTAACATATGATATATATATATATATTACATCAGTTGGAGTTGCTTATTATACAATTGAAAATCACTGTTCTTTTCATTATTGTTTTAATTTCTTTAAAATTAAAGTGGAGTGTGTTGTTTACAATTAGGTTACTTAATTGCCAAACATTTGAGGAGATTTTTCAACATATCTATTACTACGTACAAGTCTTACTTACTCTAGTGACCAGAAAACATAGTTTGTATTGTACTTTGTTTGTTGTGATGTTTTCTGCTGAGTGTGTCCTGTGTTCTTGAAATCATTTAAGTATATGGGATCAGTAATACCTGTTTTAGTAAAATCTAATGTCTTTCAACTTTCTTCAACATGTCCCATCTTTTAATCTTTGTCTCTAGTTTAGTCACCATATTTCAGAATCATCTGTATTTATACACTAATAACTAATTAAAGATTTTACCCTGTGTTTATTGTAAGTCTTGTAATACATAACTTCATGTAACTTTGATATATGGTCAAACAATCCTATTTCCCTTGTCTGTAATATATGAACCTTGCCACAGGTCACTCCCAAACTTGTTCTGTGCTGTGTTGACATATATTGATTTTATGTTCTTTACGATTAACTCACAATAACTTGATGCTCTTTTTGTCTTTGGCAATGACAAAAGGTAAGAATGAGACAGAAATGGTCTTCAAGTTCATTTCTTCTTTACTTAGTCATGTGGAGTCTGCTGTTCATCATCTGAAGACATCCTTGATTTCTGCACAGTAATGTTTAATTCTAGCATTGTAGTCAGCTCCTATTTACCAAAGTTACTATTGTACTCATGATTGTTTTCTTCTGTTAAAGTAGATGTTGGACTTTTAGAGAGATCAATAAGTGTTCTTTCCAATTTTTCTATTATATGCTTAATACTTTTGTCATCATTAAGTCTAAATTCTATAAATTCCTCTTGAAAGCAAATTTTTGTTTTATTGTATTCTCATATATATGTGTCATATATATATATATGTGTGTACACACATATATATACACACATGTGTGTATGTATGTATGTATATATATATGTATATATATATATAATCACACACTTGAAGGCCTTCGTAAATACTGTCTCAATCTGCTTATTGTCATTCCTCCTCTTCTACTATCTATTCTGATAGACTGAGTCAATGTAATCAAGAGCTGAACTACTTTTAGTTATCATTGTTGCTCTGGTTTTCTTTGTACTGTCCCAGACTTCAAATTCTTCTCATTGGTTCTAAAACTGTAAATTGGTCTTTCCTTGGGTCATTCTCAACCTAAACTCTCAGGCCTTATCTGTAAGTCTATGCAGAAAAATCACCAAACTCACTCTGTCAGTGGTTCTTTCCTTCTCTGCTTGCTTTGTGCTCCTGGAATTTTAAGATGGTGCTACTTTTCCTGAATCCCAGTGAAAGGATAGCCTACTAGTCTGGGATCTAACAGCTTCTCCTGTCAGCCCTAAAAGCAGACCACTTTTCATTTCTCCAGTGAAAGAATGTCTGGACTGCCTGCTTAAAGCCCTTCTAACAACTTAAGCATTCTTCCCTCAAGGTCTAAAGATCTCAATAAAGATTCACTCGTTTCCAAATGCAGGGTTTTCTCCCTAACTCTTGTTCCAACTAGGATGTCTTTTTCTTCCTTTTTCCTTCCTTGCCTGCGGTGTTTCTCATGAAATCTAGTGAAGAGCACAGAGAAAACTTCAAGAGTGCACGTCTTGGTTAGTAGAGCACAGGGTTGTCCTTTATTGTTGTTTTAAATGTTCTGAAATTTTCACACTTGCTTTTGTAGTCTCTGGATTTCCCACATTGCTCTGGAAATGTACAGGTTCTTGTCCACCATCTTCCTCTGGAAGATGCCCAAGTTGGCTACCCTTTGATTTAGTTGTATGATATATGGAAGAAAAGTTGTGATGTTCCAAATAATAAAATAATTTATTATTCGGAAATAATACATAGTTCAGATAGTTTTCTAAATCTTAGAAAGATTCCAAATGTTTTAAGTACTACATATAAACAGCAGATGCCTCATCTGGTGGTAAAAGGTGTCTGTTCCAAGTCGGATGACCTATAATCAATGACCTAGACCCACATGGTGGAAAGAACCAAATCTAACAAGATGTTCTCTGTCCTCCATAGGTGAACCATACATATGTACACACATACACACACTCACACACACTGCATATATATATATATATATATATATATATATATATATATATATTTGTAAAATATTCATAAAATGGGACAGTGAGGTGGCTTAGAGGATAAGGGTACTGGTCACCAAATCTAATGACCCACGTTCCATCTTATGCATACAGTCATAGACTGTGTGTCCAGGCAAACCCTCACTCACGTAAAGAGGGAAGAGCAAGCAGTATGGTTGATGATATACTAAATTTTCAAAGATTATTTCCATAAACATGTGTCCAGCATGTCAATGACTGCATGCACTAAAGGAGCATAAAATATATTTACTCATGGATTTAAACGTAAAACAATGGTAAAGTCTGGAGTAGCATAGAAAAAGAAACAAAAATTACGTCTTAATGTAAAAACTACAAACTTATATAGCTTTAAGACAGGGCTGGACTTAGGCCAAACAAATACCAAGCTAAACAAAGTGACAGTACTTTCAAAGGTAAAAGATGCAGCTAACAGAAAAAAATGGGGAAAATGCGGTTTTGGTGATCAGTGAAGTTACCACAGATGGTTATGACTATTGTCCTGGCTTACTCATTTATAGAACATTCTTTTACACTTAAAATATCTTCGTTTGGACGACACATGATGTGGTTATCCAAGACTTATTCCAGGCTTGCAAAGGAATGGCTGTGTTTCAGGAAATACCTGCACATAAATGCAGAGAGTTTGGCACCATTCTGTCAGCCCAGAATCACTGGATGACAGTTGGCATTGTGTATTTTACTAGGTCATATAAGATCTTGTTTTGTTAGTAATCAGTTCTTTTTGCTCGCCCATTCACAGCTGAGACATATGTTCTCTTTTCCAGGGACCCCTTAAAGGCTTTCTGGAAGATTTAGGCAAACTACAGAAGAAATTCTATGCCAAAGACGAACGGTTACTTTGTCCCATCAGAACCTACTTGGTTACGGCCCGTAGTGCGGCGAGTTCAGGAGCCCGTGTGCTGAAGACCCTTCGCCGCTGGGGTCTAGAGATAGATGAAGCTCTTTTCCTGGCTGGAGCCCCCAAAGGTCCCATCTTGGTGAAGATTCGGCCCCACATCTTCTTTGATGATCAGATGTTCCACATCGAATCAGCACAGAAATTCGGCACCATCACAGCCCATGTACCTTATGGCATTGCTCAAAAACGCAACTAGGGATGGGGAGGAGAAATAAACAGTGACAGTCTGGTATTGAAAAATGAAAAGTTGCGTTTTGGATGTCTAGATTAATTAGGTATTTCCGCAGACCAGATCACAAGACTAAACCCCCTTTGGTGTATTTCTTTTTCTTTCTTCGTTCCTTCCTTCCTTGCTTGCTTGCTTCCTTCTTTTCTCTTTATTTTGTTGTTGTTGTTGCTGCTGCTATTGTAAAACATTTTTGAACTGTCAAGCTCCAGTCAAGCTACTTCTCTGAAGGGTACTGAATCCCATTGAACCTCTCTGTGTAAGTCATAATGGTAGCTCTTTAGATAAATTTAGAATTTGCATACATAAGTTCATAAGTTGGTTCGCAAGTTTAGTTAACTTCCAAAAGCATTGTTTGTTTGTTTGTTTTTAAACATTACCCGGCCGAATGAATTTCTACCCATCATCACCTAGAACAGTCATCTGCCAGTTAGAAAGAACACTACTGGAAACTAAGGCTGTGTCCTTTGTTAGTTCCGTGCGGCGAGCCGTTTAACAAAATCAAAGTGAGAAATGTCCCGTCGTCTGCAGGCGCATGCTAATTTTAACACTGTCCGCTTCTAAATGAATCCACTCGTGGTTTCCACAAGGTGGTTTCTAAGATGAACTCTACTTCAAGGTGCCCTCAAAAGGGAAACTACAAATCCCAGCAAGCCTCGCGCGCACCAGCCCAGGACGGCAGGCGGCGCCCCAGAGTCCTTTGCGTGCAGTGGCCCCTTGGATACCGGAACTCCTGCTCTAGGCTCCGTGCGCCCTGCCCGGAAGGCTATGGCAGTGGCGACTGTGGCCGCAGCGCTCCTGGCCGCACTGGGTGGGACGCTGTGGCTGGCCGTGCGGCGGTTTTCAGGGGCCAGGGGCCAACGGATGCAGGGAGGCGGGGAGCAGAGCCTCATGCACGGGAAGACAGTGTTGATCACCGGGGCAAACAGCGGCCTGGGCCGAGCCACGGCCGCCGAGCTGCTGCGCCTTGGGGCGCGGGTCATCATGGGCTGTCGGGACCTCGGGAGAGCGGAGGAGGCGGCGGGTCAGCTCCGCCAGGAGCTCGGCCAGGCTGGGGGTCAAGAGCCCAACGCCACCAAAGGCCAGCTGGTCGTCAAGGAGCTGGACCTTGCCTCTCTACGTTCAGTGCGAGCCTTCTGCCAAGAACTGCTGCAGGTGTGGGTCTACTGAAGCCCAGCCACCCACGGGGGAGGGGCCCCTGAGGCCTGTCTGGTGTGACCTTGAGAGTAGGCAGGGCTGAGAAAGACACCTGCTTGCAGGGGACCCTGCTGGGAGGAGGGGCAGGTCCGAGAAGGAATTCCTGGGAGGTCCCCAGAGGAAGTGAATAAATAAGCCAGTGTCTGGACATTCCGTTTTGTTAGGCGAGGACAGTCTAGGAATCATCACCCGATGTTTGAATTGTTTTTCCTGTGTCAGAAGTGAAATGTGTGCCAGATCTTCCATGGTGTCCCAAGGCCTGAGAGCACTGCAGGAGAAAAGCTCGCCAAGAGCTTTGGTTAGGCCCCTTGTAAAAGTTTCCTTGCTGTTTTTCTTTCTTATTCCCATTTCCTGATTTTGTTTGTTTTGTTTTGGGTTTGCTCTGCTAAAGTAGGAGGGAGTGTCTCTTGCTGATTGACAACCCTTGCATCATCCCTAACTAGATTCTATCCCATTTCCAAAGTGAATGGAATTTGGAATCCTCTTAATGGCCCAAAGCAGAACAGGAATAAAAATCATATGCCTAGCTTTATTGAACATTTGATGTATGACAGGAGATGTGCCAAGCACACCATTAGTTATTGTCAGATCTTGACTTTAATTCTATTAAAGCAAGCATTAACATCTCCACCTCATAATAGGGAACAGAAGCATAGGGAGGTTAAGTAACATGTCTTTCTTCAGTCTTTGCTTTCCTCATGCTTGATGGCCGAGGGGTGGATGGTACATGATTCACTGAAGCAGAAAGATTGTGGCCAAGGTGACTTACCAGAGGTAGATCTAAAGTCAGCTAGGCACAGTGAGACCGCTTGTCTCAGTTGGAATCTCCTGACTCTAAAGCTGAGGGTCTGGCTTTTTTTTTTTCTCCCATGATGTACTTAGATCAAAGAAATATCTGGAAGTTCATTTGTTAGCAGTTAGATCTAAGCAGCCTAAGCCTGCATGTTCTAACAACTCTCTAGCGGTCCAATAACAGGCATCCTTCAAAAAGAAGTTTCTTATTTAACTCTATGTAGTCATGATTGCTAATGGAACAGTGTGCTTGTTTGCCACTGTAGGAACTTTCCCAGTCCCCAAGTCAGCTAGGACATAGCCACCTCTTCCTTGTTCTCCATAGATTGTTTTAGTTTTGCCCTTGCTCCTAAGACCATAGCTGTTACTAACATGAAGCTGTACAAAGAAACCATCTCATCGGAAGAAAGCCCTTACTAAACCACTTACCTAGAGGTAGTAGCTTTTGAGATAATGAGTAGAGAGTATCACTGTTCCCTCAAAACTTAAACCATTGGACAGCTAGCTTCTGTGGGTTCTAGGGAAGCATGTTGCATGTTAAGAGCTGGTGCAGGTCAAAGAAATTGTTTTGTTGTTAACATGTCATTTGCATGTAGCAGATCAAGTAGCAATATTAGTCTCTGGGAGATTTTGGAAGCATAGAAAGCAGGTCATTCTGATCACTGACATGTATAGGGTTGAGCATGTTCATTCCTGATACCTTTGCTGCTTCAAACAGAAAACAAAGAGGTTGTGTTACCCTAAGTACATTCTTGCTTGGCGCAAAAGTTCAGTGATTATAATTAGAAGGAAAAAGAAATGTAGGTTTTGACATTCACAGTTTGGTATTCTTGGAATTAATGTCATTTATCTTCTAGAATTTAAAAAATAATAAATGATAAAGTCTTAACACAAACCCAGCAAAGAATGATAGGTCAGAAATGATTAATTCTGGAGCCTTTTTCCAGAAGCTTAGTGAAGATGAACACTCCTTCCTTCCCCGTATCAGTGAACTCATATTCCCCTTTTGAAGTTGACTGGTACAAAACATGAAAGTTTTTTCCTCAGGCCAGAATGAGAAACAGTTAACCGACAGGTAGCCTTTGATAACAGTTGTGAAATTTAACACATTTTTCTTTCACTTACACTTGGCAAAGGGAGAGAGAGAGAGGGAGAATTGAAATTTGACCTGAAATTAATTTAATCATAGGTCATCACTGTGACTTTACACCTGGAACACATTGTGCATTTCTTTCCCTCTGTCATCAGAAGAGACAGAGAAGCCAGGAAAGAGCCAAAGAAAACTGACCTAAATGATGTAAGGACTGAAAAGACTCCCTGTGAGAACAGTGCAGTTTAGGACTTTAATTTGGGAAGATGTGGAGGTGCATGGTGCTTGGAAGAGATTTCATATGGGGAAGAAAGGGTCGAGTTTGGAACCACAGTAATGGTTAATGGTGTCTGTTGATGCTATCTCTTCTATTTTACTGTTGGCTCCCATCATGGTCCTGTGTTGTTACTAATATTTTGATGTTATCCACTCAATGATTTGATTAACCTTTCTTTCTTGATATTTTAGCAATATTCGCTCTAGTCCAAAGTTTACTTCTCTGACCGTTCTTTATCCAAATTTTGGGAAAGTCCCTTAAAGTTATTCTGTCCCTGTTATACTTAACAGGACTGCAGAGTAAAGCATCTTAATTTACCATTGGTGGTGATACCAGTAAGGTGGGAGTCACAAAACCAGCCCTTTGCTGGAAGTGGTCTGCCATGCCTACCTTGACTCAAGTCTGTTTTTTTTTTTTTGTTTTTTTAATTTATTGATTTTTAGTGAGCTCTACATTTTTCTCTACTCTGCTCCCCTCCCCTTTAACCCTCTCCCAGGGTTCCCATGCTTCCAGTTTACTCAGGAGATGAAGGTCTTTTTTAAACAGCCCAGTTAGAAGTTAGAAGGCCAGGCTAGGTTACTAATTATGAGAATGGGCTTTGAATCTAAGGATTTCATCTTCAGACTGATTCTGACTTGCCTCTTAGAAGCCTGGTGACAATGACCAAGTCACCTGGGTTTGCTTTGAACTTAAGGACATTAAAAGTAGATAAGGTTATTGGAGAAAGGGACCAAGCGGGCCCTTCCTAGTCATGTAACATTGCCTTAAAAGTATTTTTTCATGTTTTTGCAAGATTTTTTAGGTTTATCACAGGGACACATTATAAATTTGATATAACAACACCAACCTGATATTTTTCTAGTTCAACTGAAATTAAGAGAAGACATACAATCCTAGGAGTTTCTTACCACCAAATTTGCTGTATTTCTATTCTTAAAAAAAATACCTTGATGATTATATCATCAACATCTGAGTGAAATGTAAGAGTATACATATTCATAATCATTAAGTTGTAGAAAGTCTAAGATTGACAGTGCTTCAGTTACTGGATACATAGGCTAAAACTTGACATTAGTTTTAGTCTCAAACTCTTTTCATTGTTAGGAAAACAGACCTGAGTGAAAAGAGTTATGGAAAATGCGTGTTCCTAATTCTGCGTTCTCTTTCTGGTTTTAAAGGAGGAACCCAGGCTAGACGTCCTGATTAATAATGCAGGGATCTTCCAGTGCCCATACATGAAGACAGAAGATGGCTTTGAGATGCAGTTTGGAGTGAACCATCTGGGCCACTTCCTACTCACCAATCTTCTGCTTGGCCTCCTCAAAAGTTCCGCTCCCAGCAGGATTGTCGTCGTTTCTTCCAAACTTTATAAATATGGAGACATCAACTTTGAAGACTTGAACAGTGAACAGAGCTATAATAAAAGCTTCTCTTATAGTCGAAGCAAACTGGCTAACATTCTTTTCACCAGAGAACTAGCCCGTCGCTTAGAAGGCACAAACGTGACTGTCAATGTGTTGCATCCTGGTATTGTGAGGACAAACCTCGGGAGACACATACACATCCCACTGTTGGCCAGACCACTTTTCAATTTGGTATCGTGGGCATTTTTCAAATCTCCACTAGAAGGTGCCCAGACCTCCATCTACTTAGCCTCCTCACCCGAGGTGGAAGGGGTGTCCGGAAAGTACTTTGGAGATTGTAAGGAGGAAGAACTATTGCCCAAAGCTATGGATGAGTCAGTCGCAAGAAAACTGTGGGATATCAGTGAAGTGATGGTTGGCATTTTAAAGTAGGAGTAAAGATAAGAGGGCTATTTATAAGACTATCCATCACAGCCTTGGTCGGGCGCAGCATGTTGTGAGTGTGTGCTACTTGAACACAGTTTGGGTTTGACGGTAATACTGCTGAGAGGTACACATGAATATTTGAAGGGCACTGTTACGTGGGCTAATACAAAATTAAATAACTAAAGTGAGCAAAACCATTCTGTTTTATTATTAAAAATTATAATTGGGCAATCAGGTTACAGATGCTAAAATTATTCGCAATTTAAAAGATACCTTGAGAGGGTTTTCAAAATTTTTTTCATCTCATAATGAGATGTTAAGAATTTTTCCTACAATGCCTGTTTGGTGGAAATAATATGCCTTGTGTGTGCACATAAATTATTACTTGGCATAAATGTATGAAGCCAATTCCTCAGTGTGCATTTCTTTAGAAGTTTCTGAGTGCAGTCCATAGCTTGTCCTCCCTGGCCTTTTGTAGTCTTGCTGTACCCATGTTCTTCCTGTCATATCTTGTATACTGCTCGGAGACTTTTTGTTTATAAGACTGCAATCTATGACCTGTGTCCTAACGCACTTTCCAACCTGTGATGGTTTTCCAGTTAACCTTGCAGTAAGTTTTCTTAGCCTCTTTCTGCTGTTGTTTTGTTTTTTGTTTTCCTTTTCCAGCTGTAGAAGTCTTTTACTCAAACGTCAGTGTTGAGTATATAAATGGAGCAGTGATGTAGGGCTGGAATTCCCCAAGAGGACATAGATTGTTGTAGTTGATACATCATCTGTAAACTTTAAGCTCTATAATACATGCTGGAGACACTCCACAAACTGTCACATGCCTGTACTCAGTCTTGTTGAATAGAAAGAACTCTAGGCACCACAGCCCAACAGAGTGGACTAGACATGTAGAAAGACAGTGCATGAAATATTGAAAAATAAACTTAAAATCTTAGTTAACAGACAAATGTCTGGTCACGACCCTCTTAGACTGCCCTGAATATAGAAGAGTCATCCACACCCTTGCCTTTAGATCATCTCCTCATATGTTCCCTGACACGTGTCCAGCAGGGAGACCTGTAGGCAGAAGCAATTCTGTCTTCTTGTTTTGTTTCCCTTGACTTAGCTTTGCTTAAAGCGCGCTAATTGTTCACTCCAGGGCCGGTTAGACAATTTAAAAGGATTATCCAAAGAAAGTAATTTTTCTCCCTCAAAAATCAAAGTGTAGTAACTGACATGGAGTGAAAAAGAGCAACAAAGAATGAATTATAAATTCATTTACATATGCTTTATAAAATATATATTTCATACATATATGAATTTTATTAAGTATATATGTATATAATAAATATAAATAAAAATTTTATAAAAATAGTTCAGCCAAAATGGGCATATTATAGGCTTCTGTGTTTCAACATCAGAATCATCAACTTAATAACTTCATTTTTTTTGTCCTGTCACCTCATTGTTAATGAAAACACCAAATGAGAGGCAGATCCCTTTAGTTTAACGACCATTAGGGCAGAGCTAATGCTTGTTATTTTTAAAAACTTGTCGTACCTGGTTAAAAATACTATTTCTTCTCCAGATTGGCACGATCTTGGCAGATCATGCTAAAGGTCTGCTTTCCTTTAGAGCATCGCCTTCTGAGTACAGCAAATGGGCCTCTCACCACAGGTGTGTCTCCGAGGGCATAGTGGGCAGAGCTACGCCGTATTCTTTGAAATGTATTTTAGAAGGTCATCCTACAAAGAGACCTGCTACACTTGGAAATATGGGCAGGAAGTACATGAGAATGCAGCTTGGAAAAATAGAAGCTAATAAATCTGTCCTACACCTCGGCTTCATTAAAAAGGAGCTCCCTTTTTCGTTTAATACCATCTTTCTCTGGCTGTACTGTGATACCCGATGCTTTTCAGAGGATGTGGACCTTTTGAGCCTTTCAGCGTTCTTGTTTGTGGCACCACAGTAAAATAGGATATATTAATTTATAGTGATGGGGAAAGAAACTTATCTGCAAACACCAGCTATTACAGTAAAATGAGCTGCCATTTGGAAGATGTCTTCCCCACTACTGTGCCTGATGGAATCAAGGGCCCATAGCAGCAGCGTGGGAAGATCATTCCAGCTCTTTCTTTCTCCCATAACTCACTCCTGATCTTTCCACCACGCAAAGGAATAAGGGAAACAGTTCTATTACTTTGATACTTTTACTCTCAACAAAATACTGGTAGAGCAAGCCTGGGCCAAGCAATGGAATAAGTAAAATGAAACCCATTTTTCCATCCGTATTATTGACTTTGTTATTGGTTAGTTGGTTGGTTGGTTGGTTGGATGGTTGGTTTTAAAACTGACTTCATTCGAGCAATTTGGTCCTATAAGCAGCACAATCATTGGTCTGCTGTTTGAACATCGCCCGCATTACTTAATCTAGCGGAGTTCCTAATTACCAATTATCTGGGAAAGGGGTTTCATTTCTTAGCATACCACTACACTGGGTTTAGTTAATCACTCCCCAACTTAACTCTTCTAGTGATCATGGAAAATTCCATAACCATTCTGAAACATTATCTTCCTTGCTCTAGCATCAGCTACAATGTCCATTGTAAAGTTTCTGGTTGTGTATGCATATATGCTTGTGCCACATCATACATATGAAGGTCAGTGAACAAGTCTGTGGATTCTGCTCGCTCTGTCCACCTTGTCCTTGGTTCTGGAGATCAAACTCAGGTCATCAGGCATCTATAGCAAGCACTGAACTCTTTTGCTGGCTGACAATTACCTACTTCAGAGGACTGGTCAATGAACAAATGTGTCAGAGAGAGTCAAGCGTTTAGACAGATGGTAACATAGACATGCATCCACTTCTGTTTAAAAAACATGCCTAATAATGACAGTCGTAGTGATACTGATCAGTAACAGTAATGGTTAGCTGAGTATATTTGATGGAAAGGACTCTAAGCCATGAACCAGTAGCCTGTTTCTGCAGAAAGCTAACTGTGCATATTTCAAGTTTGGTGAGTTATTGTCAATCCATGTTATATATTCTCACACACTGTCTTTGTTTTTACTCCAATATTATAAAACTGTAAAAACCATGCTCGGCTAGTCCAGAATATTCTATTGCACTTCAACAACCTCAGTGCTGTCTTCCAAGCCTGCTACATTCACATAGAGTTCATCTTTCTGCGGTGCTTGTAAAAACAGCAACTCCTTCTGTACGGGGCTGCTTCTGTTTTTCTATATGATTTTTAATCTTGTATGATTATTTACTTGAAGACCCAGGAGGTCTAGAGAGTATATTTTGAAATCTATCTCCAACTATAGATTCTGGGGTGAGGAATAGCAGTTATCTGCTTCCAGCTCCATCCCCGCACAAACCTGCTGGGCCTGGCCAGAGATCTAAGAAAAATCTATATTTGAATATTTAATTGATTCCAAATGTCCCAAGAATCACTAAAGAGAACATGTTACTAATCACCCTTCAGGAGCTGGGCCCCCACAGACAGCTTCAGATGTTCACAAGGCTTCTCTGGACAATGGGGAGTTAAATTAGTTACAGGTCAACATGGAGGAAGGTAGTTAATTCCTAGAGGAAAGTTGGAAGGCATGCCCAGCTTTCTGCAGATAGCAAGGAAGCGGTTTTTGCCAAGCCAGATGTTTAATCAAAGTTACTCTACTTCGATGCACTCCTCAGCAGCTACCATGTGACTGACTGACTGACTGTAAGAGCAGAATCCCCTTTCTTTTGGAGAAACACACAAACTGAGTCCCGTGTCCTGTGAAGGGGCTGATGGGCTCCTTTTTAGCGTGGTGCTGTGTCCATGCTTTGGGCACTGCGAGAATACCTTGTCAAAGCTCATGCCGGAAAGCTGTGAAACTACACTGCAAAATGTAAAAGGAAAGAGAGAGAGAGGGAGAGGGAGAGAGAAAACCCTTGTAACATTTTTAGTAAGTTTATAATTATGTGGCAAACCACATTTTGAGCTGTCCTGGGGTACATGTGGCCTACATGCCACAGGTTGGCTATAACTCTGGACCCTTTGCTCCCCTTTGTCCTGTCATCATTAAGACAAGGAGATTATGCGCAATCACTTGTCCAATTAACAAATATTTTAATATCTTTTACATGTTAGACTTTGGCCTGGTATCTGCATCATGGGGACACAGGGGACAACAGAGTATAGCCAGCCAAAGCTATGTGTCCTTGTGTGCTCATTAGCTGTGTTAATCACAGGACAATTTAATAGTCATAACACAAACTGCTGAAACGTAAGGTCAAAGAAAATGTGGATTTCTATAAAACATCGTCTGAGTACTTTGCAACAAGAAAACTAGGGCAGATCATTGGAAATTTACGGTTGAATAAAGTGACAAATAGCTATCTTTACTAAAAATAAATACTATGAATGCACAAAAAGTTTGGGGACTCAGTGCCTTGAAAGTGACTTTAAGCTGGGTCTACTTTTCTGCTATTGTTTGCTTGTTTTCATTTTTATTTGTTTAATTTGTCGGCCAACAAAACAATTGACTTTCCTACGGCATTTTTGTACACATGCAGCATTATACCGCATTCCTGTTTTTGTCCTACTGTACTGTTTGGTCCTCTTTTAAAAAAAGAATGACACCAAAATTGGAACTCAGAGACTGTGCTCCCTATGTGAACAGAGTGTTAGAAGATACAATTCCAAGTGGATTTCAGCTCAAAGAGCAGCGAGGAGGTTGATTAAGCCCTTAGCCTCAAATGAGATGAAGGTTAATGAATGGATGTGTTCTGTTTCCAGCTCAGGTAATAGCTTCATGGTGTAGACGGCTCACCACTGTTATTTCCTTCGTTAAGCCTTTTCATGGAACCAGCCAGTTTCAAAGAGGAGGGCTTCTCCTGTGGAAGACACAGTAATCACTGGCATTTCAGAAGAATTTCAGTTGGATGGAATTTGTAATACACATTTTCTATGGGGTGATTCATAATTATCCAATGACTTCTAAATTTTGGAATGACTTTTTTTTTAATATACCAACGTGCTGAATTGATTATCTGATGTAATCAGTGTGGTTCCAACATGTTTTTGCAGCTGCTCCTTCAGATTTAATTTCATTATCAGCTTTGCCTTTCTCTCCCTCATTTAAAAAGTGCCAACTAATTATGGTAAATAGCAAAGTTCCTGAATGCTTAAGGTTTATTGTTTTAATGCTGTCATCTTGAATTCAAAAGTTACTGTGCTATATATGTGTTACGGTCCCATTGCTGATAGTTGAGGCTTTTTGAAAATATATTCATTCATTCATTTATAAATCCAAATATAGAAAAAGTAGTTACCCCTTTTCTGTTGTTGTTGTGACATTACATACATCTCAGTCATCATCCACTCATTGGCAGGATGAAATGGGAAACCTTTGTAACCGCTCCCATTCCTTGTGCCACCATGAAACTAATAAGATGAATAAGTTAAATATTTTGTGGTAAACACATTAAATGGATTCAGAGTTTTTGTTTTTTTTTAATCTCTGTAAATCTGCATACACGTTGGGCTTTTAGCTATACCTGGAAGCTGTATGTATGGTTTGAGGAAATGCCAAGCCCTATCATTATTAGCTTCTTCAAAAAGAAAAAAAAAAGAAAGAAAGAAAGAAAGAAAAGCAAAACTAGTTTCTGCCACCAACCCATGAAAGCACAGGAAATGGCTTCATGTAGTAAGTGTCCAGGTCTAAGCAATCTGTTGACAGAAAGGGTTTCTACCCAAGGGTTTCTCGTTAATGTAATCAAACACTTCAGAGCCGTAGCCCAGCAAGATCAGATCCACCCACCTCTAAGTTTATCTTTAGCTCATCTGGAAGAGTTTATTTTAAACACTGAACATTGTTTGCTGCTGTTGAAATGAAAGTGAGAGAGTTACAAGCTTTAGTCCACGGCCATCTGGCAGATTTACTGATGGATCGGGTTCTTTAATCCATGTAACCCCGTGTGTGGGAGCTATTGTCTTTATGTTGCTCATGCAGCTGGCTTGGCTGAACTTCCAAACGCTCACACAAAGCTATCAAGAGCCATCCTATAGATAAATGAAGTTGGGGTTGTTGTAAAAGCCATCACAGTCTTTTGGAGAAGGTGTTGATGTATATTATCTTTATTCTTTTCTGAATACACATTTTTGCTCCATGTCTCTCTTAGTGAACTGGGAAAAAAGATGACTGTATTTGGGTAATTTTTGAAAAATAATAAATGAAAACTATAAAAGGACAGACTATGCTTAAATTTTAAAAAAGTACATAGCAGATTAGAAAGGAAGGAAACAATGGCCAACCACTCTTTGCAGTGACGATTTGTCTATTTGTTCATTCTCCTTCTTTATGTGATGTAGACTTGCTCAATAATGCACACATTACACACCGAATCTCTGTATCAGCTTAGGGAACAGTAGTAATGAGCTTAGTACATAGTAGTGCCCAGATTTCCAAGCGGACCTTACACCAAACATGACTTATATCCAACTCTAGAGCACACGCACAAATGTAAATATACACAGGAATTAAGACATTACATACCAACAGGCAAGATGGACTCTGACCACCAGCACTGATGGCATGGGTTCAATCCCTCATACCCACATGGTGGGAAGAACCAGTTCTTCCAAGTTGTCCTCTGACTTCCATATGTATGCATGTCTTATGTGTATCCACACAAATAAAAATGTAAGACATCATATGCAAACAATAGGCTTTATGGAAGATAGGCTGGCTTGCATGGCATATATAAAGTTTATAGGAAAATGGTCAGAGAAATAGAATCTAAAACATTGAGATATAATCAATTGGCATTTAGTTTTATTTCTACCTACAATTACTTTTCTGGTTTGTTTTCATTTTATCTTATTATTTATTATTAGAAGTCTGTAGTCTAATGAGAAAAAAGAAAGGCTATGGGTTTGGATGGCTGAGGAAATAAAGAGGATCTGATAGGAGTTGGGGGAAGGGAAACTATAATCATAATATATTGTATAGAAAATAAATTTTCTATTAGAAAATGAAACTGATTTTAATGAAATTTAAATTGAAATTTTACAAATTGTTGCATTTACAAACAAAAGACAGAGAACACAGATCAGCTGGTAGAATGAACTTGCCTGGCATGCATGGAACCCTGGGTTCTACCTCCAGTACTACACGAACTGGGCATGGCAGCATGCCGGGAGTCGGATCAGAAATTCTACTTCCCCTTTGGCTATATGCCGTTTAGTCCAGCCTGGGATAGGTAAGACCTTCTCAAGGGTGTTTTTATAAAGCCAAACCCAGAGAAAACCACATTGCCTATATTATACATAAAAGCATGCTATCCCAAACTCATGACATTAAACGAGGATTTTTGACAGAAACATCTAGAAAGAAGCCTTCCTCCTGCCACAATGGGATATTTTCTCCTGGCAAGATAGATCATCAGAATAGTTAACTTTTTTTTGGCTCAGCTTCATTTCTTGTGTAGTTTGTTTTTTATGAGGATGAGGAAAAATTGGATACATTGATGATTATGGGTACACTCACAAGTACAGGTGTTGAGTGAAGGGAACAGAGTTGGTGGTATCCTGATCCCATGTCCCGATCTTGGTACAGGGCTGTGGTAACCCAAGTTGTAACTTGTAGCTCCAGCAAAAGCCTCCAGGCTCCTTGCCTTCCTGATTATGGCAGAAGTAGTAACTTCACCAAGCTGATTAGTTCTGGTAATATTCTCAGTGACTCTGTAACTTACCCCAGTCTTCTAGTCTTTTCCACTAGTTTATTGGTGCTTATGTCACTATGTTTCTGTCCCTTGCATCTTAAAATATCCAACAAGGATTCTGCTTCCAACAGATAAAATGGGTCACCAGGATGACTAACCTTTTCAATGATTAAATGATGCAGATATAGACAGATGGCCTAAGTACAGAACCTGAGTGTTTCAGCCTGAATAAAAGGAGACACAGAGCTGGTGAAAGCGACATCTACCATGGCAATTCTTTGGTAAAATTAGAACTGTGTAATGTATAAATGTCAGCCTAGTAGCTTTGGGTATTTAAATTTGTTGATGTTTGTTGATGAAGAAAAAACAAACAAGACAGAGAGAGACAGAGACAGACAGAGAGAGAGAGAGAGAGAGAGAGAGAGAGAGAGAGAGAGAGAGAGAGAGAGAGAGAGAAGAAAATCTATTTTTTTATTCCAACGAGGAAGTTGTTTGGAAAACCAAATGGTGACAAGAATCTTTGCTATGAATCAGAGAATCGGAGCAAAGGAAGTGAGTTCTTGCTTGAATGTTTGGTGATAACCAGTAATGGTTGTATTAGGTGAATCCTTGCTCTAGCAGTGGCTCTTCAAGAAGCCCTTGGACTCATGCATGCTGCCTTGATGGCTGTTAACTTTTATGTGACTTCTTTTCCTTTTAATTTATCTCAGCTAACATTTTGTCACTCTGTATAGCTCATGGAGACATAAAGGTGGACACATTAAAAAAAAAAAAACAGGCAGGGGTAGAGACCAATATTCACAGTGCAATAGGCTGACTGTTGAAAGAATATCCATCCATCCATATATCTAGAGAGTTATATTCATACCTAAGTTGAGATGTCTGTTGAATCAGTTAATTTATCACAGCTCCTTTCCAGTTGAGAGATCTGTGGTAGACCATGGGCTTCCTCAGCAGCCATGTAGATGAGACTACACAATGACTTGTGATGGATAACCCTGCATAAGTGTTTGGGCTATTGGGACTGGATGAGAAAGAGGCTCACAACGGAATTCTCAGGAATAGCTAGTTCTTCTTCTATGCTGCACATAAAATCATAGAAGCCAAGGTAAGAGGTGAATCAAGGGCTCCTAAGAGCTAGAGTAGAACATTGTGATTGCACAGAAGTCAAGCATCTGAGCGAGTCATTTCTATTGCCTTATTTTGACAAGAGTGGCCACAAATCAGTACAAAACATTGAGCTGTTATTTTTTAATATTGGATTATTAATTAGTTCATTGGTAACATGAAAGGTAAGATGTTTACCACCTCACTGATGTTCAAGTAAGATGGGATTGATGCAGTGGTCCCGAGAGCAGAGCAGGGCATCTTACACTCCCAAAAAATACATCACTGTTCAGTGTTTGTAAAGAGAGCCATTCAGTTGGGTTAGGCACAGTTGGGTTCTCTGGGACAGCCCTGTTCTACAGTGGAAATAGGAACTAGGAAACAGGTTTTATCACTTTCTGTAACTATAACCATTGGTAGTTAGGAATTAGTATGAGGGAGGCTGGAATGTCTACAGAGAGGTCACACAAGCTGAAAAAAATGTTTTGACTCCTGCCACCAGCTCCCCTGGTTGCTTCTGTGTTGTTAGCCCAATTATTGGCTCCCATCATCCAGGAGTTTCTGGAGATCTAATGAACTGTGTTGAGTAGTCTGCTTTCAGGTGCTTAAACAGGGCATGCTAAGGCCAACATAATTATTTCTGCAATAAGCATTGTACATTTACTTGATCCCTCAATGAACTTCCATGTGAAATAATAGATGTAAAAACTTGAGGGCTGCCGGGCGGTGGTGGCGCACGCCTTTAATCCCAGCACTCGGGAGGCAGAGGCAGGCGGATCTCTGAGTTCGAGGCCAGCCTGGTCTACAAGAGCTAGTTCCAGGACAGGCTCTAGAAACTACAGGGAAACCCTGTCTCGAAAAACCAAAAAAAAAAAAAAAAAAAAAAAAAACTTGAGGGCTTTTTCATACTCTTCACAATAATAACATGTTGTTTTGTGAATCTCTAGAATAAGATCATGAATTAATAAATGACCCAAAAAGAACATGTGATCAAAGTCACTCTAGTATAGCTACCGTTTCTAGGAGAGATTTACAAGTATCACCTCTAATACAGCAACACAGTGTGCAAGGAATTCTTAATCCTCTATTAAGGATAATAAATTGGAATTCAGAAAACAAAAAGTGATTTTTGGCCATAATGAGCCAATGGTTTAACCAAAATCCTTCAGTAGTTAGAATTTTTGGCTGCTTTAATATTTTAGCAGATGCTTTTTGTAGGAACCAACTAAGTTCCATAAAACAAATTAACATTTCCTCTGAACTCAAAACAATAATCTATATTTAATTCTCAAGCTCATAACTATTCTTTTTTTCAAAATTTCTCCTAAATAAATGCATTTCCTAGAATAGGTATTATTTTAAAAAAGATTGTTTCTGCCAGGCAAGTCAAGAATGTGTTAATTTTTTTTTCACTAAGTATACTCTATTTAGTTTCTCTGTCAACACAAGCTAATTGAAAAGGTTTCTGTGTAATATCCTAAGTGTAAATTATTTATCAGTGTGGTTAAATAACCCAGTGCCCAGCACAGTGTTCGTTTCTTGCCAGAGGGAAATATATCATCTTTCATGGCTTTGGAGAAATTGAACAAACAATGGTGATGTCTGAACTAAATCATAATGCAATGATCAAAAGGACCATGTTATGGGACTTCATAGTAAATGCATTTATTTCTCTTGCGATGAAGCACTTTTAACTCTCCCACAGCTGCCTGGAAATTGAAGACATTAGACATACCCTATTAGTGAAACCCCACTAATTCAGGCCGGCATTTACTTAGAATAGTTTTCCTATTCTGAAACTGGTAACATACTTGGCATAGCAGTATTCTTTCATGTAAATTTGTCTAATTAAAGTGAAAGGTGACAGAGAAAAGCATTTGGGTCTCTTAAAAAAAATAGTTGAAGGATCATTGGCATTTGGCCTTGATAGGCTAAATTACAAAATCTAATCATTGTTTAAAGACAACTCTGAATAAAATTTCTTGTAATTTTTTAACTTCAAAGAACTGTAAGATAATGAGATGTTATCAAGTCAAACTCTGATCAATGTGAATAAATAAATTCACACAAACTAAAAGATGACTTTTGTCAAGAAGGCATCTATTTCTCTCTACTAATCTAGAAAACAATGTGCACAAACTTCTGTTATTTCATTTTCTGACACTTGAAAAGCAATAGAAATGAATGATCACACAAAATTAGACATCTGAATCTGGACTGTGAATGGCTGTCTACTCAAAGTAAATATATACATGAGCTACCTAGGTTCTTGCCCCGACTTTTCTTTGGGATGGGAGTTCTACTGACACAGAACAGAGGAGGGAAGGTAGAGGAAAAGAAGCAAAGTTATAACTAAACTTTAGCCTCGAGTGAGTCAAAACTGAGGTTAGCAAGAAAGTCTAAAAAACTCAAACCAGTGATTTGGTTCATAATTATTAGGCACCAGGAGTGTCCTTAATGATTGACAAGAGAAAACAAATTTTCACTGCAAGGCACCTTCTGGAAAGGGTTGAGTGGCCTCTGTAAAAGGTTTTTTATGTACAGTTGCTACCGCTAAGAATTCAGGCATGGGTACACTGACCCTCTACTCATAGTTCAGACAAAAGAATTATCAGATGAAAATGATAAAATATTGACAGTTATTATGTTCAACAACATTTCAACAGAAACAGACAATTATAAAAGTGATAGACTTGAGTAATAATTAAATAAAATATCTATAAAAGAAAATATAACTGAAAAGACTCAGAGGTGGAGTTGGCTGAACACAGTAGAAAGGAGAAGTGAAGGGGAGTGGTGGTCGGGGAAGAAATTACCAAACTTCAATGGGAGAGACAGAGGATGGAAACCCTGGAAGATATACAAGGAAATATAACAGGTGGAATAAGGAAAGAAATTACTGGATGTTCAGAAATGAAGCAACAGGGAGTGAGAACAGAGGCAGTTTTAGAAGTGACAGTAAGAACATTCTCGATGCGATTAAAACAGTAATTTACAGTTTCAGGAAGGCTAATTTGAAATGTGAACAGAGGAAAGTTCCATGTTAAAATACTAGCACACACGCAGACATGGAATCTACAGATATTTGCTGCAGCTTTAATCATGACAGCCCCAAGCTTGGAACAGTGGAGATGAATGAGTGAATGGATAGCAAATTCTGGTACCTCCAAGCCACGAAATAGATTTCACTGTTGACAAGACACCTTCTGCCAGGCAGTAGGTATTTATGATTTATGATTAACCCATAAATCAGTCAGCCATAAAAGGCCACACACTGTATGAACCAGAAACTACTGCGTTCTGCAATATACAAACCATAGAAGTAACAGAACGATCAATGGTTAGCGCATATTGGAAAGAATGAACACACACACAGAGCACAGGGGAGTCTTGGGGCATCTTAGTTGTACATACTTATTATTATCCATTTTCCAAAAGCCCTGGAAGCTCACTAGGAGTGAACTGTATTAACAGCAACAAAGAAAACATTCCTATCTGGACACACAGTAAAAAAATTTCCAGACAAAAGAGACAGAGAAAATCAAAGAAGCTACTGGAAAGAATAAATGGATCACCTTTAAAAGATAGACAATGGCCTTCTTGGCAGCAATAGTTTGAGCCAGAGACCAGAATGGACTGAACAGAAATAACTGCCAGCTTGCTGCCTACCCCATCAAGCTATACGTCCACAGTGTATATGAAATTAAATGTTAGCTAAAGTGCCAAAACAGGACTTACCACATATAACCCCATCTGAGGTATCCTCAGTGATTCACTTCTGACCGAAGGAATGTCTCAGATGGAACACCCGAGAAACCCAAAATAGACAACAGCACGGAGACCACTGAAGCTAAAACTCAGAGGTATATTAGAAAATATGAATGGAGAGTAGTATATTTGTGTGTGTGTGTGTGTGTGTGTGTGTGTGTGTGTGTGTGTGTGTGTGTGTGTGTGTGTGGTGTGGGTGAAATGGCAGACTTAATTTTTTAAACATTGTTTAAATATTAACTATTTTCTGGTCAGTGAAAAAACTGAGTTCAAGCATTCCAAGATTTTCCACTATCCTGAAATCAGATAAAAGTAATTATCAATAATAAAAATTTGCTAAGGACACTGATGTGATACAAGTGGTCACTGCAACAATAATAAGAACGAACCCTCTTCTCCATCATCACATAGTAGAAAATGAAATGATAACTAACCTGAGGAAAGGATGAGAACAGAAAAAGTAGGGTATGAAGTGCACACAATAGCATTGTGCATTCAAACCAAAATGCTTAGTTGAGATAAATGCAAGGATAGGAACTACTCTGCAAAAACACAACAGAGGGTTTGGACAGTCTTCTTTGAAATTTAATGTGTTACTAAGAAAGATTAAATACAAATATGAAACAGTTTGAAAGAGAGAGGAGGAGGAGATGTTCCAAGAAATTATTAGTCAAATGAAAACTAGTGCAGATTTATTAATGCATACCCAGACCAAGTCCAAAAGCATTACTGTCAGAGACCATATCATGGTAATAAAATCTTTAATTCACCAGTTTATTAACATTTGATGAACTTAGTTATATAAAGATCTTCAATAATACAGCCTCAAAATGTTATAATCCTGACAAACACCAATAACTGTATTTACCAAGGGGATGTCTGTATTTGTTGTTGGAATAAAATTTTTAAGTATAGTTCTTAAAAACTAGGACACATTAACCGAATGGACCAGATATAGAACATTGTTCTCATTGACTGAAGGACAGATTATCTGTCAAGCTTCTGGAAAGTTTCAGAAAGTGACTTTGTATTGTATAGAGCAAGGCTCAACTTGGGTCATAGGTTTGAGAGTATATGGAAAGTCTCCCAAACCACAAAACAGTCAAGAAAGACATCAGGAGCTAAATCACAACAAGTTGTTATTATTATTGTGACAAGTCTTTTCCTGGGGAGATGTGGCATATACATCTACTCTCCCCAGATAAGGAACCCACAACAGACCAAAGTACCAATACCACCAAAGTCCAATTTGGTGAACTCCAAAGTCCATGAGTGTTACTGAGGTTACTTTTGGAAATATGGGTGAAAGGTTACTTAGCAGAAGCCTCAATGACTCAAAGATTGCAGCTGCATCGACAAAGCCCAGCCCGGCATGGGTGACAGCTCACCAAATCTGGGAACCTCCAACAGGTTGAAGCATGTCTCTTCCAAGTGACTCATTTGTTCTAAACCTCTTCCAGGCAGAGTGCTGGGTTCTGCCTCTTCCAGGCAGTTGGTCTGCTCCCAGTTGTTGGAGCTTATCTTGTCTGAGAGCCTTCTTTGCAGCTTGGTTTGTCTGAGAGTGACTCTAAATGACCTTTACTGCTTAGTTAGGCAGGGAGGGGCCTAGTGAATTGGCTTAGTTTCAGGGACATCCGGAAGTTATTTTGAGTTGTTTACCTTTTTATCTTAGGGAGATTCCCCGGGAAAATTAAAACATCACTCTCAGAGGAAACTGCTATATAATATTAGTAAACTTGTATATTTGAAAATTAGGAAGTATATTTCTAAGTGAATAGCGAGTCAAGGAGTGGATGAGGGATGGAATGAGGGGGAAGTTAGAGGGAACAGGAGGAGGGGAAGGAGTGGGAACTGGGAATGGTATGTAAAATTATAAAAGATAGTGATGTTGCTTTTTTAATTGATTAATAGAAAGAGAAATAAAAATGGAAGATGAAAGATATTTTGAAACAATGAGAATGAGAGGATAACTTTGAATAAATAAATTAAAAATAGAATAAAGAGCAATAAATTGTTGTGCTAGGAGTTAAGTAAAATATGGCAAAAAAATTCATGGACAGGAAATTCAAACAATTTAAAGCAAATGGAATGGTTCATTTACCATTTACAATGCTTCCACCACCAAATATGTGGGGTTTATTTTCTCACACCAAGAAGATCTCTAAAGCTCTGTAGTGTCCAGTGATTCTGATTCAATATTTCAGTCGGACCTTTCCAATTAAGACTGCCCCAAATTGCAGGTCTGAATCACAAGCGGTGGGTTACCTGGTTACTCTCACTGTTTCGCAATCGATTACAGTTGGATGCTCATGTGCTCCCTCCTCAGCTCACTGTCACATCCCACAGCACTCAGAAAGCTTTATCAACTGTCACGAGTTTCATTAGAAAAGATGCTGCAAAAGGCAGAAATGAGGAACCAGATGGTGAGGGACAAGAGTCCTGTGTATTTGTGGCTGTTGCTGCCTACCTGGGATACATTGTCATCCAAACACGTGGACGTATCACCAACCCAGAAACTCTAAATCCAGTTATTTGGAGGATTTAATAAAGCTATATTATGTAGTAGGAAAAACTCATACAATTATTGGCTATAGGTCATTGACCTTAATCTCTATTTCTTCCTCCTTCTCCATAGGCTGGGAGGTGGTACTCAACATTTCAGTCTTTAAACCATAGACTGGTTCCTCTGTCAATCAGACTTCATCCTCATTAGCATAAACTCAATTATGCTGAAAAAGACTCTGAAAATATTGAGTTATTTTCACTCTTGTCAGAAACTTGCAAAGGAAATGAAGCACAGAGCCGTGAGTGAAAAATGAAGAGCAGATATCTATTTTATATTAACAACAAAATCACAAAAAGCGAGAGTATTTGCAGTGACTTCATAATCTCATGGGCACTATCCTTATTGAGATTTCTCTGATGAATTCTTGAGGTCTCTGCAGCTCCTAACTATATGCTACCTGGCCCCACCTTTGTTTTTCCTCACCATTTTATTTTAAACTATCGGATTACTGTCTGCTTCCGAAGACAGTGAGACAAACCACCCCATAACACTGTTGCTTAATACCACAGAGCACTGTGTTTTACTTATGAGTCTGTTATTTGAGCCTGGGCACTTCATATCTATTCATCTCTTTTCCCCCTTGCATCAGCTCAGGGCTACTCTATATCTATCTGGGCATTCATTCTCATTGAAACACCCAATTAAATGTTTTCCTTTATGAGAGTTGCCATGGTCATGGTGTCTCTTCACAGCAATAGAGCACTGCCTAAGACTTTTACACAGGTAGTTTAGCTGTCTGATAGCTGCTGTTCCCTTAGGGATGACTGCTCACTGCCCCTCCCTTCTAGGTTCCTCTGAGTCTATAATCACCTGTTATGTGTGTTTCTTTGAACAACACAACACAAGTCAAAAAGCCTAACAGGCCAATTGAAAAGAGACCACAGAGGAAGGGAAAAGCAACTGAGGCCGAATAAGTTTTAGGAGTTTTAGACCAGTTTAAGAAATGTAATGAGTACAAGATCATCAGCCCAGACTGCATAATAAATTCAAGACTAGCCTTGGATACCTAAGAAAGCTTTGTGGGGAGGAGGTGGGGGGGGAGGGATGAAGGGAGGGAGGAAGGGAAGAAGTTTTTCTCCTAGCTTAGGATCATGGGTGTCTGTGTTTCCATTTTGTACTGCTTCCCACAAATTAGGTAGCCAGTCCTGAACTGGCAGTATGACTGGGCTGACGGATTAGCTTACAGGATGATTTGACTATCTAGTGAGATATGTGCTACTGGCTCCAACTGGCTGCTCAGCCAGGGCTGTTGCCCTGAGCACCTGGTTCCTCTGGATGTCAGCTTTGGCATGAAGTGCTTTGAGCTTCTGAGAGCCTGGCATCTGGGTTTCCAGAGCAAGTGTTTTAGTTGCAACAGGTCATTTCCTCGGGCCTGGGCCTGGAAACCTGCAGGACCACTTTTGAGGGGTGCTACTGCTGGAATCAGTCACAGAGACCATCAGATCCAAGGTCAGAGAGCAGAGATACCACCCTCCACCCTCTCTGAGCATCCTCAAGTGTTTCGTGATCATCCACAGTCTTCCACGGGGACATGGGAGGTAAAACATCATGGTGAGCCAGGAGGTGGGGACAATTACGACTGTATAGGAGGTAGTGGGGATCAGGGGAGAGTCTCTGGGGTTGTGGGCATGTACTCTTGAGTAAAAATACTTTTTATTTTGGGATTTTTCTTTCCATTTATTTTTATAATTTTTTAGTTAAAAATTGCAGGTTTCCAATTTTAAAATCTATTGAATAACAAAGAGGAGATCAGAAATTAAAAGAGCTAGCACCTATAATCTTATTTCAAAGAAATATTTTGGTGTACCTTAAGCATACATATTTAAATTGTTTTCATAAGTGCTAAACTTTTTGGCATTTATATCATTTGAAGTTGAAAAGTGAAAAAATGGCTGCTGAAGTCAGGAAAAGATTTTCATATACTTCTGATCAAGTTATAACATTGATCAATCTCCCCATACATGTCTTAGAACTATCTCCTTCCGCTGATAGAAACTTTATCTCCGAGAACGTATGCTAGCATGACTGGAGCTGGAATGAGCCAATCAGACTGTCTGACATGAAAGCACAGTGAGCAAACGAAGCTACAGCAGCGTTTCACCTGGCCAAGTCAAATGGTTTTGACCCAAAGCAGAAATCGACATAGGCTACTAGACCTATTCTATCTTCCAGGCCTGCAGGCAGGACTGCTCTATCCATGCATTCGGGATCCAAGGAACACGGACAAACTAGCAGATGTTGACTCTGTACTATTGTATACACACGGCTTAGACTCCTCCGTGGTGGATGCTAGAAGGGGGTTATTGACCCATGACTGGTGGGGGAGTTCCCAAGACCACACGGACTGGTAGTTAATGGCTACTGGCGAGGGCAGAGTCATTTGTCACTGGGTGTGTGGCCACTGGTATGTTGCTCATTCCCTAGAGGATGGTTCCACACTCATGTTTATATGGACAGCGCTAATTGGACTCAGTTGATTAATTTTTATAATCAAGGACAGAAAATATGAAAGGAGATGTATTAAAAGGTCTGGGAGAAACTGGGCAGTGGTAGCACACGCCTTTAATCCCAGCACTTGGGAAGCAGAGGCAGGTGGATATCTGTGAGTTTGAGGCCAGTCTGTTCTACAAGAGCTAGTTCCAGGCCAGGCTCTAAAACTGCAGCAAAACCCTGTCTCTCAAAAAAAAAAAAAAAAAAAAACCAAAAAAAAGAAAGGTCTGGGAGAGTTGGGGGGTCTAAATGTGATATGTGATAAAGATTTATTGTATACATGGATGAAAATGCCAAAGAACAAACAAACAATACTAAAAAAGAAGTGATAACAAGCAATTCAGAAGTCTTTACACCACTTTATATATGTTACTATGGACCCTTTACCCCATGTTGACCCCAGTAGTATGACCTTCTCTCTTCATGTCCTTAACCACAGACATACATTCTTAACTTGGTACCTTATCTTCTACACAAAGCTAACAATCAGACTTCTCGCTGTGAAACCAGAGCTTTCAAGACCATTTTAGAGGCAGGTTTTGACCCAAGTTTTCTTGTCCCTTGTGTTCAGACACCATCCCTCCTATCTAAGAAAGACCACCAGCCTAAATTAGAGACTTCTCACCCCTGAGCATTCAAACTTCCTTGAGACCTTTCCCTACTTGGGTTCCAAGTCTGTCTTCCCTGCTCACTCCATGTCATCCTTGGGCCGAGGCTGATGTATATTCAAGTTTATTTATATGTTCTCAAGGAATCCCTGATTTCCATGCTTTCCCTAAAATGAGAGATTAATAACTCCCAGACTTTGAGTCACTTTCTCTCTCCCTCTCTCTTTCGAACACATCCACACCACTCAACAAAACCTGTCGGATTTTCAAGTCTTCAGAATAACTTTCCACAGACTTCTTGAACACCTGAGATATTGCAGTCATCACTACATCTGCTTCCTACTTTCCCAGCTCACCCAAAGTGAAATTTCTCACAAAGGCGCTGCTGATGCTGCAGATCACGAGCTGGCTCTGCCTCCCCTGCTTCCAGTGATGGAGTGCTTATTGGCCTCCGGAGAGGGGTTTCACCTGGAGCTAGGTGACGCCTTCTCATGGGCAATTCCGTGGTGAGAATCTCTTCTGGGAGTAACAGCAAGCTGTACTTTTTTACAGGGCATGTGGTGGCCCTGGGATAAATGCTGACATGGAGGGAGAGGACTGGAGGAAGCCTATCGAAGAACCTGCCACCTTGGATTTCTTGTTTTGCTTTATTTTATTTTAGTGAGTTTTCAGCAATGAGAGCCAATTCTAATAGTGGGACATAAAGTCGATAAAAATCGACCCTGAAGAGCTTCATAAAAGGCCTCTAAAAATAGTTGAACTTTATTGTGCTATATTTACTTATGGTATATACTTGTAGCATATTATTTATATAGTATTTGTTTATACTATAAATCTATTGTATACCATTTATGACTACATTCTCATTTTCATTTATTTCTGGGGAAGTATGCATGTGGAGGTCAGAGCACAACTTACAGGCAGCAGTATTCTTCTTCCAATATGTGTAAGATTTCTGGGAACTGAACTTAGATTGACAGGCAGCAATCATCCTCACCCAGTGAACCATTTTACCTTCCCTATACTTACTCTCAAGGTGACTGAAGGGTCCCTTAGAATGGGGCATGGTTACAAAGGGGCAATGTGAGGCCCAGTGTAGTAAAAACATTTGTGCACCTCAACTATGCCAATGTGCATATTTTGTCTACTATTTTGTGGTCTAGTTTAATGTTATTATCACTAAGGAAAATTAATAAAGGGAATCTGGAATGTCTCTATATTATTTATTTAGAGTGAAGCCTAATCCTGAAGTCATGATATTTCTGTTTCAAAGATATGTGACCTTATACTATATTTTATTTATGTTTATTTATTTTGTAGCCCTAACTGGCCTGGAACATTGTTTAAAAATTAGTGCTGGCTGGCTGGCCGAGTACATTATCAAATGGTAGCCAGAAGTTGAGAGAGTTTACTATGAGGTTGTGTTGACTAGCAGTGTCAGAAGCTACACTCATAAAATATTAACTACACGACTGCCCAAACAGGAGCTGAACTAGGACAACACCACTAGATGTGCCAAAGTGGACAGGGAAAACCTTAGAAGACATCAAACATACATGAAGAACTACAGGAAACTTCCTGGCATCTGAAAAGAAGAAATAGTCTTCCTCAGGAAAGGGCACACCAAAGGTTATTCAATCCCAAATGGTCAGCCCTGAAAGCATACTTACAAGTAACATTATAGAAATGAATAGGTTATATTTAGAAATATATGTATATACATATATACATACAGTAACATTTAATAGAAAAGCAAGAGGCCATGGACTTGAAAAAGACTAAGGGGGGGATCCATGAGAAGCTTCAGAAAGAGAAAAGGAGAAATGGTATACTCATACTATAACATCAAAAATACAAGGTTAGCCTAATAAAGCATTCAGATACCTAAGACAGATTTCTAAGCTTGACTTGGTTTTTTGAAGGGTGACCATGGATCCTCAGTATCTTCCACAATTTCTGACTCTAGACTTCCTCTTTTCTTTGCCCTGGGCAGATGAACATTCAGACTAGAGATGAAAGTTCCTGGCTAGTGATTGTGTCATGTGGTTAGAGAGTAGCTTGTCTTTTCTGACTCGTTCCTATACTTGCATCCCTAAGCCTTCTTCCAGTTGAGTTCATTTGATAATATGTTAAGTCTGATCAGACATACTCCTGCCTGCCAATCATAGCATCCTCTGCTAACAGGGTAAATTAGCAGGGGATGGAGGCTTAGCGATAAGGGGCAGCTATATGATACATGTGCAGGGGTTCGGTCCCAAGTGTGTACCCAGGCAGTCATCATTCTCCGATCACGCAAGCCTTTCAGTCCTTCCTTCACGGCGTGGAGATGAATCTTTTCAAACGTGCACCAATACATCCCAGTGGAAGAGCCAAAAACTTCCAGGCTGTTTTCATTTTAAAGGCCTTTAAAGAGACAGCCGAGAGATCATCTTCTGGCAGATCTTCAAGAACAAGAAGTGAAACCAGAAAGGTGGGTGGCCGCTCCCAAGCCCATCTCTCGGCACACGAAGAGAAGGTGGATTCAGTTGAGGAAAATGAGGTCATGGTCCATTCTGAGAAGCGAGACAGCTTTTTCAACCGATCGCATCATCTTAAGAGACTTCCAGAATTGAATAATATCTCCAGAATTAAATAAATCGCATGTGTGGTTATAAGAAAGCCGAGCACTTATTTATCCACATCATTAGTCATTGAAATTCTTGTAAGGAGGAACAGCCCAGCCCCACAGGTCATCCACTTCATGTTTCCTTAACACTTCCACTGTTTTTTAAACACCCGCTTCTTGATTTATGACTGCACTGTGGCCTCAGGCTGGGCCTAATAACGCAGCACGTACCACCCCATCAGAGTGACACACACATTCCCTCGCACCAACTTAAGTCATCCCATATGTGAGCCCGTGCGTTTTACTCCGCTATCTGGAAGTTCATGAAAACAGGTGACCTATGTGGCAAGCCAAAGTCCTTGACTTTGGTTCACAATCCTTCTCAGATTAACTTCAGCCACTCTGTGGTCTTGAAGGTTTTTCCCCTCGGTCACTTGGGTTTTCTCCATATGCGGCACTTATTTCCATGGGAAATATTTTCTCTTCTCCTTGCATGAAATGGGCTGAGAAAGAAAAAAATTACTCCTGTATTAGGAATCTCTAGAGGAACAGAACCTGTTGTATGAATCGATATTAAAGGGAGATTGGTTAGATTGGTTTAACTATGGCCTGGGTAGTCCAGCCATGGATATCTTTATACTGAAGAGGCTAAGAGCACGGTGTCTGCTTCCTCTATGAGGCTGAATGTTTCAACAGTCACAGTCTGGCCCTGGAGGATTCCTGGAAGAGTCACTGGTCTTTAGATCACATTAGGAGGTGGCAGAAGCTGGGTTCTGATGTCGGTGAAGAAGGACTGAGGCAGAGGTAGCAGCAGCAGAGTAAAACTCTCCAGAAGCATGGGAATAAGACAAATGAACTCACCATAAGGCAAGCAGGCAAAAAGAAAAGCCCAGGCTGATATAAGGGAGCAAGTGAGCTCAGGTTGGGTCTTCCCGTGTCAGATGATAGCAACAAGAAAAGCCCATGGGCTTGCATCTTAGTTGATTACAGACTCAGTGGAGTTGACAGTGTTAATCACTACAGCTTCCTTTATGAAATTGCTCCCCATGTGACAAGTCTCAAGTCACAGACAGTCACTCTCAAACAGAAAATATTCTGGATTTGGCTTCATTTATCTTCCTTGCTTTGTCTTCTCACACTGGCTCATATGCCCTAAACTATAGCTAACTGAATATTCTTGGGGCCTCCCTCTCTGTCCACAAGATGCCACTGCCTCCACACTCCATCCTTGAGGAAATGCTTGAGGTCACGGCTATGCCACCTGTCTCTGGGTCCAGTTAATGTGTGTTTTAGTGCCTGTCATCAAGGATACACATGCTAGAGGAAATCAACAAGTGAGGACCAGCAAACAGTAAGTATGAAAAGCAAGGGGAAAAACTCAGAGGGAATCCGCTTGATCATGATTTCCAGCCTGCAAAACTGTAGGAATATAAGGTTCTCTCATTTAAGCCATCGGTCTAGAGTACTTCATGTGATAACCATGGCAAGGTAATACAACAAATAATTAGTTTATGGTTATAAGAATATGATACAGATAAAGATCATAGAACCCATGGAGGGAAGAAATTGTGAATAGTTCAGCCTTGGAGATCCAGAACTGGACAGAGTTCCTCAAGTGAGGTTCAGCAAAATAGACACGAACTTGCAGAACAAAGGTAGAAGGAATGCATGTTGAATAAAGGAATTCCTCTTTAAGATCCTCAATAGCTTTCTTATTGGTCCCTTACTCTAGCCCCAAGACCTGGCTTGCTTTGTTTCTCTTTGCCAGTCCCTATGAACAGAAGAATTATCGGCTATCTTTTTTAAGGTTTTTTTTTTTTTCTCTGCTTGCCTCAGTTGGTTATTTCTTCAAAAAATGCCTTTCTATGTGTGCATGATGGCAGGAGACAGGCACACCCTATGTGTTTTGCCAGTATGGCCTTCTAAGTGGCCACCCATCTACAACAATCTTATCTGCCCCCATCGGGCGTGGAGCAATGCCCATCGATGCACCCTCAGCTCCATCAATAGACTATCGTGTCCATAAAGTGTCCCTCCTGGTTAGTCTGGCTAGTTTGGGCAGTAAGGCAACCCTATGGCTGTAAGAATCCAGTATGAAGGGCTTAGGAAGGGGTGTCTGTTATTAGGGGTAAGAGGAAATAATATAGGCCAAACCAGCAGCCACCACCACTTCCTTATTTTCCCAAACCAGAGGAAATGACTTACAACCATCATGAACTCATGAATTCATTCATTGAGCCATAGTTTACAGAACAACTGCCTTAACTTACCTTGTGCATGTACCATGGGCAAGTTTATAATTTGTAGATAAAGCAACAGAGGACATCACACTTCACAGATTTATTACTAGAGCAGCAGCCCACAGAATTATTCAGAGCCCAGGTTCTGCAGCAAAAGATTACTTCATACGTGATGGGATAGGCTAGCTCTTTGGACTCTGTATTAGGAAAATTTTTCCCATGGCTGTGATAAAAATAACTAAATCAATTTAAGAAGGGAAGGTTTACTCTGGTTCACAGTTCCAGTAGCCAGTCCAACACATCAATAGATCAAGGCAGCTGGTCACATTGTGTCCACAGTCAGGAAACAGAGAGGAGCTGACTGACTTGCTCTCTCATGTGTGCTTGATCCAGGACCCAAGATCAAGGAACAATGCCATGTATGATGTAAGTAGATCCTGTCACCCCAGCTAAACCGGTCTGGAAAATCCCTCACAGGAATGTCCAGAAGCTTGTCTTCTGGGTGATCTTGGGACCTGTCTGGCTGACAGGATTGACCAACCATTTCATAATCTATTAGTGAGGGAAATAACTGCCTTCATTCATAGGGCTTGGATTCTGATAGAAGAAGGCATGGATGAAGAATTAAGTTAATCACTCAAATACAGCTGAAGTGATCAGGGAAAGGAAAATCTGGTACCAGGTACCATAGTGTAGTATTGGACGGAGAGACACATGCAAGGAGACTCTTACTTATAAGGATGCAATAAGGATGTAAGCGCGTAGCGCTGTAAGAGGAGGAGCTGTCTGCCTGTTTTCATGCCTCAACACCAGCACTCAGTGAGGACTTACTGTGGCATTGGATGTAGGAGTTGTAAAGCCCAGATTCTAATCTCACCGTGGTTTTCCCTAAAAATGAGCCATGGGTTCGGTTACTTCATCTCTCTCAGCTTATCTCCACAGTGTACAAAGTAAGCATTTATGGGGTAATGTGTAAAGTCACTCAGCCAAGCTTGGCACAGCGTAAAACTCTGAACATTAACCATGTCAATATTTATCTAGACACAGAAGACCTGAGTACAAGCCCAGCTCTGTGCCTTCTCAGACTGATGAGGCTGGGCATCTCTGAGACATCTCCAAAAGGGAGCTAATCACCATTGACAGTTCTACAGCATTGTGCGGAAGCTGCATGACGTCACAGATGTGCAAGTGTCCATGCATTGTAAATTGCTGTGCAGATATATGAGATTCTCATTGTTACAAAGCAAATAATCTCGTGGAGGCCCTAACCAGTTTTTCGATAAACTGACAGAGGAAAAATGTTTTGCACAGATTTGGCAGAGTTGGGGCAGCAGCCAGCTGAGACACTGAGAGACCAGAGCCTGAAGGCACAAAGGATTCCGTACAGAAAGCCTCACATAGGACCTCTTGCTCTTTGTACCAGTTCAGTGGGCTGCAGCAGGCGGTACCTGAGACCTATCAATACCACCTGGAATACCTCTCCTTTCAGTGACCCTGCCCTCTCAGTTAAGATTCAGCATTATGTATCAGAAAACAAAGGTCATGAGAGAAGGTAAACAGAAGGGAGGACTTCTAGGAGTCAAAGCCAGCTAAACATATGTGCTATTCCCATCGATTTCCCAGTGTTGCACAAGGATGGACAGAAATACAGGCACATTAATCACAAAATAACTAATTCTTTGCTTTGGAATAGCCTTTGAATTATTTTATAGTTTGTATGTATCCATATGTACACATGTAGGAATATATATGCATTCATATGTGAGTGAGGATGTGCATATTTGTGTGTGTGCTCATGGGTGTGTGTGTGTGTGTGTGTGTGTGTGTGTGTGTGTGATGTGATGTGAAAGGACAGTTCAAGTGTCAGTACCAGCCTCCTAACTTATAAGAGTCAGTTTTTCTTTGTTGTTGTCTGTTGCATACACCAGGCTATCTGGTCTTCTAGCTTCTGAAAATTCACTTGTCTGATCTTCCTGCAGAAACAATGGGGTATGGACGCATGCTACAGCACCCAGCCTTTATATGCCTTCAAACTCGGGTCCTTATGATTGTACAAGAAAGGATTTGTCAAGCCGGGCGGTGGTGGCGCACGCCTTTAATCCCAGCACTCGGGAGGCAGAGGCAGGCGGATCTCTGAGTTCGAGGCCAGCCTGGTCTACAAGAGCTAGCTCCAGGACAGGCTCTAGAAACTACAGGGAAACCCTGTCTCGAAAAACCAAAAAAAAAAAAAAAAAAAAAAAAAAAAAAAAAAAAAAAAAAAAAAAAAAAGAAAGGATTTGTCCACTGAGCCATCTTCTCAAACCTGATTTTGTTTTTCTCTCAGACGGGGTTCCACTACATACAGCCTAGTCTTGAACTCTTTATGATCCTGCCTCAGTTTCCAGGGTGCTGGGATTATAGTAATGTTCTGCCACACCACGTTTAAACATAACTCATGGTTTTTTGATCTGTTTAAATTAGTTCAGATAAGGTTAAACTTGCCATATCCCATGTGGGCCAAACACTTTGCCCAGCACAGGTGCACACCTATTGTCTCATTCGATCTTTATGATATCTCTAGGAAGCTGGCATTGCTGTCGGCACTTCACAGATGAAGAAATGAGCCTCGAGTAGCCATTTGGCCTTACAGAGGTCATGCACTCCAGGCTGATTCCATTCTGCACAGGAAGGAAATGAAGCCCAGATAGTTTGAAGAACTCGTTCTGGGATATTATGGCTGATAGAATGGGAGACAGATATGAAAGGGGAGGGAGTCTGAATCCAGGATGCTCAAGCCTTTCATCTTGATGTTTTCCAGACAGCAAAGGCTGTGCGCTATGGAAGACAGGCTTCCTCTTCCTTCAGCTGTTACCACTGCTGTGGTGCCTGAGTTAATTGGCCAAGTGCTATCTATCAGTGAGGCTGTGCACTTTACCTGAGGCCACTCAAACTCAAGCTAGCTAGAAGTCTCTAGGGAACACGCAGTGGGACGTACCCAAAGAAAGCTGGAAGGCTGGGCTTGTGGCAAACATGCAACCACGAAAAAGTAATAGACAACTCTAAAGGCCAGCTGTCTGTCCTTTGGGTTCTGCACTGTTTGTCATCTCTGCGGAGGATTTTTAGCTTCTCATCTTCATACATTTTTTTTACTTTTCATTTTACTATTTTTTTTGTGCTAGAGGCTTTGTGTGACATCTCCAATCAAAAGTCGCTGCTTCCACATTCATCTCTCTATCTCATCTTCCTCTATGATGTCTAGAGTGCATCTTTTCTGGAATTGATAAAATTTTACGCATTTTGAGTTTACACCCCAATGATCAGACTTCTCAGGTAGAATGTAAGTGTTTGGGTTTCAATGTGATTTGTGCTTCACAGATTCAGGTGCTGAAGGCTAGATCTCTATTTGGTAAGGATGTGTTGGGAGAAAAGTGGAAACTCTAAGTGGTGGGACCAAGCTAGAGGAAATAAATAACTATAAGCATGCCTTTGAAGGTTCCACCTGCTCCTTAGTCCCTTCATTGTCCACACCCCCTTCCTTTTCCTCTTCACCAAGAGGTGAACGGTATCTGCTGTTTGTATACACCTTCGGTCATGACAGTCTGCCTTGCCATGGGCCCACGACCATCAGAGACAGACCATGGACTAAAACCTCTGAAAATAGGAGCCCAAGCCAATTCTTCCCCTGGAAGCTGTTTATGTCATGTATATTTAGGCATCAACATAAAGGCTAAGTAGCACATTTGCTTCATGACAATGGAAAGCCACTGTGCCTGACCCACCCTGATATCCCTAGCATTGCATGTGGAAAGCATTTAATAACGCATGAGCATTATTTGCCTCTCATATAGCATGATGGGGATTCATTGGCATTTGATTGTAGAAGATTAAATTCACAAGGGGCAGAAACCCAATGGAGAAATGTATCAGAGATGGAAAATATGTCTCCAGAACAAAACGTCTAAAATCCAATGAGCTAAGGACCCCAACATCATTAAAATATAAGATATGCATTCATTTCCATGTGAGAAGCAAAACCAAACAGTCTCACAATCAGCCATTGTCACAGCGAGTGGTAGACACACCCACACGCTGCTGGTAAGAATGTAAAGTGGTTCATCTACTTTGGCAAGCATTTTGGCAACACATAGCAAAATTTAAAATGAGCATTCTCCACGGATCCGCCATTCTACTTCCAGATGTATATTCTAGAGGAATTCTTAAAGATGTCCACAAGCGAACATGTGCAGGAATATTCATGGCAGCATTGTTTTTAACAGCTAAGGAGTTGGGAAACATCCAAATGTCCATCTATAAATAAATACACTGTACTATATATATATATATACATATATATATACATATATATGTATATATATATATATAAATTCTATGCAGCTGTTAAGAAGAATAACCCAAATCCATATACATAAATCTCAAAAACATATGTGACTTCCACTTCTGGCTAAGATGCAGTAGCTATAGCAAAGTACTGCTCTCTCTGAAAAATAGACAGAAGGAAAACACAGAAGAAAAGCAGAAAACAAAAATCTTGACAATCCTCTTGAAGGTAGCGGGAAGCTGCTGCAGTGTCTGTTGCAGACGATGGTAAGTTGCATGCGCTTCTTCAGAAAGAAACTGGTTGCATGGCAAGGCTAGTCTTCTGAGCTCAGAAAGTACTGAGAAGAGCCCCAGAAGCACTGGCAGCAAACTTGGGAGCTTGAGAGCACCAGAGCAGCCAATCCATGAAGGACTGCAGACCCATACAAATTCCCCTGCAAGCGTCTGACCAATGAAATACTGGCACGGTAGCCTTGTGAAAACTGAATCAAGCAAGTGCCCAGGACTTGACATCTTCCTGGCAGTGACTTCCCCTGCAGGAGGCAAGGAGAGCCAAGTGTGCCAAGAATGTAAGGATGGTGCTGGGTACATGCTATGTAAGATTGTTCTGAAAGCAACAGTTATGAGTTTAAATCCTGATACTAATACTCCCAGCCCCTCCACTTGCTGTACAGTGTGATGAGAAGTTATGTGCATGGATGCTCAAAATATGAAATAGCTCATCTACTAAATACATCAGATTAAATGACTCATTGACAAGATAGTGTAGCTGGTCAGCAGCCTGCTATACAAGCATGAAGACTGGAGATCATTCACCAGGACCGGGTTATAGTCTTTATAAAAACCAGGAGCAAAGGCTGACGATTCTTAATTTCAGTACCAGAGAGGAAAAGACAACTGGATCCTTGGGGCTTGTGGACCAGCCCATTCATCTGCTTGGTGATAAAAAAGACTAGCAAAAGACCTTGTCTCAAAAGAACAAACAAACAAAAAGAGTAATGGACAGCACCTGAGAAACAGCACCCAACATTGTCCTTCGACCTCTACATACACACAAAAGGACACACACACACACACACACACACACACACACACACACACACACCAAGAATTGCCTCCTGGGCATTGGTGTTGACTTGGTTATCACCTGCTCTTGCTGTTGCTCTGTGGAAACATGATCTCTAGCACTCAAGAGTAAGTGCTCAGAAATTCCTCCCTGTCCATTCCATTGTTTCCTCAAAGCGCTGAGGATATAACATAATGCTCGTATAAGAGCCAGAAACACACCCCGGGGGCTGAAGAGAAGGCTCAGCACTTTAGAGCACATACCATCCTGAAGAGGATCCAGATTTGGCTCCCAGCACCCCCACGGCTGCCTGTAACTCCAGATACAAGAAATCTAATGGCCTTTTCTGACCTGTGAGGGCTCCTGCAGGCATGTTGTGCTAAAACATACACTCTGGTACACACATACATATACAAAAAATACAATAAATAAATAAGTGAATTTAAAAACACACCTTTCTTTTTGCACTTATAACCATATGAACATTAGTTTTTAATTATTCAGATTTACAATTGGCCAACGTCTCCAGAAATAAATTACTTGCATAGAAAAGGTCTTTTCCATATCCCCACAGAGCTCCTTGGAGCTGAGGTCAGTATCTCATGTGAATAGTCTGTGAAGACATCAAGGTGGGCCCTAATTATGCCATCGCAGAGCAGGGCACAGGGTCCACACTGCTGCTCAGTTCAGAGAAGTCTCCAGAATCCTTAGCCCTGGGCATTTGGCTAGAGGTCTAGAGGTTGTATCATACCCATGCCATTCATGATACTAACTCTAGTCCCAGAGACAGACTTAACAGGTTCCAGGCTAGAGGAACACACTGCCTGGCAAAGAAAACAATAGTTCAAGTCCAGGGACCGAAGGGTGGTAAAAGCACCAAAAATAGAGGGTTGCACTCCACGACTTGTTGATTTTTGTGCACATCTCATGTTTTCTAGAGAGGTCCAGTCCTCGACCAGACATTGGCTTTGACCTGAAAAGGCTATCTCACCCTTGGAAAGACCTTTGTTCAGTCCTCTGCCCAGTTTCTGAGCAGGCTCCCTCTTCGAGCTTCAGTTGCTTCCTGCACAAAATTGAAAGTCCCCTGAGATTATGTCTGAAGCCTCATATTTCTTTATAGGCACATGGAAATGAGACAGGGATTGGCTAGCCACCTCCCTGGAAAAATAGAGTATGAGCGTTAGAGTGCATCGAACCCACCCTAGTCCTCCCTTCCTCCAATGCTTATATCCCAGCCTCCATGGGTTTAAAAGCACCCAGAGACATTTCCTCTGCCTCTGGCTTTATGACTTGACTATGACAAAGTCCAGGGGAAAAAAGGGGAAAAAAAAGTCTCTTTTTTCAGGACCATCCCTCTCTTTCTATCTCCCTGGCTCTAACATAAAAATAGCAATCACCACCATAAGGAAATACTTATCTCCAAGGGATGTGGGGAAAGTTCATGAGATAATGGACTCTGTAGCTGCCAGCAGGGGAGAAGGGGGGACAAGAGAGCCACCCCCACCCACGGGAATCCCTGCAGAGCAAGAAGGGAGCCTTGGGAGGAGTGTGAAACTTCAGCATCTCCCCCCTCCTATCCTTGCCTTTCTCCCTCTCCTCTCCTCTCTTCCCCCTATCCAGTTCTATTTCCTCCTCTCCCACCTCCTCTTTCATTTGGTTGGTTCCCTGATCTTATTCTGATTGCTAGAAGATTCTGGCACCCAAGACTACAGGATCTCATATGCAACATTCCTTAAGGATAATTAGCAGAATTCTGCTAATTATTTTATGTTTTCTCTACCAAAAGCTGTTCTGCTGTTCTAGTGCTTATGTTTTAAGAACCAACTACTTAATATTAGAGTTTTGCTTCATTGCTCTTTAGACATTCCAGGGTACCCAGGTATCATAGACACATTTCTGCTGCTGTGATAAAATGCCCTGACTAAAGCAAATCAAGGGAGAGAAAGAACCCAAAGAGTAGGTTCACACTTTGTGAGGGTACAGTTCATTATGGTGAGAAAGTTGTGGCAGCAAGAGCTCTAGGTGGCTGGTAACATTGCATCTGTGGTAAAGGGACCGATGAAAGCCGATGCTCAGCTCGTTTTCTCCTTTATGTTCAGTCTAGGACCCAAGCCCAAGGGACAGTGGCATTTACAATGAGGGGGGCTCCTCCCGCTATTAATCTGATCTAGAAAACCCTTCACAGGCATGCCTAGGTATGTCCTAAATGATTCTAATCAACGAACTATCATATCAGGGCAGTGCTGAGGGGTGCCAGCTGAGGGTTGCCTAGTTTTTCACTTAGAGAATCTGACTCCTGTTGGCTTATAGCCAATGACTCCTCATGGATGGGCTCTGCCAACTCATGCCTGGGCTACCACCCAGTGCCCCGAATCTCTCTTTGTTTTTCCCATCCCTGTGTGTCCTCCTTCAGCTTCACACACTTTCATCAGTAATGTTCTCCCTGCCTCTCCAATCAGCTTACAAGTACCCATGTTCTCCTATGCAGCTGCTTCCAAATGCAATATTTTAATTCTCTTTCCTAAGGTGCTTTTGGAGGGAGTCGTGTTACTCCAGTCTTAATAGTCAGAAAATTTAAGCCTGATGAGATAGGTTAGTCAGTAAAATGCTTACTTTGCAAGTACAGGTACCTGAGTTCAATCTCCAGGACCCATATAAAATAGTAATAATAAAAAGGTGGTTATATGTAATCCTAGTGCTAGGCAGGCAGAGAGAGGTGGAAACTCGGGACTCATTAGACAGGCAGTCTAGCCTGATTGGCAAGCTACAGACTGGTAAATGTTCCTATCTCAAAATTCAAGGTGGATGGCAACCAAGGAACAATTCCTGAGGTTGGCCTCTTGCCCCAACATTCACACATAGCCACATATACCCACACAAATATATCCACAGAAATGACACCCACATGCACCAGCATGCAGACACATACACTCAAACACAGACACAGAGAGGGAGGAAGGGAGAAGATAGATAGATAGATAGATAGATAGATAGATAGATAGATAGATAGAAAAATAGATAGATAGATAGATAGATGATAGATAGATATTACATAGATAGAAAAATAGATGGATAGAAAAATGATAGAAGATAGATAGATAGATAGATAGATAGATAGATAGATAGATAGATAGATAAATAGATAGATGATAGATAGATAGATGATATAGATAGATGATAGATAGATAGATAAGTAGAAAAATAGATAGATGATATATAATTACATAAGTAGATAGAAAAATAGATAGATGGCTAGATAGAAAAATAGATAGACAGACAGACAGACAGATAGGAATGCTGTCTACTGATTACTTCCCATCGATCCCCCAACTTGATTCTAACACAACTGAGGATGACTCACCCAGGAGCTGATATAGATAGAAATAATTTGCATTGGTATGGATTTTAAGGTCAATTTTGTTATATGTATATGTATTTCTGATCTTGATTAAGGTATTGTGATTGTGTAATTCATTTAAAAATGTAACGTATAATTAGGAAATATAGGTTGTTAATGGATAATCATCGATAATAGTCAAGCTTGTAGTCATGTTAGTTAGATTTTCTGGATATATAGAGATATATTTCAGTTAGATAGGCATTCTTCATATCTTTCAAAGACTGCAGAATATGGCATTTAGTGTTTTAATAACTTAGGGCTTTTCAAGACAATGAGACACGTCTACTCCTGGCAGCACCAATCTATTTCAAGAGGAAGATTGGTATCGAAGAGGCTCCTTATGGAGTTTGATAGCCATTTGGGCAAGAAACTGCACTTGCCTAGACTGATGCATAAACTGGACACAGAGAACCCTCAGAGAGAGGACTGCTGAACTTGCCTAAAGGTGAGATGGTCTTTCAGGGTTCCTGATTCATGAAAGAGTCTGTGAGACATTCTGCAGGACACAGCAGATAGTGACTGAACTGCCTTTGAAATTTCCTGCTTCATGGAAATGTCTGCTGGAAAATATGGACCTGAAGGCCGAAGATGGATGCCCCAATGGTACAGAGGAACTTTGGGTGACTGTCCAGGTAGTGAGATGTCTCTGTTATGTCTAGAATTTTAGAAGTTGCTTATTTCTTGCTTATTTGGTAATATTATATCCTTCTGGAGTCTTTAATGGAGTTGAAGAATGGTTAGTTATAGTTTTCCATTATTATGATAAAGATAAAATAGATACAAATATTGTAACTGTAATTCTTACTTGATAACTGTTTTGTTATATGTAACTTTACTATGTTAAAGTTAAAGCCTTTCTTTTTTGTTTATACAGAAAAAGGGGAAATGATGTGGGAGGGTCATCTGTCTATGGGTTACTTTCATTGGTTAATAAAGAAACTGCCTTGGCCCTTTAATAGGACAGAAAATTATGTAGGTGGAGTAGATAGAACAGAATTGTGGGAGAAAGAAAGCAGAGTCAGGCAGATGCCTCAGGCAGTCGCCATGCCTCTCCTCTCTGAGACAGATGCAGGTTAAGATCTCTCCTGGTAAGCCACCCCTCATGGTGCTACACAGATTACTAAATATGGGTTAAAGCAAGATGTGAGAATTAGACAATAAGAGGCTGAAACTAATGGGCCAGACAGTGTTTAAAAGAATTCAGTGTCCGTGTAATTATTTCAGGGCATAAGCTAGCCAGGTGGCCAGGAACAGGGTGGCAGGAATGCAGCCTGCCGCTCCCATCACAACAAACAAACAGCGGTGCCAAACACCATTGACTTGCCCTCCCACATCCATCATTAATCAAGAAATAGCAGACTTGCCTAGAAGCCAATGAAATGGAGGCACATTCTCAACTGAGAGTCCCTCTTCTCTGATAACTCCAGTTGTGTTGAGCTGATAAAACACTAAGCAGCACACTCTCTAATACAGCACTAGAAATTCTGGTTCAGCAGGCCTGAGGACCAAGGCAATGCATTTTTGAAATAGTGAGGCTGTATTACATCCTGAATTGAAAGCTATTACCCATAAATCAAGACCCAGTTGTCCTTTGAAAGCTTACTGACTTTAAAATGCCATCCTTGGCCAGGCCAGGCTAGTCAATTCACCAGATCCTAAATGTTCCTTCTCTCTGTCTATAGCTCATTTTCTCCAATGGGATCATCTTCCTAAAATTTTCCCAGTCCTCTAAGCCTACCCAAGAATCCTCCTTCCAGAAGTCCATCATTCCTGCTTTTACCATGAAGGCTATCTGGTATGTACAAGCACACAGGAATTGGCAATTAACAAAGCCCTTAGTCTACTCATTCTGGGGAACTCATTCTGGCAGTTAGCATTCATTGCTGAGGCTGCTGCAGATCTCTTTTATTTGCTCTTTTGCACACCATAGATGTTGATGAATGTTTTTCTGTCTTGATTGCCTGTTCCCAAATAACCAGCAGTCACTTTTCAAATAACTGACTCAAAGACTTACTATAAATTATAAATGCTTGGCAGATAGCTCAGGCTTGTTACTAGATAACTCTTACATTTAAATAAACCCATATTTCTTATCTAGGCTTTAGTACAGGTCTTGGTAACTTGTCTCAATACAGCATGCTCCCCCCTCTCTCTCCATCTGCCAGTTACTCTTTTGACTTTGCCTTTCTTCATTTCATCATTCTCCTAGTTTGGTTGTCCCACCTATACTTCCTGCCTGGCTACCAGACAATCAGCTTTTTATTAAACCAATCCGAGTGACAAATCTTCACAGGCTACAAAAGAAGTATTCCACAGCACACAGAAAAACTGTGAGAGGCACAGAGAGGCAGTGTATGATGAGGGGTTCAAGGTCATGAGTCTTAGGTCTGACCACTCACTCAACCAGCTACTCAGCTACATGTTCCACAGTTGTTCATGGTTTCTTGTTTTGTTTTCGTTTTTTTCTTTTTTGCTTTTTTTGCCAGTGGCTTGTTTGCTTGATCTTTAAACTTCTTTACTTTTCATTATAAAGATGTAATAAACTTAACTAAATATCTCAAGATCTGTCTCAACAGGCACCTGTGTTATGACTGTTGCCTAATAAGCCATCAGTGTGATGTAAGGCTCAACCACAGACCTCAGTACAAGCTTCTCCTCTGTGTTTGTTCCCCTTTATGACCACTGCAATTTCCTTGCCCACAACATTCATAACTGCAAATGTGACTTTGCAGGACCCCCTAAATTCAGAGGAGTCCTGGGTCTTTAAGGACCTAAAAGTAAACATTTGAACTATAAAAAAGTGAAGGAATAAAACACAAAAGAAATTCCATAGAATATGCACAAAGGACAAAAGCAGGAGCGAGAGTTTTATCTTATAGACAAGAGTATCCCAGTCAGTTTCCCATTGCTGTGATAAGCACTGGACAAAGATAATGTAGGGAAGAAAGGGTTTATTTGACCTACAGGTTACATTCCAACAGTCCACCATATAGAAAAGTAAATACAGGAACCCAAGTAGAAACAGAGGGAGGAACCATGGAAAATCACTGATTACTGGTTTATTCTACATGTGTTGAATTAACACGAGATGTAAAATACCACACTAACTCCAAGACAAAATCAATTATATTTTTATTTATTATAAGGGGAAAACTCACAAAATGGGAATGAGAAGTCTGAGCTTAGCTGTGTAGCACGGGAACCAGAGAGAGAGAGAGAGAGAGAGAGAGAGAGGGAGAGGGAGAGGGAGAGAGAGAGAGAGAGAGAGAGAGAGAGAGAGAGAGAGAGAGAGAGAGAGAGAGAGAGAGAGAAACACAAGCAAACCTTGGGCCACCTGGCGTTTTTTTCCCAAAAGGTCATACCCTAACTTGGTCCCACCTCTTAAAGTTAATTGGCTGACACAGTCCCCAATCATACATGGATCACTCAGCTTGCTTTTTCATAAAACCCAGGGATAGTACAGCCCACAATGGGCTCTCTTATGTCAATAATTAATCAAGAATCACCCACCTTACACATACACACAGAAGACCTGCTTACTTGCTTACAGGCCAGTCTGATGAGGGAATTTTCCCAACAGAGATTCCTTCTTCTCAATTGACTCCAGTCTGTGTTAAGTTGACAAAAGAAGAAAAAAACCACAAATGGGTAAAGAGGAGAAAAAAAATTGGATTTTTCTGAGTTTGGGGTCTGTTTCATAGCCTAAGACTGATCTCATTGTGTAGCTGAGGGACGCTTACCTGGATCTGGGGACCCTCAGGCTTACCTGTTCTCAGGTTATGCATGCCATCCTGTCCACCTTCCCCTCAAGATGCAGAGCAACCCAGTTCACATAGAAGGAGCTGAGGTCTTTGGCTAGTGATTCTGCATAACATAATGTGCCACTCCCCTGTCCTTATAACCTGATTATGGAAGGGACACTTATGGGGACAGGATCAGTTACCAAGCAGGAATGCTTATTACTCAAGGACCATCATCCATTTTCTTTTATTCCTACTCAGATCAGGGACATGCTTAGAGAGCAGAATCCAGCAAGCAGACCAAAGCAAGACTACAAATAAAAAGCAGAGAGAGCCAGGAATGTCTTCCTGTGGATCCTATGAGGAGAGTTTGTCTGAATCCAGGCTACTAGGTCTCTGATCTCAGTCACTTCTCCATCCTCAGGAAACTAGAGAGAGGAGCTTGGAATGTTCCCTACCCTCTACTAGTCCCCATCCTTATTACTGCTGCCTCTGTGTGAAAATAGGGGGGGATGTGCATTTCTTCCTAAAATAGCTTCCCCCAAAGAAGAAAGTCCAGTAGGAGAAAAGGCATGCCCAGGACTGGATGTGAAACACTGGGACACGCACATTTGTGGGGGAGTGCAGGACAGTGTCTGAGACCCACCATGGACATAATGCTGTGGAGGGAGATAAAGCAAGAAAGCTATTGCCAGATCTGGAGAGCCTTGAATTCCAGACTTCGGAGCTGAGCGTTGATCGGTAGCTAGTGCAAATGACTCTTATGAGAAATATAACCCCAAGCTCAGACTTCACTATCTCAGAACACCACACAATTCAGAGTGGGTGCTGGAGAAGACAGATTAAAATCCTCTCTGCAAGGCCTGTTTGTGAGCCATTCCACACCGGACCCTCTAGGTTCCCAAATGCAATCACCTTGCATACTGAACTCAGATATAATGGGGGGAAAATGCAAATGAATGATTAAAGATTCAGAAAAAAACAGAAATGTAACTAGCCTCAAACTGTGAATGAGACCCCCCCAGTGGTGTTACTGGGGTTTTTAGAGTCAAAGATTAAGCCTTGCACCCCAGTAAGTTAGGCTCTATTATCTGTCCTCAATGGGCAATTAAAGAGATTTTTAAAAAAAGAGTAAAAGAAAAGAGTATAGCTTCATTGAAAAGAGAAAGAAATAAAGGAGTCTAATTACCCCCAGTCCAATTTGGGGTATATGATATGAAATTAGTTTTAAACAGAGTCCAAGGGATAGGCATAGCTCAGCAGCCTTGGTCAAGGTATGGTCCTATCTATTACTACCATGGCTCCAATCTGTTCTGTATGGTGGTTTGAAGTATTGCTGGACCATGAGATCTCTTTTTGGGAGATAGATCTCTTCTCCAGCTGACATCAGGACTTCGGCCGTTCCCTTCCCTCCATCACAAAATCCTTGTAAAAAGTCCAGTTTGGCGGGGGTGGAGGTGGTGTTATTGTCTCAACAATCTGGTAGTGAAAGAAAATCTTTATGCCTTCCAGGATGGTCACAGTTTGAGGTGGCCTTTATGGGTGACACTATTCTGAGGACAGGGCAGAATTGCAGGTGAGCATGGCATGAGGCTCAGAGGCAACATTCATACATGGACTTGGCAACCATTACTTCAAGAGAAACATCTTAAGGGGAAATGATGTTTGTTTCGATGGTGGAATCTTATTTAGCTACTGAGACAACATCACGGGTGTCTAAAGGTGCGATGAAGTACCGTGAGGTCGCTGTCTCCTCCCAAACCAGAGAGTGGGAGCTCTGCCTTGCACAATGACATTCAGAAAATGCTTCCACATAGCACAGGCTTTGGGCTTTGTTGTTTGGGTTCAGTTTTGAGTCCACAGATGCAGCTTATGAAGGGAGAGCATAATTCCCACTTCAGGAAGCCAATCCTGTTCCGTGTGTCAGTTAGAAATCAAGCCAGTCTTCCCTTTGGCTTCTTTATCACTGCATGGTTTTGCTGTTGAAGGACCTTGTGCACTGGGGGTTATATAAGAATTGATCACTAGTTCATCAGGCTGCCCTTTTTATGGGGAGCTGCAACGGAAAGTCTGCCACGATCGTTTCTTGAGTGTGGCAATCAACTAATATGACAGGATTGACCTCCTCCACAGAGGTCAAGGAGAATGGTAAGTAGAGTTCTACTTTGGATCCAAGACAGGAAGTCAAAATCAGGATTATCTGGGCAGATCTGAGATGTCTTCTAGTAGCAAATACTTGTCTCTGTGTTCTTTGGCTTTCAAGTAGTTCTCAAACGTAAAAAGTAAACAGAAGGATACAAATTGGTAGCTTAAAAGCCAGGAGCTACTCACATGTGTGGGGTGAGTATGCATGTGTGTATGCATGTGTAGGCCAGAGACCAACCTTATATGTGGGGTGAGTGTGCATGTAAGTATGCATGTGTAGGCCAGAGACCAACCTTACATGTCATTCTTCAGCCTCTATCCACATCGTTCTTTCTGAGAAAACATTGCTCTTTGGCCTATAATTCATCAGGTAGACCAGGCTAGACAAGAACTCCCAAGAAATCATCCATCTCTTTCCTCCTTTCTATCACTGGAATTACAAGTTCATGCCACCATCCCTGCTTAAGTTTGGGGGATCAAACCCAATTACTCATGCTGGCAAGACAGTTACTTTACTGATTGAGCTCCCTCAAAGTGTGTTTTCAAAGCAATGCTTTGACCACATCAAGAATAGTGCACCTACCCTCCAGTTTGGAATAGTACCCACCATTTCGATGGTCTCTGAGCAACCCCACTCTGTTAGCCAATGAGCAATAAATGCTTGTATACTTTATCGAGACCAAGCTTGCTCCTCAAATTCCTTGTTCCTCCTGCCTAATCTATCAATATTTGAATGCCTAACCCAAGCACCAATGCCTGATGGGAGTTCCTTTGTCCATTTTAATATAGCCCCCATACCTTGACTCTAATTGCTTTGAAGCTGAGAAGTTGTAACTAATGTCTGCCTCAGTCTTCAGCAATTGACTTTGTGGGAACTATTTATTGTATTTCTTAAGAAACATCTTTAGCCAGGATAGATGTCATGTAGCTTTGCTAATGAACTCCCAAGCCCAGCTAGGTAGCTGAAGCCCAGAAACTTGTACCAGACCCAGAAGCTAGTGAGGAGGTTTCCAGGGAGGACTGGCCCATTTGATTCAAGGCCCAGGGCTAGATCTCCTGTCCTTGAGGTCTTCGGTTTCAGACACTGCCCGAGAGAACAAAAGAGATTTCAGCTGTCACATCTCAGAAGCCCCAAGGCTCTGTTTCCTAACTTGGCCGCCTTTCCTATGTACTGTTTCACATCAAACACCTCCCCCCTTTCCCCTCAGATGATTGGTTGAAATTAAATATCCTGAAATTACACTGAAAGGGAGAGAGAAGAAAGAAAGCTAATACGAAATTTTAATCAAAATACAAGCTTAACAGTTCCCAGCCTTTGAAATGCGAAGCAGACATGGGGTCCATGGAGATGCCCCATGTGTCTCAGGTGTGAAGTTAGCCAATAGAAAGCACAAAGCAGAATGTATTGGGGGAAGGATGGGGATTTCTAAAAACAGTGGAATCGTCTTTCCATTTCCACAGTGGACATGACTGGAGGACTCAATTTCCCCAAGAAAACGAGTCTGGGAGCTTCTCCCTATCCCCAAGCACAAAGACTCAAAATGCTTTGGGAAGGACCAACAAAGGAGCTTGGAGGAACGCCAATCCTCACTGTAAGAGGCGGACATGGGCGCCCTCTGGTGGCCGACGCTCCGTTAGATGACACAAGCCGGTATTTCTCCCTGGATTAACTCTATAAATAGACAGATGATTTATTAAACAGATTTGAGGCTCATTTGAGGCATTGGGCCATGATTGCTTCGGGGCTCAAATAAGGGAGTGCTTAGGACCTCTCTTCTTCCGCGAGCACCTGGATTTACTTAGCGTGATCTACATTGCAAGTGCATCGGACACTGTTGGCTCCGTTGCTCCCAGCCAGGAGATGCCAAATTCCTCCTATATAAAAAGAGCTTTAGTAACTCAAGCAAAATAAGCGTACTTTCCCCCAACCGTCTTCCCAGAGACTGAGGCGGCAGGGTTGCTGGGAGGATACACAATACCTTGTTACAAACCATGTAATGTTTTTAAAAAGTATCTATCTGACAGCCTTGGCTACAGCTGGATCTTCTATCTCGATTGCTTCAATATGTCAGGTCCATATCGCACCACTGAGTCCAGGCTTTCAGAGCCAAGACCTCTGTCTTGTCCAACCTTTCCATCTGGAAGCAATGAGCTTAATATTCTGGCTCTCCCCCCATAAAAGCTATGTCACAAAAAAGTAGCAGCCTGCGAACTGCACCCCTCCCCCAAGGCACACCGGGACTCCTTATGCCCCGTATGCCCGATTCAGTTACCCTGAAAGAGCAGCCCTCCTTTCCCCTCCCCACCAACCAGAATCTGCCTGTAACAGCATAGTACCAGGAGAGAAGGAACGAATTGACAATCGTTTACACTTTAATCCCACTTTTGACATTTTGAGAGATGCAGCTTAAAATATACTTGAGGCTTAGGGACTCCCTCTGTCCAGCTGTGCTCGGTAGAGAAGAGACATTCCCTTTCATGGATCCTACTGCTTCTGGTGTCCCACTGGAAAGCCAGATTTGGACTCTCTCTTACACAGTTCCTCCCACCAACGTGAGCTTTTCCTTCTATACTGAAAAGCTCCCCACCGCCACCACCAGAACCGCAAGTTTAGGGTTTGGTAGTTGATAGTGATAATAACCTTCCATGTTTTATGTGTTCGATACATGCCTTCGTTTACATTCTTTTAAATCAGTTTTCGATTGACTATCTAGCAGGTTCCTTTGCATACCCTCTATTACACCGCAAAATCACACAGGTCCCTGGTTCCCAGTCTTGGTGTCGTGAGAAAGTTCTAGAGCAGCTCTAGAACGGTTAGATGGATGGTGCCCCAAGCCAGGCTGCATTTGATTCTTTGGGTAACTCATTCAGCACGGCTAGATACTCCGAACCTACTCCTTGAGAGAACCGGGAGAGCAGAGCCTGAGACTGCGCGCTTAGCTGAGTCACTGAGGACGAGCCATCTACACATGTGAAGTCGGGAGACTGGAGGAGCTGGATCAGTGGCAGCAAACGAGGAGCTGCACAAAGCAAGGGGAAACCATGGGAACTGCACAGAGAGCTCGGGGCCTCGCCTGGAAATGATATAATGCTGCTGTTCACCCTCCAGTGAATCCTGAGTCCTGGAGTTCTGGAAGATTAGCATGGCTGGAAATCACCCTCCCGCTGAGCTCCCTGGGTTCTGGCTCCTTTTCTCTTCTCCTTCAGCTGGAAGCTTCTGGGGGCAGAGGTCAGCTTTCCTGTGTTGAATCTTCAGGGAAGGGCCTCCGGATCCCGGGAGAGAACTGAAAGATCAGTTCATCTCGATGCCTTGTTTTAAATGGAGGACACCTCACTCGGAAGGGGGAGTGGATCGCCCAAGGTCATCCAAGCCTTCAAACAAATTTATTTAGGCTAATTCGGGAGATATCCGAAGCATTTGGGAACATGCCAAGCTCATGTTTGCGAAGGACCGTATTCTCTAATGTCCTAAAGCCGTGTGCATCCACTCACATACACAAAAGAGTTCTTAAAAGTGTTCATCTGAGAGCCATTACATAGGCAGGGCTTCCAGTGGCCCGGACTCCGCAGGCAGTATGCGCAAACCTGTTCCCTCAAATGCTGCCACGCTGCACTGGAGTTAACCTCTTTTTTTGGCAAATTAGTTCACGACCTGGGAACAGTTGAACGAAACTGTAGGCACATCAAGAGGACGTTATTTGTGTTGTCTTTTTTTTTTTTTTTTTTTTTTTTTTTTTTTGGACCGAGTCTCTGATGTGTTTATTTGCAAGCTTGGCTCATGGTTACTATCCCACTACTTAGGTTAATCCTGTGCTTTCTTTGAGCTACCTTTAAATCCATGTCAAATGAAAAGTACTGCCTGATTTTCAAGTGTGCGGCATTATGGCGGAATCCCACGGTTTATGGCCTCAAATTTATTGTCGGGGTATTTAATTCTAGTTTTTCCTTTTTCTTTTCTCTCCTTCCGTTTTTTTTTCACCCTCTCACCCCACTTTTAGTTCAAGTCAGCTGAGAAGTTTTGGTGTGAGTCATGAAGATGTAGAGGTGCAAAACACTGTAGAGCATTTCCTGGAGAACTGTTTGTCCTGTGGAGGATGCCGGCACAAAGACAGCCCTCCTCAGCCGCAGCCCTCCTTAGCCGCAGCCCTCCTCAGCCGCTGCCACTGCAAGCTACTCCAAGAGCTTAGGCCGAGTCTGCTTCATCCTTCTGTGTTATTTCTGATCCTGTGCTCAGCGTGCATGGCTATTTGGTGAGTGTTTGCAGGATTATAGCCTCAAATATGAGCCTATAGCCAGTGCCATCACGTGACTCACCATAGCTACTATTAAAATGGGTTTTAAAATAGTTTCTTTATTTCACGAGGCAAATGAACTCAGTTTCTGGGAAGTGGGTAATGGGGAAGTTCAGTCAATCACATTTTGCTTAGGGTGTGTCCCCCTGAGGCCAAGAAAAAAAGATAAAAACATCCAGGTGAGCTCTCCCCCTCTCCCCGTCTTTTTGTTCTTTCTGCGCTCCTGGTGTTCGCTGGACCCCGGATCATGTGAGTTTCCCTATTTTTCTAATTATTAAACTACATCTATTGTATTGATCTGGTCTGGTTAATTCTAGCTTATGGATCGACCGCACACATGGTGGGGGGGGGGAAGAGAAATATTATTTTTAAAGCAATTTGATATTAAATGAAGTATTTTGGAGATGACTCAAATTAGATAAACACGTGACCTGATGTTTGCTCTCTGTCAGTTATAAAGCAATGGAAGGGGAAAAGAATTGAAGGTTGCATTTTCTAGTAGTATTTTAAAGGAAGTTAAAATTTATATTAGAATCATTGTTTTTTAACTGTTTTAGTGACTTGGATTGGTTGGCCTTTCAAAGGTTCTCAGCAAGAAGGAAGGATTGACTATGGGGCAAATTTAGATTTGCACAAATAGCAGAAGTCATAGAAGCACCCTAAATCTGGCCTTCTTCCCTTTGCTCTCCAGTTTCATTATCTTCAAAGGGATATGGGTAAACGGCACGCCAAGATGGAAGGCTAATAGAGAAAGACGGTGGTAACATGCCAGGTATCTTTACAGTCATGTACTAATTCCCTACACACACACACACACACACACACACACAGCTTAGCTCAGGATGAAGTATCAAGATACACCAAAGGCTTCCCCTTGATGTAAGGAGGCCTCTGTCCTCAACTTGTGTCATCTAAGGGTTGTTTTGCAGTGACTCAATGCTCCGTGTTATGTGAAGGTGAGGAGGAGGAAGAGGAGGAGGAGGAAGAGGAGAAAACCTTAACATGAACATAAGTGTCTCCTTCTCAAACCTCCTTTGATGGCTGACCATCTGGCTATGTCCTATACTTGTGAACAGCACATAAATCGTTCTGCTTCCTGGGAGTCCGTCTCCACTTCCAGTCACACTGATTACTGCCACCTCCAGAGCCAACATAGATTTTGCTCCCATCTGCCATCTTGCTGAGTAGAACAAACGTGGATGCTTTTGAAACCTTCAATAAATCAAGAGGTCCTTGCCTGCCCTCTCTATGCCCACCACCTTCTACAAAAATTATCTGTAGATGGTTCCAGAAAGAAGATGGCCCAGATATCCAGAAGGACTTAGGATGTTTTAGAAACCTGTGTGGGCAGGTTGCTAACAGACCTTGGAACTGATTGTGCATTTCGAGTTCACTCTCAAAATCCATAGACCTCCCTACAGACATTGTTGGACTGTATTAGATAGATCAGCAACAGAAAGGTAAACAGCTTGTATATTCCATTCCATTTTTCTAGACTTGGTCTTCTAGGGTTGTGCTATTTAAGAGGCCTCCACTCTCGCAGTGGTCAGGGGACCCTACTTGGGCTCACACTAAAAGAGCTCACATTCCAGTGTTGAAGTCTCTGGCTTATATGTACCAGGCCCCTGCACATCTCAAGGCACCTGTCACATCTGAACTGTCCCTCAGACATTAATATGATGAAGCCATCGCCACACAAGTTCACTGTGCCATTAATATCCTGGAATAGGAACACCAAATATACACAGCCTGAGATTTAATCCTTAAACAGAACTCTGAGCATCTGTGAGCAAAAGACATGTTTGTGTTTCCATGGTTCTACTTCCATAGAGCTCAATGGGCCTGTCTCTACCACTAACCAGAGGCACTGTCTCAACAGCAGAAGGGTAAAATTTGAAATGATGTTTCACTTGAACTCTATACATGCCCTGTGGCTGATCCTGAGAATGGAGTTCCATCCAGCATTTCCAAGTAGCCAATAAACCTCCCTCTGAACTGTCCTCAAGGCCAACAATGGTACAGTCATAGCACTCAGCATTTCTCTTTGGCTACCTTCTCAAGGGTTCCATGGGGATGAGTGGATATTTGTCTTTCCTTCTTCTAGAGTGCACGGGGTACAGTGGCCTCGCCTCTTCTGTCGTCTGTCTGCAGTTGTACCTTCAGAACAGCAAGTTCAAAAGTAAATTTGCAAAGAGTTCCCTGTTGTTTCTGAAGAATCCAAGTTTGGGAGAGACAGGAAAAGTGGTGCAAAACAAATCATTCGCAGCTTCATTTTGTCCAAAACTAAACCAAGACCAAAAACTAGCTCCTCTCCCACTGACTGTGAGGAAGCAGTTGTTAGTTTGGTTTGGTTTGGTTTTCCTACTCAGCTTCATGTAGGCTATTTGGACCTTTGCTACTAGTCCAGGCTTGGAAGACTTGAGCAAAGAAAGGAAACTTGTTATATCCAAAGCATTGAGAGGAGAAAAAGATCAAGAACCACAGAGAGGTGGTTGGATCAAGAGCGTGACCTTGCCTTCCAAGCTGATCCTGAGCAGACTGCCTTTCACCAAGAAAAGATGATTCAAGTTAACTCTCAAGGCACACGTCCCAACCCTAGGAAGTACTGTTCATGGTATTATCAAAGTTGACTTGGGGAGTCTCTTTGAAACATAAGCATGAATTCAGCTCTGAGAAACTTATTATTTCTACAAAAGTGTCCTCTAACAGACAGAGGGAAACTTACTGAAGCTTGGAGGACGATATTAACTCTTAGTGGTGCAATGGCACCTTTTAGATAAAGGCAACTCCTGGAGAGACATGAGACAGTCCTACTAATATAGTTATCATTGGTGTTACCTCTATTTCTATGTCTGCGAGTACTCTGGTTGTCTAGCCTTGTATGCCAGCCCCTGTCCCCATGCCAGTATCCAGTGTTACATATGATGACAAGGAGTTTATTCTTCAGTGAAATATAATCTCCTGTTGGCCATGATTTCGGTTCATTGACCTGTTGGGTTCTGTTTGTACTGCATTTAACAAGCATCCCAGGAATCCACTTTAACATTTAGCTTTCAGGTATCATTGTTCTCTTTTTATCTCTAAGAAGACAACAGGAGTGTCCACAGGACAGCAAATCTGGTGAGATCCCAAGGCTGGTGCAGCAGGAGAAAACCCACCCAGTTACCTCCAACCTATTTCCTTTAACCAAGTCTCTTTTGCATCTCTAGGGCATGATGCATGGCCACCCTGACAAGGGTGGACACTCCATAGTTAATATCTCCTTTTGTTCTTCTATGATCAAAAGAAATTCAGTCTCCTCAGAAATGCTGGAAGTTCCCTACGGAGAAAGAAATATTATCATTTCTCTCTCATCCTTTTGTGCTCCTGGGCTGACAGTGTGTCTGACCTTGAGGACTCAGCTCACAATTGCCACTCCAAGGGAAAACATCTGGGAATACAATCCACCAACGTGTTCCCAGAAGTTCAGACTCTGGCCCCTGTGGACTGCACCTCACACATGCACACCCTGTCTGTATACACTTAGAGCATGTTCTCTAACACGACAGATCTGATTCCCACAAGCCCAAGTGGCCACAAGACCAGCATTTTTATTTTTCCATAGTAGTAATGACAAGATGGGAGGATTTGTCTACATGATCCAGCATGGTAGCAGTAAGGCTGGGGTAAAGAACCCGGGCTGCCTAGTCTCTCTTGCTTCTTTGTAAACTGCAAGGAAATGCATCACATTCTGAATCCCAAACAAAGAATACCATCTGACTTCAAGCCAAACTGGATTCAGAGGTACTGAAGGGAAGGACAATTTACAAAATTATGATGTCAAAGAATGCACTAATATTATAAATAATTGAAGAGAGATGACTAGCAGGGTGGGAGTCTTAACTAGGGTGGGGCAGGATAAAGAGGTGATTCAGACCCTGGAATCTAGTCACTTTGGCCTTTTGAATTGATTACAATTAGATATGCATCACATAACAGGAGTGGGAATAATTGCAATGTTACGATGATATAAACTTGATACCTAGCAAAATCCCAGTTCTGCAATTCTATCTGGGAGATTACAATTCTTCCAGTCTCTATGTGTGAGAAGATGTTAGTATTCCTGCTTTACAAATGGCTTTTCTTTATTTGGGGATTATATTTTATCCTTCCAGAATGCATCAAGAACATCCTAAATACCAAAATGAATTATTAACAACCAGACAAATGAATTACTGCATGATCTCATCTGAATTTGGAATCTAAAATTATCAAGCCAAGTTATCAGAAACAGAAAGATTCACCAGAGAGCTGGAAAGGAACAGATTGGGCACAAAAGATAGGAGTCAAAGGGTTCTGCATTTGGTTGCACAGAGGAACAATCTCCAGCGTTAACTTCATATCATACTTACTGGTATTAGTAATACAAATAGATCACATGTTTAGAAACATTTTATATTTAGAAATAGCTTAGATTTCAAATGTTCTCATCATGAGGATATAATAAACTCATGAGATGATAATATGTGTGTTATTCTATCTTAATTATTTCACAATGGATGCATGTGTCATATCATATTATGTCATATACATATATATATATACACACACAATTATTTCTTCTCAATCAAAACAAAATTTTAAAATTCCTTCCAAAATTTGGCTCTAGAAAATAATAAACAGGTAAAATATTTATGTACAAAATATTAATTTTATTTCTTATTGTAATAAAACTTAGAAAAAGAAAGAGAAGAGGAGGAGGAGGTGGTGAAGAGGAAGAAGGAGGAGGAAGCAGAAAAGGAGGAGAAGGAGGAGGAGGAGGAGGAGGAGGAGGAGAAGAAGAAGAAGAAGAAGAAGAAGAAGAAGAAGAAGAAGAAGAAGAAGAAGAAGAAGAAGAAGAAGAAGAAGAAGAAGAAGGGGAGGGGGAGGGGGGGGGGGAGGGGGAGGGGGAAGGGGGGGAGGAAGGGGAAGAAGGGGAAGAAGGGGAAGAAGGGGAAGGGGAAGAATGGGGGAGGGGAAGAAGGGGAAGGGGAAGAACGGGAAGGGAAAGAAGGGGAAGGGGAAGAAGGGGAAAGGGAAGGGGAGGAGGAGGAGGAGAAGGAGGTGGGGGGGGAGATGGAGAATTAAATAGTTAAGTAAGCTCTGGTAGAATGACACATATAAGTTTATCCAAGTCAGACAGAGTGAAGTGCATGTGTATTTCATGTCTAATTCTGTAAACATGAGTATATAAAACCCACACAGACACTAGCATGAGTGATTACAAGACTCCAAAACATCAACAATGAAACAGTAACTGCCTCTGGGTTTTAGTGACTCCTCTCATCTATGTTTTTCTTACGTATATATTAAAATATAGATGGACTTTACTATCTGAAAGAGAACTGCATGAGTTCTAAAAATGCAAATTGGGATATCTTCTTTCTGATCTTAATTGTTGGTATTAACTATGACATCAGGCAAAATGTTCCCCTTCCTCTGAGACCTTATCCTCTGCCTGAGGGCCCAGGGTAAGAAATGTCCACTGGCACATACAAGGTCTCAAGAAACAAGAAACTTCAGGTTCTTTGACCACAAGCTTTATAAATGAATCCCTCTGAAAACATTTTAAAGGCTGCCTATAATCACACTTTATTTATTAAAATATGTATTATATGTGATAAACATAATACATACATATATATATGCATATATATGTATAATTTTTATTTTAAACAACAGAGCTTTGACTATTCTATGTGAAGGCAGCAGAGATGGGGAAAGGTAAAGAGGTCCCAGTGAACCTTCCCTCAGGGCACTGATAAAATAGACGAGACTCAGGGGTGTGGAGTATACACACTAAGTCCATCTCTCCCATGAGGACAGTCATAGGCAACACCTACCTACAAAGTTTGGTTCCAGCTAGAAGCAGCCTGCTTGGTCTGATCTCCCACAGTCAATCTATACACTTCCCTTGTGAAGGGGCCCTAATTATAGATAATGTGGATACTGAAAAACCATTAAAGCTCTAAGTTACAACTAAAGAGGATCTGTCCCCCACCCACTGGTCATCTGAATTCACAGCAACTGTTTAAAACAAGTCTTAAAGGCATGAAAGTTTGGAAACGGGTTTAATAGTCTCAAGAGAATGGCATTACCTCTTTTTCTCTGTGAAGCAGAGGTTAATACTTTCAAGAGCATGGCCTTACCTACTTTTAACCCCTGAAGAGGGTCACAGGTAGTATTCGAAGCAAACTAAGCAGCTCACAGTCAAAGCTAACAAGGAGATAATGATGTATGAACAAGAACTAGTATATAAGAAGGTTCTAACATGATTCTCAAGGTCATTCATTCTGTGCCTACATACCAGAAGAACATACATACAGCTTTGGACCCTGCTGTATAAGGACACTACTCCAGTATGTAACAGAGAAGTCACTGACCCAAATTTCCCTGGCCAACTGCATCTCTCTATTATACTGAGGCTAAGTTTCCATACCAGGCTTAGGTGGCAGGGACATTGGAACACAACAAATACTTTCTGCTTAAACATTATAATAATATGTGCAAGTTCACAAAACTAAGGGACAGGGGATGGCTCAGTGAGTGAAAGCACTTGCCATGCAAGCCTGATACCTGAGTTACATTTCTGAAGCCTCTTAGGGAACAGAGAGATAGAGAGAAAGGGCAGATGGAAGGAAGGAGAGTGAGAGAAAGATAGAGGAGGGAGAGAGAGGAGGAGATAAAGAGGGAGAAGGTTAAGGATAGGTGGTGAAGGGAGGGGAAGAGGGAAACAGAAAATAATAAATAAATAAATAATAAAAATTTAAAAATAATAAAATATGATTCCAGCAACTTTCATTATATTATATATATATAACTGTGTTATTTGCAGTAAAACATTAGGAAATGACAATTAAAATATATAATCTATAATAACATCAAAAATTGGAAATATCTGGAAAAACTGCAAGTGTTATATGAAATTTTATGGAAAATATTATTAAACTTAGGCATAAATTATTGCAGAAGACATGTAATTGGAAAAATAGAGCATTTATGATATTTGGAATATTTAATACTTTAAAGATGTTGATTTTTCCCAAGTTGGTTTATAGACTCAATGCGATGTCAATCAAAATTGTAAAAGTTGGATGTGTGTGGCAGTTCATGGACTTCACTCTAAGAAATGTAGTCTTCCAACAGCAATGAATGCATAATTGACTCACAGTACAGAGAAATGAAATCAACACTCTACTCACTTTATGCATAAATATTATTTCACATTGCCTAAAGATCAAAATGGGAAACTATGCAAGTACTTTAGATAATAAATAATAAAATAGAAAGTCCTGATCTTCAAGTAAAGGCAAAATTTTATAATAAACATGAGTTTGTTATTTTAATTATTATTTAATTATTATTTTAATATAACTAAGCTATATTAAAATAAGCGGTTCTATCACAGATATAATATCTAAAGAACAACATGAAGATGTAAAAATTTAAGCCACGGAACAGAATAGTATATGCAGTCATTCCGTTGACACAAGTCCACTATCCAGGATATAAGAGAGACTGTATGTGTCCTCAAAAAATGCAAATAATAAGCACTGAGTAGATAACTATGCAATCATGAAGACCTGAGTTCAAGTCCCAGGCACCCCGTGAAAAGCCAGATATGGCTGTGCATGCTTGTAACCCCATCATTATGGAACAGAGACAAGAAAATTATGAGGGTTTAGTGGCCAGCCACCTAACCAGAACAGTGAGCTTCTGATTCAGTGAGAGACTCTGTCTTTAAAAAAAAAGATTGGGAAAATTAGAGGAAGACACATGGTGTCCTCCTATAACCTCTGCATGTATGTGTTCTACATGCATGGACACAGACATGTGCAGATAAACAGAGTGGGGGAAGGAGTACAATTTTTAGCTTGAGTTTCAAAAACTTTAAAAGTTGGACAGCATTAATCTTGGTAAGCTTTTCCATTCACTGATTCTCAGGGTGTAAATTGGAACAATAACTTGAGAGAACAGTTTGGAATTACCTCCTCAAGTTGAAAACGCATGTGGCCTATGAACCAATCTTTCTACAATAGCTGAATATTATGGGGGAAATTCTTATATGTGTATACCAGAAGATATGTACAAGCATACCACAATAACCCAAACTGTTAATTAGCTGGTTGTGCAGAATGGTTAAGTGAATTTCAGTATATTTACACTGAATGATTTTATGTAAAAAAGAAAAACATGCACAACAGCTACATTCAATAACATAGAAAAAATGTTCAAACTTATCTTGAAGAATGAACAATTCATGGAATACACACACACACACACACACACACACACACATACCTATTACAATTTACGTTTTAAGAAGTTGAAAAATGATATGTATGCAACCTAAACAAAATTATACTTTTTTTCTGTGTTACATGTGAATATGCTTGTTTGTGTGCATGCACATGGGAGTGTACGTGTGTGTGTGTCCGTGCTGCATATGTGTATGTATAGAGGACAGGGGTCTCTATCAGATGTCTTCCTCCATCATTTCCCACCTGATCATTTGAGACCTGGTTGCTCACTAAATCTAGATCTCACTGATTCAGTTAGACTTGCTTGCTAGAGAGCTCTGAGTTTCCTCTTGTGGCTAGCAACCACAACTAGGGTTGGAGGCATACACCCATGCCAGGGTTTTTATGTGGGTACTGGAATTCAAACTCAGGTCATGACTTATACACCAATACATTACAAATTGAGCTAGAACCTCAGCCCTCTCCAAATTATATTTTTAAGGAATATATGCATACATTTAAAACTCCTCAGAGAAACAAAGCCATAACTCTGGGGAGCAGAATCACTGTCTTCCAAAGTTAAAAGGCAATAATAACACAGAGGTCAGTAGAAGGCTTTCTGGGATTTCACAATCCTTTATGTGGCCTGGGTGCTGTTTTCACAATGTTGTTCCCTTGATATTCATTTATTAAGCTCTGCATACCAATTTGTGCATCTAAGGACATATAAGTGGTTATTTTAATATGTATCACTACAATCTGGAAAGTTCTGGATAAGGAGAGAAATAAAGGAGAGAAAGGAAGGAGTCTGACATGAATGACTGATGCCCACCAGATCCATGTCCCTGTGGTGCTGGAGACCAGCTCCAACAAAAATATCACTTACCAGGGTAGGGGCATGGTAATTAGAAGAGTTAGTTAGGAATAAGAAGATGTGAGTGAAAATAACAGAACAGAAACATAGGATAGTACCAGGAGCGAACTCCATTGAGTACTGAATCCCCTGCATTTAATTTCCATTTGCTATAATACCTTCCCTGACCACAAAAGATAGGAGTAAGATTTAAAAAAAAAAAACTAAATGAACATAATTCAAGTAAATGAACAGACCAGTTGAAGACTGCAGGCTACATTCTTATATAACATTCTATGGCTAGAACATGACAAGTAACGCTCACACTCTAGACCAAAACATTCCCTGGGTGGAATCCATAGGCAGTAGCAACTTAAACAGATTCTTAAACTTTTGTTTGAGGTAGAAAGAGATCTACTTCTCTATATCTCAAATATAAGGTCTGGATATTAGCCACACCTGTTGACAATAGCCTTGAGAGAGCAGAACTCTCTGACCTAAATCTAGGTAGGCCCTTTGTTTGAGATAGAAACAGACAATAACCTTGAAGGAATAGAAGTAAGTTCCAACTCTCTGACCTTTGGTCAGGGTGGAATGGCAACAACTTTGAGCAAGCTGAAACTCTCTGACCTTCAGACAAAGTGGAAATAGGCTCACATTTTTGGGCCTCCACACCCTAGTGCTGCTCTCCAAGCTGGTGGGATGTATGTGTTGCTTCTTGGACAATAGGAAGTGTACTAATCATTCTGGATGCCTTTCTCTAGTACTTTGAGAAATGCCCATTTCCAGTTGCCAGTATAATTATAACATCAAATGCTGGATTCCACACTAACATCAGCCTTTCACCTCTGATTCAGATAAACTCCAAGCCCAACAGACCTTGGACTGCAGAGCACTGAGCCTACAGTTCACCTCTATGCGATACTGCCAATGTTTTGTTCTCAAGCAAAGAGGAAACGTGACCCCCTTCTCTGACCATGTTTCAGGGTGTCCAGTTCTAGCCATTCTGTGCACTATGTTACAGTTTGCTAATTGAGAACATACCTCAACACCCTCCTGTTCCATCTTGATTTCCCTCTCTTTTCCCATTCTCTCATCTCTCCTTTTTCTTCGCTCCCTTGCCTTGTTTACTTTTTCTTTTCCACTTTTCTTTCCCTTCTCTGAATAGAACTCTGAATCATTGTTCTATTTTGTGATACAATTGAAAAAGACTTAACACAAATACAGAATGCCACATATTTTTTCTTGATTCAATTCTTTACTCCTGAGATTGGAGAAATAGCATTATCTTCCAGAGTTACATATAAGGAGTGATTTGATTATTTTAATAGGCTCCATAGGACCAAAATGATTTTGTAGAAGACCATTGAAATCCAATCCAAAGCAGATACTCTTCCCCTAACATCAGTCAAATACAATCAGGACAAAGGTGAACAAGGTGGTAGAGTTGTCATTAATTCTGGACTTTATAGCCTTAGGTACAGAAGAAGAACCAATGACTCATGCCCAACTCTGGATTGACCACATTAAAGGAATGAGTGGGTGAGTATCCCTGTTCCTAACACATAGATAATAAAATCTTTACTTCAGTACCTTCTGAGTTCAGCATTGACACATTTTAGTTTTGGTATTTACCCTTGATAAACTGAAAATTATGATAACCCCACTACCTATGATGTGATGATAAGCCAGCCTACCTCCATTTTAGGCATAAAAGTCCATCTGTAGTAAAGACAAACTAGATTCATTCGTGTTTGTGATTAAATCTGTTTCTCAAGGTTTGGGATATGACCCATCTGTAACCTTAACTAGAATTGATTTTGTACTGCCTATTCCAGAAAATGGCAACCATGTCTTTCCTTCAAAAGGTTATTATGACTACTTGTTGTAATGACCACCTTGTTATTGCTTTATTGTGACCACCTTGCAACCATATCTTTGTTTCACAAGAAGTTGTTATGATCAACATGTAACTGCTGTGGGATTCCCCTCTGTGTGCTATGAATGTTTTATTACCGTTGGTTAATAAAGAAGCTGCTTTGGCTTGTGGCAGGGCAGAATATAGGCAGGCTGGAAAACTAAACTGAATTCAAGGAGAAAGAATGCAGAGTCAAGCTGACACAATGTATCTTCTGAAGGAGAAAGACACCAAAACCTTATTGGTAAGCCTCAACCTTGTGGCGATACACAGATGAATAGAATTTGGTTAATTTAAGATATAAGAGCTAGCTAGAAATATGCCTGAGCTGTTGGCCAAACAGTGTTGTAATTAATATAGCTTCTGTGTGATTATTCGGGGTCTAGGCAGCCAGGAAACTAAAGCAGAGTCTCTGTCTACATGTTATTCTTAGGTTCTGTTTCTATAAAATCCTGCCTATTTTTATCTGCCAAACTCCACATTTGGAAACCCCTCACCCCTAAGCTCTAAAAACCTTATCTTCCCCAAATCCAAGGCTGATCTTGAACCCTGGCTTTAGAGGAAGGCAGCCCAAGTACATGATTAAAGAAAAGCTTGCTCCAATTAATTGCTTGCTTTAACTAAATTATCCATGCTTTAGGACAGTGTTCTTTCTCCTAGAATCTATGGGATTAACAGCCATTGCTCACCAGACACCACAGCCCTTGTTTTTTGGTGAATAACTCAGTCTTCAGAAGGTCTAAGTATGTACTTTGTTTCTATGCAGATGAAGAAACAGACTCAAAGAAATGAACTGAGCTGAGCTTATTAGAACAGAGAGGCTCTTTCAAGAGGAAGCTAGACTCTGCCACTTCCCTGTGGTCTAGTCATCATTTCCAGAACCTTCTCATATTACATAGACTATTGGATTTTCTTTTTTCTACAAAGAAAACTTTGATTTCACATACCAGTAGCATTCAGGCTTTTTAGGAATCTGTTTGACAAAGCCTGTAAGACTGTTTTCTCATCCGTCACATCTTTTGGTTATTTACCTGTTGAGCCACCCCTCTAATATAACACGGTTGAAAGAAACACCAGTCAGGCACATCTCCGGCAGCTCTGTTTCCTCCTGCCTTTGAACTCAAGGATGGACACAGGATAGAGAAACAGTAGAACTTTGATGAAAAGGGGAAAGCATGCATGAACCAAAGAAAGTGTGAAAGGATAATAGCTAAAAGTCCAAAATCATTTCCTCAGCATCCACAGCAGATGTAAAAGAAATAGGTGGTGTGGGGAAAATTTCTAAATAGTTGAAGCCACAATGAGTTCACGTACAGATGCTTTGCAACTATTAATGGCTATTGTAAACTGTCCTCTATGGGGTCAACACAGAAAGAAAGGTCCTTTTGATCCAGTAGAAAATTTTACAGTTATGCCTTGGAAGAGTAACCCAAGTTTGGACTTCTAGCTTGAACAAAATTCCAAACATAAAAATAATAATAAAATAGACTAAGTCACAGAGTTATGGAAGAGCACAGTGTTGTGAGAGAAAAAAGTGAATTGATGAGGCCTAGAGAGATGGTAAAGGGGCAAAAGCCTGGACACACTAGTGTAAGGATCTGAGTTCAAATCCACAGAATCCTACATAAAAGCCAGATGTGGCGCTCAAGCATCTGTAGTCACAGTGAAGTTAAATGGAGATGGGAAGTAGAGAATCTGTAGCAAAGGAAAACATCCCTGAAGCTTAAGATCCAGCCATCCTGTTGTGTAACAGCAGAAAAACAGAAAGGATACCAAGTCTCAAACAAAATAGAAAGTGAGGACCAAGACATGTGGTTAGCCTTCAGCCTCCATACACCTCAAGGTACATGGAACACACACACACACACACACACACACACACACACACACACACACACAAACACACACACACACACACACAGCATATCAAAAAAATTCCTGCGGTTCCTATAGGTGATCCAACAAAGCAACCAGTTTCAACTTCTAGCCCAGGAGCTCCTTGTTGACCAAGTTTTCTGTCCTGCCCAATGTAATGGTTGTTCTGTCTCTTTAAGAGACAAGTCACACCCACTCCCTGCCCCATCCGCTGAGGCAGGCTGATCTTCAGCTTCCTGCCTGAGCTCTCTCTCTTCCTGTCCCTCTCTCAAAGAGGCAGCTTCTACCTCTCTCCCCACTTCTCTGCTTCCCTGCTTCTCTGTCTCTCTCTTTGTCTCCTCTCTCTCTCTCTCTCTCTCTCTCTCTCTCTCTCTCTCTCTCTCTCCTCTCCTTTTTTCCTTTTCCTCCATAACCCACCTAATAAATGTCAAACTTTACATGATGTGCCTATCTCTCTCTCTCTCTCTCTCTCTCCCTCTCTCTCTCTCTCTCTCCCTCTCCCTCTCTCTCTCTCTCTCCCCCCACCACCACCTGTTTGTCACCACCAGGGACCAGCCACCTTCCCTGCCACATGGTCTCTGGGGCTGGCTGCTTTCAGATCCCCAGCAGTCCCAGAGACCCGCAGCATCTGTGCCTCCCCCCCCTCCCCCGCCTGCCCACATCACTCACTGGTGACCAGTCAGCTGCCACATGGCTGGGACCAGCCACCTTGGTTTGTAAACCTGCCCTGTGGTCTCAACCCTGCAGCAAGCTGCCGGGACTGCAGCAAATCCATTATACGCTGCCGTCATTCAGTCCCAAAGAATCACACAAAGGTCTACATCAATTATAAACTGATTGGCCCAGTATCTCAAGGCTCTTCTTATTGACTAATTCTTATTACTTATATTAGCCCATAATTCTTGTCTATGTTGGCCACGTGGCTTGGTACTTTTTCAGTGAGGCAGTCACATCTTGCTTCCTCTGTGGCTAGGTCACAACTGCAGACTGAAACTTCCCTCTTCCCAGAATTCTCAATGCCCCACCTCTACTTCCTGCCTGGTCACCCTGCCTATACTTCCTGCCTGGCTACTGGCCAATCAGTGTTTATTTAAAATACAAGTGACAGGGTACAGACCATTGTCCCACAGCAATTTGGGACAGCCTTTTGTTTGGATCAGCCCGAAACAAAAGCAGGCATTTTGTGCAGTCATTGTTAGTAGGGATTTCTACTGACGCTGTTTCTCATTTATTTAAAAGTCTATCACTGTTTCCAAAGTCCCTTCAGAGAATCTCCCACACTGAAAAATGAAGCACAGGGAATGTTTCATTTTTCTTTCTTTCTTTCTTCTTCTTCTTCTTCTTCTTCTTCTTCTTCTTCTTCTTCTTCTTCTTCTTCTTCTTCTTGCAACTGAACAGTTTGGAGTTTTTCGTGCATGGGCACTGCTCCACCCCATCCAACTCCATTGCAAATTGAGTTTCGGGGGTTGTTCTGTTTTGTTTTCACTCTTGCATAACATGAAAACAAGCGAACACATTTTACTCAGAATTTCCATCTCTGAATCCCCTAAGTGGTGTGAAAAATCCTGGAAAATCTCAAACCTTAAGTCGACGATGCTAGGAAAAATCAGGAGAAGTGGAAACAGCAGTGAGGAATGCACCCTAGAGTCAGTGTCAACAAGATCAACCTTCTCTGAAGAGACATCCTCTCCAGGGAGGCTGGGCTGCTGAGAGCAAAACAGGTGGCTCACCTCTGCACCTCAGCATGGCCAGGAGCTGCTTGTTGTTCATATTCCTGCCACTAACGCACCTTTGCCTATAACCTAGGAAGACCCCATGAAAATAATACCCCCAAAGAAGTATTGGCTGTAAAGGCAGCAAGAAAACTGGAAAATTGAAATTGATATGGTCAATTTAATATGCACAAAACAGAACAGCATGTTAACTGGCGGATTCAAATTCACTTCACGTGCATTTATGTATGTGTATAGAAATATGCATATTAATATTATGCAAATGTGAGTGCATGTGGAGAGGTGTTTACAAGCAAATCTCTGTGTGTATGGCATTTAATTAAGATGCCGATATGCTTTAATGTGTTTTGTATAGTATGGCTCCAGTCTTTTAAAGTATTGAAAGAGATAGGGGAAACATAAGAAAAATGCTTTTAAACTGGCTCATCAGTTTCCTCCTGAGATCTGTATAGGTAGATGCTGTAAGGTTATCTTTGTAGGGGACGTCTGCAAATTAGAAGAACAGGGGTCCTAGTGAACTCTACACAAGCAATGGACACAAATTCTGTAAGTTTAACTCAGAAGCCATTTAATTTAAAAGGCTGAGACTCAGCACAATGAAAGGGTGACCACAGGCTTTTGCTCTAATAGTAGCAGGCCACCAGCCCTTGCTCTCCTTGTTTCCTGGTTTTTCTCCCCTCCCCCCTACACCGCCATACCCTTGAAATTCCTTGGTGGGGTTCTTCTCAACCTGCCTCTCCTACCCTTAATTCCCATCCAATCAAATTCAGTCAGACAAAAGACTTTTAAGTTAACCTCTAGCTTACATCCAAGCATCTCTAATCAGGCTCAGTAAAGGCACTGCACAGCAAAGGGCTCAGCCAAAGAATCAGGTTGGCAACATATTTTAAGGTCCTGTCTTTTGCTACTGGAAGCTGCTTCTCTACTTCAACAAAGCTTTTCCTTTTCTTATTTTATTGTTTTTTAATATTTATTTATTTATTTATTATGTATACAATATTCTGTCTATGTAGATGCCTGCAGGCCAGAAGAGAGCACCAGACCTCATTACAGATGGTTGTGAGCCACCATGTGGTTGCTGGGAATTGAACTCAGGACCTTTGGAAGAGCAGGCAATGCTCTTAACTGCTGAGCCATCTCTCCAGCCCCTTCTTATTCTATTGTGTATCACTCTTCATATTTATGAGCTAACAAACTTGGGAGACACTGACTCACACTGACTTTGATGGACACTGAGTTTCCAGTATCCTGGTTTTCTAGTATAAGCCCACCTAAGCCAAGAAGTAGGCTCCACCAGTCTCAAAGAATCCTGTGACAGGATGAGCTTAGCCCTCCTCATCAGCTGAATGATGTACTTCATTATTCCTTCAATCAAATTAACAAATGTGCCAACGTAAGAAGGAGGAACAGACATCTGAAAGTACATCTTTTCTTCAAAGAGCACACCAGTACAATTGAGGTAGTCAGAACAAGGTTATAACATTTCATAAATATAACTAGAAAATGAGCAATACAAAAGAAGAAAAAGGAGGGGTTTAGGGTGGCACTGGTGAAACCTCTCAGAAGAACCAGTGGTATGGGGTAGGTCTTGGGGTGGAGCTAAGGATGTGGATAAAGGAGCCAGGCTAGAACTTTGGGAAGGATGTGATAAACAGATGGTATTTTTAGAACACTATCTACAGTCTCTTTCATACAAAGTCACAGAAGGAGCTAGAAAGGTGCTTACACTCCTAAGATCTATATTTTATTGATATGAATATTAATTTAATATTAGTTTGCTAACATTTGAATGCTAAAGTTTCTATGACCCATTGCCAGAATCAAGAGATTTGGTCCATTGATGGATTTCAGAAAAAGGAGCCAGTATCAGGCAACTACTGAAGAACTAACTAAAATATGGGACTTAATTTACACAAAAGATAATACGATAAGATATTGTATCTCTATCTATGCTAATTATGACTACTATTCTGGGAAGTCTTCGGAAATCCTTTGTTAAGTGATTTTTATCAGAGGGCATCATTGTAGGAATCACATCTCAAGGATCTATCATCAGTAAGACTTCCTTTCCTGCCAGTGGATCTACTGTTTCTACACAGAACCTTAAAGAGATGAATTCTTGTCTTAAGTTCCCAGAACATTCATTGTGTTTATATCATTAACAATCAAGATTTCCTTCCTTGATTGGAGTTATATCAGTGCATAATTGCAGCCCCCTCTGGACAGTAAGATCTGTGACCAGACACTGGGAATGGAGATGCTTCCTGGATCTATTTTAGCATCCCCAGTACCTGGCACAGTGTCCAAACATTAACAGACCACTGGTGAGAACAGCAAGTGTAAACAATCACATGAACAAATAAAAACACAGGCTTAAATAACGGCATATGTGTGTTGGTGAAAAGATACAGACGAGAAAGAGAAGAGAGGAGGAGAAATAAGGGAAGGAAGAGAGGAAAGAGGGAAGAGAAAGGGGGATTTGAAAGAATGGATTGTGGAGAAGGAAGAGTAGCAGATGAGGAGGAGAGAGAGAAAAGAGAAGAGAGGAGAGGAGAAAACTTCAGGTTGATATAATATCCAGAAATACGAGATACAATTGCTTGCATTTTTATATAAATTGCAGCAATTGGTGGTACCTCCACATAGCAGGAATCGTTACTCTGACCCTCCATTCTCAACTGGTATAACAATGAAACCTTGGTTTTTACTGATGCTTAACCTTGCTTTTCAACTTAACTGGATCTAGAGACATCTTAAAGGCAAGTCTGGACACCCTTTAAGGGAGTTTCTTGATCAGATTATTTGAAACAGGAAGTTTCAGTGTAAATGAGGGTGGTACCATGCCATGTCAGCCCAGAGTGTTTTTCTTGTTATTTTTAAATGGAGGTGGAAAAGGAAATTTTTTTCCCCACTTGTTTGCTTTCTCTCTCACTGGGACATTCATCTACCAAGATGTTACTGCTGTCTTTTTCTGATAGGAAACCCCACATTATTTAAGCTTTCATCATGGACTAGTGACTCTCCAGGAATCCTGCAGGCTTTAGACTTGATTAGTACTTAGCAGATACTCAGCCTTGTGTTCTCAAGGTCCCCAACGTGAGACGAGTATCGTTAGACTAAACAGACTATACATAATTAATATGATTAATCCCATTTAATAAATAATTCTTCATTAGTTTTGTTCCTCTAGGAAACCATGGCTTTTGGAGTCACAGTCTAAAAGTCACAAGTTTTGTTGTTGTTGTTGTTGTTGTTGTTGTTGTTGTTTTCTGATTACAGAAACAGTAAAGATGCTACTGACTCGGAAGAGAACTGGACCAAATAAGACATCCATGTCCAAATTCAGCTTTTATAATGTCAATTAGTTGCCCATTCTTCCAGAAAGGTTCTATCTCTTTGCAGATTAGGAAACTATGCTATCACTGTTGGTATTCTTAAGCCAATACATATGACACCTTATTTATTATCATTTATTATAAAAATAGCCATGTCTGCTGAAATTTAGAATTCCCTAATTCAAATTCTCTAATTCCAACTCCAAATGATTCTATAGAGAGAAAAGGAATGCTCCCCACAGACTGAAGTGTGGAGAGCCCTATACATCACTGAGATGACATCCTTCTCCTGTTGGCTTCTTCTGGAAATTTCCCCTGTCTTGAGTGCAACTGGATGGATTTTATAAACACAAACAATCTGACTTAATCTAACCTTGGTCCCTTTCCACAGGGAGCCAAAAGGTTTTGAAAGGAGAGTAGTTTGACCAGATTAAAAAGGCGAGGTCCTTGCCTGCAGAGCAGCACACGCCAGTTCTTAATGCTCTTCTACTCTGGGACCATGCTGTCCCCATGAGGAAAGAGTATCATATCACAAGCCTGCGTCAGACGATATCCTTGTTCTTTTCAGCTTTCTTTCTATAAGAAGAACTCAGGCTGAGGATTTTTGAGGGAGTGGAGTTGAGGTCAAGCAATCCTTTTGTTTCTATGTCACGTTACTTGAAACGGGAACTCTAGGGTTAAGCTGCTGTAGACACTCACTGGAAAACAGTGTTCTAAAGTGAGGTCTGGGTTTAATTCTCACTCTCATCCATGCTCCATCCCTGCCTCTCCTAGACACTCACAACTTGCTGGTTTTGAAATCTTAGAAAATTATTTAATTTTTAATCCTTGGTTTATTTTGTAAGACCCAAGAAATAGGTACTAACAACCAAGTGTTACTATGGACAATTAGCCATATTCCCTTTTGCAAAATTCTTAGCATGCTGTCTGGTACACAGTTAGGGTTTCAGTGCAAGGAAAAACCTTCTAGATTAGTATGTGTCCATAAACCAGACATAAAAAGCAAATGTATATATCAGCAATAAATAACACTGTAATAATCATTCTATAAACTCAGAAAAAAAACAAAATTTGAGTATATAAAATAATAGTCTACATATTTGCTATATAATAAATTTAGTCAGTATAAATGCAGGATGAATGACTTTGAGTAAACCAGGAATCTTTAAGCACCTACATATTTCTTCATAGAAAGCAAATGGAACCCAAACCTTTGAGGCAATCCACAATGTTGGAATCATAGACACTTCATAGTAAATATTTTGTATTTCAAGACACATGTCGGGAAAGCTCACAGCATGAGAGGGAGGGTGTTTTAGCTGACTAAATTCAGAGGGTCTTGGCATGGCCAATTAGAACAGTTGTATTTAAAGAACAGTAGTATTTAAAAGATCAGTAAGAAGAAAGAAAAGGTATAAAATAGCTATTACACAATCAGGGATGAGTTTTGGTTTGTAGTGTCTCCTTTGAAGAGGTAAAGCATCTTGGTGGAAATACACATGCAATAACATCTTCTGGGCTGGACAGATGGTTCAGTGGTTAAGAGCTTGTGTTGCTCTTGTAAATGACCAATGGTCAGCTCTTAGCACCCACAGAAGTTGGCTCAGATCTGCCTGTAACTCCAGTTCAGTTCTAGACATAATCCGAGGCCTCTGGCCTCCCCACACATCTGTACTCACAACACAGACTCACAAACATACACATAGTTAAAACCCAACAGATAAATCAAAATAATTTCCTTCTCTCGGTGGATTAATTAAGATTGCTTACCTGCCAACAAAAGACCTCAATGTGAAAAGTTTAACTTTCACTGAAACATGTATATTTATAGATTCACAATTCATGAAAAATTGTCTCCTGAATTAACTTTTCAGGACCTCCCAAGATATTGCTATCTCCTGGGGGTCTAGCTTGAATATGTGAACCTATGGGGAACATTTCATCCTCAAATGCTAACACTTAGACACAAATGTGTGAACACAGACATATGCATATAATGGAAAGAGAGAGAGCAGAAGATTATTTGCTACGTAACAAACGAATTGCTCAAGGGTGGTGTGCTCTAATGACAGAAGAGTATAAGGTAGAAGATGAGCCACTTGAATAACAGAGTTTCTGAGTCATGAGCTTTGAAAGTCAAATAAGAGGCTGCAAAATATTTGATGGGCTCTTTAGGAAAACCTCAGATGACTCTGCATCCTGGGGATTTAGCACCCTATTGACTTGAAGATATATAGACTGATGGCTTTCTCCACTGACCTTTTCTAGTTTTCATTTCAAAGTAGCTATGGCAGCCATCGAGCACTTCTGCTGCTTGAATAGACTAAGTACTGCATGGGGCACAGTGACACCTTTCGCAGAACATACCTACAGTGTGCATGTCCCTGTGTGTACGTGTGTGTAAAATTCAATTCTTGTAGCAACCATCCAAATGTTTCATTGAGGTTCATGGCATCCAGAGAGATAAGCATGGATATCACACAATCCTGTGATGGGATTCATTCACGTGTGTATCTGTTCCACACCCTGTGGCTATCAAACGTTTTCTCAAGGATGACAAGTGAGAACAGCGCTGACATATTCTAAAATGTAAAGAATTTAACCATTGACTGATAATCCTATAAGAGGGAATGGAGCTCATGAAAACTAAAAAGACTCCTAAGTCTGTCTCCCAAACAATGGTTCAAGCATGTGATATTTTTAATGTCTTCCAGATCATTAAGCAAAAAAAAAAAAAAAAAAAAAAAACTAAAGATGCAGATGCATCCTCTCTTAAAAAAATCATTAGTGCAGCGGTTTTCAACAGGGGGTGATTTTTGTACCCAGGGGACATTAGGTAATGTCTGGAGACATTTTTGTTTGTCATAAGAAGGACCACTAGTGAAATCTAATGGAAGAGAAGCCAGGAAGCCAAGTATTCTACAATGGACAGGGACAGCCCCCACAGCAAAGAATCCTCCAGTCCCCAAATGTCAGTAGTGCTGACTTTAATTTGGGGTTGAGAAACCCCAAATTAAAATAATCTGTTTGAATTGTTAATGTTTTCCTTTTTATTTTAAGTCATGGAACTTCATGCAAAGAACTGGAAGAGGGTGGAAGTATGGTGGCGGGAGGGGGGGAAGGGCCCTCATGGAGGAGGGCCTGGATAGGACCCTTCGGAACCTGGAACCTTTATTGCCCCGCTTCACAGAACTACACTCTCTACCAATCTGTCCTTCCTGCAATTTCTCCATGGTCAGGTTTTCTTGGAACTGACATTCCCATTGTATTTATGGACAGGCTCTTCTGGGTGCTGAGATGCTGATACAAGTGTGTTTTATTCTTGTCCCGCTCAATCCCCTCGGCCACATGTGATAAGCACAGAATGAACCTGGGATTCTAGGTCTTGCATGTTTACATTTGACCTTCCTACCCATAGCCACAACTCTCTTTCTAGATGTTCCATTTGTCTGAATGCGAAAGTGATGCGGAAGGAGATTACAGCTTGAGGATACCAGATGAGGACATTAATAGAATCGGAATTAGACAAAGCTAAAGAGAATGTCAGCTCATCTGGCTTTTGTTTACTGCCAGTTGGGCAGTTTGGAAACATATATGAATAGAAGAGTTAACACCCATTAAATGAGGATAGATAGATAGATAGATAGATAGATAGATAGATAGATAGATAGATAGATGGATGGATGGATGGATGATGGATGGATAGATAGATAGATAGATAGATAGGTAGATAGATAAAATGAGTCTATCACAAAGTAGCTGTGTGTGTTGGGGGTGGAGTATGCATGTGTGTTGCTATGGTGTTATGGTAGCATGTGCATACACACAAAAGCACAGAAGCTAGACATTAACCTTAGATGCCATTCCTCTAGAGACATCCACCTTATTCTTTGAGACAGAGTCTCTCATTGGAGCTTGCCAGGTAGGTTAATATGCCTGGCTGGCCTGTCTACAATTCTCCTGTGCTGGAATAATAAGGGCATGCCACTATGGGCAAGTTTTTAAAAACAAGTTTTGGGGAAATCAACCCACATTTTCATGTTTGTATGGTAGGCACTGTAGTGAGCTATCTCCCCAGCCCATGACAAAGTTTTAAATAGGATAAATATCTTGCAAAACCATTTCATGATTTTCAAACCATTGCCCAAATAGATTAAATTTCTCAGAAGATTGATGGCAAAGGGTGTGTGGATATGAGAGTGTATTTAGATTAAAGCATCTATCTATATTTGTATTTATTCATGCTATTGACAAAATCCATTTTAAATGTCATGCAGCAGAGGGCCTGCCCTTCCTCAATTAAAGAAACAGAACTGTTTTGTGAAATTTGTTTGTTTAAACAGTTTCTATTTTTCTTTTTGACCTGGTGGGTGGTTAGAGAGAGCAAAATAACTTGTTCTTCAAACAAACAAATGTAAGAAATACTTGATGTTGCTTGACAGGTCTTGTTAAACAATGGCCAGTTCTAACTGTTGATGGCCTTTGAGTCCAATGGACTGTGAGTGGTACCTTCAGCATCTCTTGACAGATGATAATTTGTAAAGTGAAAAACACCAGACTGACCTCTGCTCTATGTTGCAAACTCAAGAAGAAACTAAAGGAAAGAGCACTCGGCTTCCAGGAGGCTGAGCCCATCTTCTGGGCCAAGGCTTTTGTTGTCTTTGAAGTTCTGTAGAGAAATCACAATGAGGGTCTGACTTGGTTTTCTGTTTTGGTTTGGTTTTTTTTTCTACTTTGTTGGAGTTATAGAACACATGGAACCAGGGGATAGATGAGAACACAGAGAGAATATTTAGGCTTATTTTTCTGTCTCTTTCTGCTAGCCACACCATGGTCTTTTTTGTTTTTTGTTTGTTTGTTTGTTTTCACATCAGTCTTCTGTAGGAGTCTATAGACCTTGTGGTTCACAACATATTCTCCGGATCTCAGTATTCTACAGGCCTATTATGTCTATTATATGTTATGTGCTCGGTAAGCAAGAAGACAAGGAAGCAGGGAAGGAAAGAGAGAAGGAATGGTCACTTAATCATGTCTGATCTTGGACTGGCAGCAACAAGGAAGACTGGTGAATGAGGTCCCTCAGGTACACGGCTATTTACCTGAAGTCCTTGCCTTTTGTAAAGAAGCAAGAAATATGTGAGCATTGAGTCCAGGTTGAGTTGCAAGCCAGAACTGGGAGCCCCACATCTATACTGGAATGAGACCAGAAGGTATTTTCAAACAAGGGTTCTCATTGAGTGAGACTATACACAATGTCAGTAGTATACCCCTGCTGGGTGCTGAGACCAGCATAGACCAGGGAATGAATTTACCTTTTTAGAATCTGAGTTCCTATGCCCATTTAACGTCAGTTTGGGTGTTTTTCATCCATTGACCAAGAGCCCTTGCTCATGAGTAACAACCCCAGGTCTCTTGCTAGATCTGTCTGATACACAACCACAGCTTCTACCACTGCTTCAACAAAAACTGTTTTCCTGTAAATAAGCTGTATATATGGCTTCTAACTTGCCAATCTCTCTGGATATTCCCTCAAAGTACTACGTGGTGCTGGACAGTTACTGCTATCCACCACACTGGCATCTTAACTGAAGTAGGTTATCTGACTCTCCTAGGTGAAGGGTTGCCATGGACCAAATACAAGATGTGTTTGCTGTCTGTGGGTGGATGGATTTTAATTGTGGTTGTTTTTGATAGGCATAAACCTGCCATCCAAGGGTTTCTACCAAATGTCAGAGTCCCATTATTGGCCAGCTAGTATTATATACTGCAGGTTCTCAGATGACGTGGCAGTAAATAATAAATTCATTTGTAGGAAGCAATGAGGCCTACATAATTTTTTTTTAAACTTAGACTAGACTTAAATTTTAAAAAAAATCCAAAGATCTGCATATCATTTGTTATGGTTTGGGTGTGAAATATGCCCAGAATTTCATGTGTTTGATCACTTGGTCCCCAGAGAAAGGCATTGTTTTTGTATGCTGTGGAGCACTTTAGACCCAGATCCTAACTGGCTGATATAACATGCTAGCAGTAGGCCTTGAGGGCCGTAGGTCATCCGCTCTTCCTTTGTAGCTTTCTGTGGTCCAGTTGCCATTTAAGGCATCTCACCTCTACACCCTCCAGTCTCTTCAGCCACCATGCCTTCCCTGTCATAAAGAACTGACGTTCCACAAAGTACTGACCAAAGTAAATCTTTCCTTCTTCAAGTTGCCTCTGTCAAATTACTTCATCTTATAATGAATACATTATTCAATATAATAGAAGTTTGTTTCTTCAGTAGTTTTTTTTCAATGCTGATCTTAAAACATGTAAGAGAAGTACTTTCCCACTGAGCTACATTTCGAACCCTAGAAGCTCGTCTCTAAATCACTTACTAATTAAGTATGGCTGCAGGATTTGTGGGTTTTAAGAGAGAGGATTCTGGTCCATCGAGCCATTCACAGACTCCAGGGTGACATAAGTTCACTGTTTGTTGGCATGATGCTTGCAAAGTGACCGTGGGAGAGAGGGACACTTAGTTCTAGCCAGTCTTGAAGGTTAAAAAAAAATGAGAAAATCAAATTGGCAGATTCAATTGGGCCATAATTGCAAAGGGTGCCTACAATTCCCTTGACTGGGGTTCAGACCTGTGCTCACATCTAGTGCATGGAACTCTGGAATATATAGTCTAGTTCTGTGCTCAGAAGAAAACAGGACAGTAGTCTTGTCTGTATGGCAAAATTTGAGCCACAATGTTCAAATTTCTGCTAAAACATTGTTGTATGAGGAGGTCACTTGTTAGTTCTTGGCTGCTCAGCCCTGAAATAACCACACAGAAACTATATTATTTAAATCACTGCTTGGCACATTAGCTCTAGCTTCTTATTGGCTAACTCCTACATCTTAACTTAACCATTAATCTCCATTAATCTGTGCATCACCATGAGATTGTGGCCTTCCAGCAAAGTTTCAGCGCATCTATCTTGGGTGGCAGCTCCATGGCTTTTCCCTGACTCCGCCTTCCTTCTCCCAGCATTCAGTTTAGTTTTCCCCACCTATCTAAGTTCTGCCTTATCAACAGGCCAAGGCAGTTGCTTTATTCACCAATGGTATTCACAGCATACATAGGGGAATCCCACATCAAAACATAATTGGATAACTTTTAGGTAAGCAATGGGTGTTCTAAGAATAGTGTGGATGACAATGAAGCTGGGTGCAGTAGTGGTGGTAACAGAAACTAAAGAGTGAGTAAGATAAAACAGAGCCCAGCTCTGCCCCTTCCTCTACTGCCTAATCATCAGCTGGGAAGTAAACCTAGCTCCCCAACTTCTCATTGCTACAAATGAAAGACGATTCAGTAAACTTGAGTAACACCCTTGCAACAAGGCATGGAAGCAAAGTTGCATCTTTGAAGCAGACAATCTGAGCCATGCTTGGACTACTCTGAGAGAGGGCAGTGATTAGCAGATCCAGGGTATTTCTAAGGCAGCTAGTGGGTGGCAATGTCACAGAATGGGGCAGGCACTTTACAGATAACTGCTTTAAAACAGAATTTATGGCACTCCATGGATTACTATTGCCACTTTGCAAGTTCTCTGTGAATATCAAAGAGGTCAAGTCCAAGTTCAAAAGGGAAACAGTGATTTGGCGATTGGAAAACAGTCAGGGGAATAATCGTAATCAGCTAATGATTGCACAAAGCATCCGTATGAAAGGAGTGCACTTCAAAAAAAAAAATCTGCAGGCCCTTGCATATTCCTCAGCTGTCTTTCCTATTTTCATTCTAAAACCAAGATGTAAGTGGAAAATGTTATTAGCATCTGGGTAAGGCCCCTTGCCAGTCTTGAAAACCGTCATCAATCACTGAGTTTCCCTCTCCCAGGTTCTGATGAAGAGTGACTCATCAACACGGAGCCATCCGAGAGGAAGCTGGATGCTGAATTCTCAGCCTTTCCTTTCCTTGCTTCACTTTTTTTTAAAACTTTTGGAATGTAGAATGACTTTAAGGGAATATGTATGTGTTTATGAAAGGGAAGCGGGGCAAGCAAAACGTACTGTAACTGAGAAGTGATGTTTATGTTTAGGATTTCCTGTCCTTTGCAGTATGGGGTTTAGTTTTTAAGCAAATTTGCCCGAGGGGAAGGAGGCCTCGAGAAAGCTGCTGCGGCCCCTTCCCATGGCTTGTACTTTACCATATACTCATAAGGACACTAGGTCACATACTCTCCTATTCTCTCCATCCCTAATAGTCTTAGTGGGAGGGGGTAATAAAGAGAAGTGGAAGAAGTGCTTGGGAACCAAGGAGGAGAAGGCTTAACTACTTCCCTTCCTCAGAAGGAACATTCCAACTTAATTCTTGCTCTGTCACAGCACATGTCAAGTAATTTGACTTTAATTCATGTCAGCTGGTACTAAAGTTACTCTTTAAAAGAAAAAAAATCAATCAACAAAATACCTAGGGAAGAAAAGATTTTTTTTTTAGAGAATTCTTCAGTTTTGTCTTGAAGATGGTAGAAATGAGAAAACAAAAATTTTGGCAATAAAATCCATTAAGAGCTTGTGTTCTCTTCCTCTTGGCTTTGTGTCTCTTTGAGGAAGAGTCAGGCTTTCATCTGAATGCCATCAGCTCTTCCCTAAACATGTAGTGGTTGATGAGTTTAATAGTCAATGGATGACCTTCTCTATACTCGTATTCAGAAGGACAGAATTGTGTGGCTCAGTTTCCATACATGTGAGAAGATACTTCCTGTGCTTCTGTCAATGGGCCCATTGCCTAGCTGGCCTCAGTCTTCTTTGGCTCAGGTGACCAGTGAGTGAATCCCTTAGCTTCCAGAGCTCACAGGCTGCTTCCTCTCCTTTGAGGAGGTAAGCGGTCTTACTTGCTCTCTGGGGTCAGCAGCTGCAGGAAGAATAAATGAAAACTCTCCTCCTTGTCATCAGGTTGCAGTCACTGCCAAAGAACAATTGATCCCTGACACTGCTAGCAGAGGGAAGAGGATTTCCAAGGACAGCAGAGGAAGTAGACTAGCCCAAATGATCAGCCTCCCTGGGGACGGGGAGTTGTCTAGCAGCAAACCGTAACAGGAGCAAGGATGCAAGCACAGCAGGCCTGGGGAAGAGCAGAATGTCCTGGTCCAGCCCAAAATTCATGGACATAGCGGGGAGGTCTGGGAATCACTGGCAGATGCCTCTACACTTAGTAGGCTTCTTTATAAGCATGCTGCCAAAGTGTTAAGGAAGCCAGACAAAGTCTAATTCCAACAAAGCCACTCAAGGCCAAGAAGAAACATATTCACAGATAAACAATCACAGAGATGGGTAGTTGGCACTGATCATTGATGGACAGTATTTCTAATTGGGAGTTCATGAAAGGACTCTAGAAAATGTGTCCAGACCTCATGCAAACTGACCTCGCCCACATGGAAAACAGAAGGCATTCAATGGTCAAATGAAAATCCATGGTTATTGACTCAGTTTACCAGCAAAAGATTCATCTTAGAAGATACCAAGTCATATATTTAAAGCAAAAAGCAAGGCAGTCTCTGAAGGAGGGGTGGTGTGAGAGAATTGTTTGTATTCTGTCAATCATGTTTTAAATAAACGCTGATTGGCCAGGCAGGAAGTATAGCTGGGACAACCAGATAGGAAGTAAAGGTGGTGCAATGAGAACAGGAGTATTCTGGGAAGAAGGAAGCTCTTCCCACAGTCCTTCCCAGACACTGAAGAAGCAGGATATGACCTACCCTGCTGAAAAAGGTACTGAGCCATGTGGTTAACATATACTAGAATAATGGGTTAATTTATAAGTGATAATAGCTAATAAGAAGCCTAAGCTAATGGGCCAATCAGCTTATAATCTTATGGAGACCTCAGTGTGATTTTCTTTGGGGCTTAACAGCTGTGGGAACTGGGCAGGACATGAACCCCAACAAGCAGACCCTTCTGCTACAGAGGGGACAGAGCACAACAGGAAGTAATGCTCAGAAAAAATGACGGCAAAACAGGCAGTATGTCAAAGTTCCTTCAATCAGAAGGAAGTCACCAGTAATATTGGAGAATGGTTTACCTACAGCACAATCAAAACAGAGAATGAGAGAAGGAAATTGAGAGCCAGACAAAAACTTCCTAAAAGCTTTCTCATAATGAGAAGGCAGGTGTGATATACCGACTTTAACTTGTTAGAAGGTTATGAATTTTATGGTTTCATATATTCATGTTCCCCAGTAATTCTTTTTATTGAAAAGAAGATTAAAAACAAGACTCCAAAGCAATTGTGATATAAGCTTAACATAGTTTCTGAGTCTTGAGTACATGGTATGGGAGCTATCTGGTGGATGACTCAATGACTTTTACTAAATATATACATACATACATACATACATATATGCTTGCCAAATTTAAGATACAAGAGTAAGGAATGGAGAAGAAGGAGGAAAGGGAATAAAAAGAATGAAAGAAAGAGAACAAGACAAACATCCCAAGAATAAGACAAAGTGTGAGATATAAAGGAGAGATTCTAAGACCAAATCCCCAAAAGAAACAATGACCTTGTGTAGAGCTATTTGAAGGAAACAGGGCAAATCTCTATAAAAAACCAATCAATAGTGTTTTTATGACAAAAATAGGCAATTTCAGTAGTAAATGTGGTTAATTTTCTACAAATACTAACAAAGAAGTGTTTAAAGTAACATAAAAGACAAAAAACTGAAACAATGAGGAATCTGGAACTTTGCAGTTCTGTCAAGTCTCGGGGTGTCTCCCACAAAAATCCTCAAGAGACACACTAGTGTAGTGCATGACTGTAGTTAGTAATATATCGGGTTCTTGAAAATCACTAAAAGTGTAGATTTCATATGTTCTCAACAGTAGCAACAAGGGAAGTGTGGTAGTTTGGGTGGGTTTGCTGCTCAGGGTGTTTTGCTGGGGTGTTTCTCAGTGTGATGGTGTTGAAGTGCCTGAAGGTTTAAGTGGTCGGGTCTAAGGGAAGAAGATTCTAACTGAGTCCATGGAGGCTCCATCCTCATGGATGGATTCACATTATGTTGGTTGGTCAGGGCTGATAGTACTGAATCAACTGTAATAAAAGGAGAGCCTAGCCCCTTCCTGGTCTTTTACTTCCAGTCTCACCTCTGAACTCATCTTGCCAGGCCATTGATTAGCCATAAGGCATGAGGGCAGAGTCAAGTTGACAGCATCACCACACATATCCCGAACTGTGAGCTAAATTAACTTTCTATCCTAAAAAATACTCAGGTTCAAATATTTTGTTATAGAAACACAAAACAGGCTAAAAGGAAATGTGAGATAATGCTATACATTAACTCAACTCATTCAATCCACAATATATACATGGTTTAAACAATCTATTGCTTATACAATACATATTGTTAATTTAAACGAAAAAAGGGGCAGAAGGATGGGATGAAGAAAGGAGGAAGAAAGGGAGGGAGGGAGGGAGGGAGGAAGGAAGGAATTGCAGCATTCAGAATCTCAAGGCTCTTATTAGAATTCCTGATGTTTGTCAATGAAAAGTGATGCTTATCTTATAATGTAATTGAAGCTACTCCTGTATATCCAGTCTTACTTAGTATGAAGACTTAAATCGTTTTAATATTTTCATTTTCTTTATAATGTCTCAAGCTAAACTATTTCTCTGGGTGTTCCTTTACTAGCCACAATCTCTCAGATGAGTGCTAACTATGTAGATAGAATTCTAGTACTAGCATGTGGTTCCTCAGCTAAGTCAGGTGATACACACGTGAAAAGATAAAACCTGTTTTTCTAGGGCTTACTCTACATGCTACATGGAAAGCTCTTGGTCTTAGAAACATGACTAGGTGGCTTAGAATGATTAAAGAGTTAGTGATGTGAAATGTACTGAGCAATGCCAATATGAGAGGTGGCATTTTCCAGAAAAAATCACCAAGTACAGTTGTGAATGTGATCTCTCTTGAATGTTACATGGGACACGGGACATTTTACAGAGTTCAGCCACCCCAAACCTGAACACCTTAGCCTTCAGCTGGGCATTTCACATCTGGTTTGCATCTTCCCCCCAAGATTCTCTTCAGGTGGCTGGCTAGGGTTCATTTGGAAAACAACTATTATTAGGGAATTATTATGGAATTACTATTATTGGGTCCTCCATGGGGTCTCTGTAAAGTGTAGCTTGGAGGAGAATCTCATCAGGCACAGGCACAAGGGAGCCCATAAATCCACCTAACTGTCTCTGTTATTGAGGAGTCAAAATGAAAAAGGCAGACCTCTGGAGGAAAGAGGAATTTTCCTAAAATTCTATTTGTTTTCCATGTATGTGTGTGTGTGTGTGTGTGTGTGTGTGCAGATACACAAATGACTTTTCACACATATATAACAGAGAACAACTGTCACCTTGCTGAGCAATTTCTCCAGTTCACCCCTTCACTCTTGATTTCATAGCTTGTCTACCCCAATGTCAACATAAATAAGAAGCTTCCTTGTTCCTAAATTATATTCAACCTGTTACACTTCATTACTGAGTTTATATTGCCCATGTTGTGGTGGGGAAAGCATAGACTGTTTGTTTTATATGTTCTTGGGAGATACATATTCTGAGAGGCTACTTTTTAAAATTCAAATTTGGTATAATTTAAGACACATGTAACCACTTAATTTACTCACCCTCTTTATATTATCATTAGAAAACTAACTTTACTGTGTCTACAAAAATGCGATTTTCAAAGGACTTTCTCAGTACAGTAACTCTGTCAGCTCCAGGATATCCTATAGGGGAAGCAAGAAAGACATTCTTTCATTAGGTTTAATAGATGGGGAAACTGAGGAACACAAAGTTTGCTTGGAAGGCGAACAGCTGGTGAGCAGCTGAAACAACCCTTTAGGACCCTCAGACACGATGTGTTCTACTGAAATAAAGTTCCTTGTAAAAGAAATTCTAGAAAGGCTAGAGGTCATGTCATGGCAATGGAGCCTAAGAATGACTGGTCATTTCCAGACAATAAAGAACTCAGGAGGTAGCTTTTGAATACCACCATTCTCACAAACGTGAACACCAGTCTCTAAATGTTAATTCGGGTTGACTATACAGCAAGAAAGGTGGAATATGATCCAGCCCACTCCCTCCAGCTATTTGGGATCATTAAAAAGAGGGTCCATCCTCTTTAGCATTCTTGTTTTGAAGGCAGTTTTGGGGTGAAAGAGTGCAGACAAACTTTCTAACTTGAGATTTGGGCCGAGATTGGCATCTCTACACTGGCTGGATATACCAAGAGGAGCGGGCCCACAGACACCGTCTCTAAGCCTCAGCTACCCCTTATGTTCGACCACCAATGAAGTAAAGGGAATTTGAGTACACGTATGTGCAACCCTGATGTTTGCGCCTGTGCCAGGAACCTTCATGGACCTTGATCATTCACCATTCTGATCTGTCTGAGAAAGAAATATTGTCAATAAATTCCCTTGAAAGAGAAGGGAGCTGAGAATCTAGAACAGAAAACCACACATCTTGTCAAAGGGTACACCCTTGTCAATGACCATGCTCAGCCTTCATCTAAAGCTTGGTCATCACAATCATTTTTTTATATTGTTGTTGTTAAGAGAGAATCAATGTTAGGTGACAATAAGGGAAGAAGTCCTTCTGTGTGAAGACAATGGCTTCAGAGTTAACTTTTTTTTTCTAGGTTGAGAGGGACATGAATGGATCTGAAAGGGATAAACAAATAATTACAAGGTAAGAGTAATATGAAAAAAATGGTTTTAAAATACTTGTTTGTATAGCTATGTCAGATGCGAGCATGAACTTTTATCTATTTCTCTGCTTAAGCACACTTTAGGCAGATTGTTAGACTTTATCCTGTTGGAGGCAAGGAGTCACTCTTTAGGGATACATTTTCACGTATTTCTTGTCTCTCTACGCTGCCACGGAGTTAAATATACAGTTTCCCTTTCTTGTTAAAAACTGCCAAAGGGAAAGGCATAGAGCACTAGCTCACTTTTTATTTGGATATTATCTTGGGACTAAAGTGAACAATGAAGTGCACTTACTTATCTAGAGATAAGAGCCAGAACCCAGAGGAGCTCACCAGACTCATCTTCCACCCTAGAAAGACTGGATCAAAGGAGTTCTGGTTTTATTAGGTTATTCAGCCAAGAGTGTTCTTATTCATCTCTCCACCCCTTCTCCCTTCCCAGGGGATCTGGGAGAATGCCTTCAGGTATTCCAGTGGTCTCCACAGAAGGGGGCTCGTGTTCTATAGATAACGAAGGATGGGGACACCGGTGAACGGCCATCAGTGGACTAGACGATCCTCTTCAACAAAGAATGGTTCCGTCTGAAATATCTACATTGTTCATTTAATGTAAATGGCCTCCCTTCCTCACTGAGCGAGAGGGGGAGAAAAAGAAACAAAAAGCCAGGAGTGAGTTCTTGAAATACAGGGACAGCAACAGATGTTTCAAATGATCAACATTCATCTCGATTACCTTCTAGATTAGCCCAAAAGAAAGTTGTCAGATGAGGTGGCCAGGACAATACCAGACCCAACAATGTAATGAATTTCAATGTGGGCACCTCAGTTTGACCCTTGATCAAGCTTCATGTGTTCCTGCAACACAATAAAATCTAAGTGGGCAAAATCACTTTACTTCAATAAAGCTCATAGCTAACCATGATGATCATTTACGATGCAATGAGTTCCTGGGTAATAAGTTTCTAGACAGTGAAAATCTTAAAAGATAAAGGCATTCTGGCTAGTGAGCTCTCAGTTATAGCTTACTGCAGGAAATTAATAACTTCTCTGAGCAGATGCTCTGGCCACCGACTCTAAGAAATGATATTTTAAAATTAAACTGAAGATTACTCTCTTTGGGGAAAATAATCTCCTTAAAATTGTCTACTCCCTGACTTTAATCAGAAACTGGCTAGTTGAGAGCTGAAGGCAAAAAGAACTAATTATGGGGTCTCCGTTGGGTTAGAAAGATATTTCAGGGTTTACAGTCTGTCTGGATCTGGCCTGAGAGGTGTAGGGTGTAGAGAAACCTCTAACTACTCATGAGCATTAAACCTAAGGCTTAATTACGAGGTTGGCTCATGGGCCCTTCTCAACTCTACCCTTTAAGAACCTGCTTGATGTTTGTTCCAAGAGCTAGAAGAATCTGGCCAAGCGTCTCTGCTACCTAACGGCTCAGAATAGTTTTTGGATGCATTCTCTATAAACAAGCTCTTCTCATTGGCCCCTTTCTACCTTTACCCTCTCTCTTACACACACACACGCACACACACACACACACACACACACACACACACACGAGAGAGAGAGAGAGACAGAGACAGAGACAGAGACAGAGACAGAGACAGAGACAGAGAGAATTTAAGTCTAGACTCCACATATGAGAGAAAAACTGTTTATTTTGTATATTTGACTTTTGGAATCGGAATCAGGCTCGTTTTGTTTATACAATAGTCTCTACTTCCATTTTTCCATCTTTCCATCTGTATATGTCATGATTTCATTCTTCTTTATGGTGGAGTAAAGCCCTACTGTGTGTATATGCCATATTTCTTTATCTACTCTTCCAATGATGGGCATTGCAGCTGGTTCCTTTCTTAGCAGCTGTGAATGGTGTTGCAGGAAACAGGAACATGTGAGCAATTCTGAAGAATGTTCACTCTGAGTTTTCCAAGTATCCATACAGAAGTTGGTGGGCTATGTTATACGGCAGCCCTAATTTTAACTTTTGAGCTTCCTCCAAACTTACTGCTATAGCAGCTGTGCTGGTTGACACTCCTTCCAGCAATGAACAAGGGTTCCTCTCCCCGCATATGTCAACCAACATTATTGTTAAATGTCTTCTCGACGATACCCATTCTGACTGGGGAGAGGTGCAAACCAAAGGCAGTTCTAGTTTTTATTTCCCGCTAAGGATGTCGGAAACCTTTTCATTGACTATTCACATTTTAATAAATTTCATTAATTCAGTGCAAACGTTCTGCCAGGCCAGTGAGCAAGCTTTTGGGTTCGGTCCAGCAACTGAGTGCATCCCTACAATTAACACCATCGGTGGGGCACACTGGGACGGCCTGAAGCATCAGAGGCACAGGAAAGAGCTCCATGGTAGATGTTAGCACCTCTCCCCATCTCTGTCCCTGACTTGGATTCCTCTAGTACCAACTCTAAACTAGATTCCTTAGAGCTTACTGAGAAGACTTTCGTCAATAGGGCTAAACTGCCCCAGGTGTCATGTTCAGCAGTCCAAGAGGCAGCAGAGAGACACAGAACGGGTTTACACTTTGGGTTGCCTCTCCCTGTCCATCTCAGAAGACTGTCTCTGGTGGTCTTCTGGTGGGTTCTGGTCCCTAATGAGTTTCTGGGTAATATTTCAAACATTTCCGGAAGTAGAGAGTAGAGCAGAGCTGGGGGCGGTGGGGAGAATGGAAGCAGGGAAGGTGGACTTTGCTTCGAGAATGGCAAGCAGGTCAGCAAGGTGAGGCATGCTGGATGCACAGGATGAGGATGGGAGTTACATTAGAACGTCAGATTAGCCGGACAGTGGTGGCATATGCCTTTCATCTCAGCCCTTGAGAGGCAAAGGCAGGTGGATCTCTGTGAGTTTGATGCCAGCCTGGTCTACAGAGTGAGTTCCAGGGCAGCCACAAATATAGAGAAACCCTGTCTAGAAAAAGAAAAAGAAAAAAAGAAAAGAAAAAGTCAGTTTAAGAAAGATGGGACAAAATGTTGATCTCCCAACAACTGGAGAGTTGTCTTGGTATCGCTTTGCTGAGACCCTTAACAGCACATCTCTTCTCTCACCTTCCCACAGGTTGCCATCATGGTTGAAGCAGACACGCACACAGAACACACCCTGTGACCTTTACACAGTGGTACTTGAGAGGATACCCTCAGCCTGCCCAGGGTGCTTTATTAGCTGAGTTCCATGTTGAGAGGGCACAGGAACTGACTGGCCTCTGGCTCGTTACTGAAGCCAAGAAGCAGGTGAGATGAATGTGAATCATTGGGTCTCTGCTGCACTGCTGTGAGTTTTCATCACTTTCCCTAAAATTCAGCTGCCAGTGAACCGAGGAGGGAGTAATTATTAACATTTACAGGCAGGCCCACACCCAGATGAGGTGGCTGCTGTCATCTGAAGCCTATTTCTAAAGCAGTATTGGTGCCCATTGTTACCAGATCCGGACCCACATGGGGCCCTGGTACTCTCCCTAGGATGGAATCACTGGGAAGTTTGGTTAGAGAAGAAGGGCAGACAAGAGTGTCATGGGAGGCCAATCAGTGGTACAGTGCAGATACAGAGAAACCAAGATACTTAACTGACTCCTCCAATACAAAAGCAAGTTACTTTACTCAGAGCCACAGATCCCCCAACTTTAAATATGGGCCAAAAGCTTGATATGCAGGGAAGTTATAATTGGGTAAGATCACATATGTAAATGGCACAACCTGGGGTCTGGCAAGAAAGGTCTCTGTGTGGATGCCCTGAGAATGTGCAAAAGGCACATGAGGACCTTCAGGTAATCAATTCAATTGAACACTTGATAGCCAAATTGAATGCCCAGACAGATCTCCCTGAGTCCTCTCCACCTCTACCCACTCTTAAAGTTAAGGTGAACAACTGCATCCCCCATTAGCACAGCATGAGTCCACTCATAGTCTTGTGTATCCCAGAGTCTTTAGCTTCTACCACAGGGTTTGTATACAGTCAATTACAAAATGATAATTCAAATCAAGATTACTTTGCTTTTCTTTTTACATGTCTCCTATCTATAAGGCAAGACTTTTCTCTTTGCTAGCAACCTGAGTTTAAAATTGTAAAGAGGAATGACGTGTGATTCGATGAATATCCTTCTCAGTGGGTCTGTGATAGTTTCCAGTAACCCAGCCAGTGCCTAACATCTGGTACCTGACCCCTCCCCTACTTCTAGGAGGCAGTTTCCCCGTCTTGATGACTCCTGTCTGGTCTTGCAAAATGTGCTTCCGTCCCTTTTACAAGAACATGTTGAACCAACATTCCCGAAGATATCAACTCTCAGAAACAGGAGAACAAAATCGCGTTTAGCTCTGGCTATTTAATTGTTGTGGGTCACGGATAACTTTAGGAATGTCCTGCAGACTCTCAGTCCTCCACGGGGAAAGCTGCATCAACCTAATGCAGCTCTACACATCTCCGGGTCTTTCAGGCTCTCCTAAAGCTTGCTGAGAGGCCGCCAGAGTAAGAACGTTTTGTGTAGGTTGAGAAACTGAAGCCTCGGATGTTTTAAAGATGACAGTGTGAGTCTTTGAATAAACCTTCACTCTTTTTGATGGTTTTGCCACACTTGCCTACCACGTGAGTCCAAGAATTTCTTACTCATTTCCTCACAATAACAGCACAGGTTATGTCCCATTGGTATTATTATAACCACCTGAAATATATGGAGTCCATACCTACTTAACAACTTTAAAATTAAGTAGCAAAGGAGCTTTTCTGGACATCCTGGTTCACAGCTATTTACTCAGCCCATTACATGCCAAACAGGGAAATAGGTGGAGAAAGCAGCTGGGCAAAGCACTGCAAAAGCAATGCAAATGACTCCTCCAAGGGAGGCTCCAGAACAACCTGATGATCCTTGAGTGGCATAGTAGAAAAAGCAAGAAAAGTTTCTCTGTGCTGGAAGCACCTTGCAATGTGATTGCTGGCACAGCCTGAGCATAAAGGGAACAGGGTTTCCATGTTTGGCATACGAATATGAGGGTAGATACATGAATTACTGAAATTGGTACATTTCTGTTACCATGGGTAACACTACCATTAACACCGTAGTTGATACTCTGCCACATACATATATGTGGCAAACCCATCTCTTACCCGAGATCTCAAGGCACCTTGAATCATCATTAAAATATGCAGAAAGTTCTCCGAGTGTAAAACCACTGGATTGTGCTTTCTTTGGACAAGGCGAGTTAGTTTAACACTCCAAAAGGTTGCCTCTGAATCAGATGGCCTCAGTTCAGGCTCTAGCTAGATCGGCATTTACCAGTTGTTATTGCCCAGTGTTTAAGCAGAAATGTTCTAAAAAATTTTCAACAAATACATGCGAAGTGATATCTAGAAGTCATTTCAGCCTAATATACTACCCACTGTTCCCACCTTTAAGACCGATTAGCTCTTCTTCTTCTTCTTCTTCTTCTTCTTCTTCTTCTTCTTCTTCTTCTTCCTCTTCCTCTTCCTCTTTCTCTTCCTCTTTCTCCTCCTCCTCCTCCTCCTCCTCCTCCTCCTCCTCCTCCTGTCCCTGAGACCAAATACCTCCCTGAAACAACTTGAGGAAGGGTGTCCTTTTAATTTTGTATCAGGTTTTAGAAGGTTAAGTCTGTGTCTTTGAATCAGTTGTGAATCAGAACAGCATGCAGGAAGGAGCTGCTGTTTAAAGCAGAAAAAAAAAAAACATTGCAGAGAAAACAGGGGTGTTGGTGGTCAGCTTGATTTCTACCTCTGCCCCTTTTTCTTCCACCTGAACCTTCTAGCTCTGATGGTGTTGGCAGCATTCATAATCAGTCTTCTTCCTGTTTCTTGATCCTCTCTGGAAATAGCCTTCATAGATGCAGCCAGAGGGGTACCTTTTCATACAGGTGACTGCAAATTCAATTGTCACTGAATATTAACTGTTATATTTGGTTAAAAACAAATAAAAATAACTTCAAGGCTTGTAATGATCATGAAGCTCTTTATGAATCTCTAGATCCCAGTATTTTTGGAACAGCACACAGGTTGGGGTGACTGGACTAGAACTAGTCACTGTACATACCTATAAGTTAGGTGAAAAAGAGATACAGGCTCTGCTTAAAATTATTACCTCTCTTTTGACACTTTTCCCTCAAGAGCAAGGAAAAATAAACACTTATCTAGTATTGCATGACAATTTCTTTTCAACCTGAGAAGAGGAGAAAGCATACAAAATTCTGCTTGTAGTTTTAAATTTAACAAAATTGAATTGCAGTTTACCATTGGCAAGAGCTGGGCTATAGGACCCAGTGAAATTCATAGCTCATGTGTCCAAACATGGGAGCCATGGATCTTCTTATCTTCAATTGACATGGTATGGGGACTTGGCGGTAGTGGTACCCACTCTCCCACAGTCTTTTTCCAAGTATCCCAGAGAATATTCTGATGCTAACTGTGCTCTGCATTCTTCTTCAGACCCCTTCCCAGTTTGACAAGCCCCAAGGAGGCAGCATATAAGCAACACAGGAAATGCAAGCCATCTGTACCAGAGCCTGGGAACACTTTCCCCAGTCCCCTTGCTGGTGTGGTCCTGGCATGGGGCTGGGCCTCTGGAGAAGAGAATAAGAGAAACAAGTCCAGTGGAGAACATGGGATTCCACTTCCATTCATCTTCCTTATTTTGCAAACACCGCATTCTGCAAATCCCATGCCAGTAAAGCTCTTGGATCAGTCTTCAAATTCTTCTGGATCCTTCAGGGAGGAGATGTCAAGACTGGCCAAGAATCTAAGTGGAAACTGATGACAGAAGCTGACATTAATCAGCAACACAGTATGTTCTTCCCAGCAGGTTTCTTCCAATAAATCAAAGGCCAGCACATCCGAGGGGTGTTTAGTCCTGAGACAGCAACTGTTTGCTGTTCTCTTCTCTTGCTAAAGATGATGAATTTAATGCTTAATTGAATCCAACTCTGGAGGCCGTGGGAGCATTTGCTGTAGGTGTGGGGCGCACTTACCGCAAAGTCACAGTTCCTTGTAGGTGCCCCGTGCGACACAAGCTTTGCTCTTTACATCAGTGTTTCCTTGCCTAGTGATCAGAAACAGACCTGCCCACTCAAGTTGAAATTTGAGGCTGTTTTAGTGACCAAATAATTCCTTTTCTTTCCTATAAGAACTAGTTAAGGCATATAAATACACAGATGTGTTAATGTCTGTTTAAAATCCAGCAGAGACCAACAATCTTCACTATCAATAAGTGTGAAGGCAACAGCACTGGATTCAAAGTCCAGGAGAGTCCTGGGTGTGGAGCCAGATCTCCCAAGAGACCACCATGTCATTAACTACATTTGTTTGATTCTCTGAGGTCAGTGGAAATCTCTGTCTGTGATCTGTGATGAGGAGTACTGAAGAAACTGTGTGGGAAGGAAGATTTGGCATTGCATGGGTGCTGTGGAGCATCTCTGTTTTTTCCTTTGGAGACCTTTCTGTTTTGTTCCGTATCCCGGTATTTAATAGAGTTGTTAATTTCTTGCTGTTTAGGGTTTGGTTTTTTTTTTTCTTTCATCTTTTCAGTTCTTTGCATAGTCTAGACCAATGATTCTCATTCTTCCTAATGTTAGAATCTAGAAGCTAGACACCAATCCACTGTCAGGTGTACAACTGGTGAATATTTTTCCCATTAGTCTGGATGCCTCTCTTCCTGATTGATGCTGTCCTTTGTTACATAGAAGGCTTTTCGTTTCTTGAGATCCTATTAATCAATTGATCATAACATCTGTGCCACTGGCAAAGTTCAGAATTGAAGCATATTCCAAATATTCCCCTCTAACAGATTCAGGCTTACAGGCCTTTATGTTAAGGCCCTTAATCTGTGTGTCACTGAGTTTTGTGCAGGGTAAGGATCTTGTTTTATTCTTCTACATATGGCTATTCAGTTTGACCAGCTCTGTTCATTGAAGAATACATGTAACTGGCAATTACTTTTAAAAATGTTCAATATCGGCCGGGCGGTGGTGGCGCACGCCTTTAATCCCAGCACTCGGGAGGCAGAGGCAGGCGGATCTCTGTGAGTTCGAGACCAGCCTGGTCTACAAGAGCTAGTTCCAGGACAGGCTCCAAAGCTACAGAGAAACCCTGTCTCGAAAAAAAAAAATGTTCAATATCTTTAGCCAATTGGGATATTTATATGAAAACGATATTGAAGTTTAATCGTGTACCAATCAGAATAGCTACGATTAAAAAAAATAACAAAAATGCTGAATGGGAGCACTTATTCAGTGTTGGTGAGAGCTCCTATGAACATCAGTGTGGAGGCTTCTCAAAAAGTGAGGAATAAATCTGTCATAATGATAATTTACCTATACCATTCCTGGGCATATTCCCAAGGACTCTATCCTACTAGAGATGCTTGCCCATCAATGTTGGCTGCTGTTCTATTCAAAGTAGCCAAGAAACAGCCTGTCAATTGACTAATGGATAAAGAAAAGGGATAATAGCATATACAAAATGAAATGTCATTCTGCTATAAAGAAAAGGAACATTATAAAATTCTCAAACCAATGAACAGAGATAAGAAATGGTCACTCTTAGTGAGGTGAGCTAGACTCACAAATATAAATGGCACATGTTCTCTATCATATGTGGATGGTAACTTTGAAACTTTAGACGTGTGTTTAAATTGGACTGCCCACAGAAGGCAGGAAACTCGAAAGGGACCATGGGGTTATTTCAAGGAAGGGGTATAGAACACAGCTGGTATGAAGGAGTAAAGGGAAATAATGAAATAGAAAGAGTTAAATGGGGTCAAGAATGGGAAAGCAGGGCAGAAGAGGAAGTATGGTGGTGGGTAACTAACACTCTAGACCTTTGAGGAAGTCATGTGGTAATTTACTACTGAAGAAGTTTCTTAAAGTATGTGCATATACATATATAAAAGGAGTTTAAGTGGATTTTCCTTATAATGGGTAGGGGCAATGCCTCTCCCAGACGAGCAGGCTCCCAAATAAAAACTCCCATGCCATGTATGGATTACTTCTTTTTGAGATATTCGATGGGTTTCCATAGATGTCCTGCAAACATCACAGGCATTACAGTCATTACTCCAGAACTTGATGGCAAGAATCTATTGTTTAATATAATGCACTTTTGAATCACATGGTATAGCGAAATCAAGCTGGGGCTAACCGGACAGCTTCAACCATACTGGCTACTCTTCATCATACTGAAGGGTTCTGCTTATGCCAACAAAGAGGAAAAGTAATTAGTGGTCCTACCGAGCTGTGAAGCCTGCAATCGACAATAGTGATCGACCAGGCAAAGTATGCCGATTGGTGCAGTAGTTGGCACGAATGTTATGGCAGTAATGAAGAGTCTTCTATATGGATTTAAGACCTGTTCCACAAGACAGAACTCACACCTGATACCAATAAATCATCCAGAAGCCCATAAATAATTAAGTAATGGGACCTAAGAAAATACACTATGATTATTCTGGTAAATACAAATAATCTGCCCCATAAATTTTTATATTTGTACCCATAGATTAATGCAACTTTCAGTCCTCATCAGAGAAACTTTTTCTTGTAGTACATTACCATATACATTACAGACACCCACAGCTAATCAACACCCAGAAAATAAGAGTCTATGGAGCTTTAAATGGGACTTCTAAACCAACCCAAAGTGCAAGGATTATCAAGGTTTATTTTAAGAGTCAGAGATAGTTTATATCTGCAGCAAAATAGTAGCTGGCAGACAAGACAAGACCACTGCATTTACAGATTCATAGTGGCTTTGACTACATGCACAAGACGCCAGACAAAGTGTTCATGATGTTCTGTGCCTACCTGGGGAGTTATTAGCAATTGACAACTGTTGGTTTCTTTAGGAATGCAGCTCTTGATAGATTGTCCATGCTCCCGTATATGGTCCTACACCCATGAACATACTGGTAGCCTTAGTGCACTCCGTAGATTTAAAAAGAGATCATAGGAAATTAAGAAGGAAAAGCAATGAGTTTGATAAGGGTGAGATTGGGGGGGAGGGGTGTGGATTTGATCAGAGCATATTATAGGCATGCATAAGATCCTCAATCAATTAAAATCTCAACAAAAGGGCCATGGAAACCAAGAGTGAGATTGGTGTAATTTATATCAGCAATAAAGCATGTACTGAACACAGAAAATGGGAAGAGTTCATGGAGTAGGAAGTTTTTAATGTGAGAGTGAGAAAAACCAAACCCTGGGGTCTAAACAACATCCAATCCAAAACTCTCCATGAAAATTCCTATCTTGGTGCAGATCAGCTGTTTCCAAGGCAAGAGTCATAACAGACCCATACTGTGCCCATGACTATGGAAAAAGTATGGAAGTAATTCAGCTACTGAGAACAAATAACTATTCCAGAATCAGTTCTTAGATAAGTAAGGGCACAATGTTCTTTGGGTGTGAATGATAATTTATTACCAATTGGCTGCACATGGTTGTATAAGATAAACCTGGCCATGCTAATATCAGTCCAACTTTTTCACTTCTCTTCCCCAAAATGTCTTCTATTGATAAGAAAAGGAATATGTTGTTCTCTACACTTAATGACTATAAACATAATTAACACAATCAAAGTTACCTATGTTTGAATTTTTTAAAAAAATACTAATATATCTATCATGAAATGTCAGTCTTACGCTTATCCTGGCATGTGAAAGGCAATTATAATACCCTAATTCTCATACACAGCAGCTGACATGTAGGGAGGAAGTGTTCAAAGTGACATAGATACTTGTTATTGGCAGGTCGATACTGCAGCTGGCTTTCCTGTCTCCCATCAAAGCCACCTGTATTTATGCTTTTAATTGTCTCTTCATTGGAGCTTAAGAAGGATATCAAATTATCTATATTGCCCAATACAGTTCTATGATAAGCATCAGTGTTAAGAATTTCATCTCCAACATCCCATAATAAGTACAAAAGGACAGCATCTGTAGACTAGAGTCATGACTTCGGAAATTTATTTGTCATGACTATGGATTCACTGGTACTTCTTCCATTTACGTTCTCCTATAAGACCCAGGGATAAAGAATGCTGTATACAACAGTTAGGACTTAATTAGATTCAGGCCACTTTGCAGTTGTATAACTTCAGACAAAGTTGCCTCTAACCAGGATCTCAACTATATAAACTAAGCCAATTCACCTAGGTAGAGCTATGTGATGGTGAGAGAAACCAGTGTGTGCTTCAAATACACCTTTTCACATTTTCCCCAGATTGAAGGTCCTGATTTCTTCTTCACTCAATATCCACTGCTCTTTATAATATTATTCTACTTTATTTATGGTAAAATATTTCTCTATTTGCATTTATAGTCATATTTGTCTCTCCCCTCCAAACCATACACTCAGTTGAGTAGGGAATTGATTGTCATTGGTTGTTCCTCAACAACACAAGAAAACGTTTATGCACCAATTTGAGCTGCAAAGTTCACAGTGTTTTCAGTGCTAATAGTACCACAACCAAGTGCAGTGCCCCTTCTTTCTGATCAAGTCATCGGCAGCTCTTTGGCTTTTCTACAGATGTTACTTATTGATCTTCAGTGTCCAAAGTACAAATTGTAAAGTTAAGCATCTCATACTAGTCAGGTCTCCTGATAGGCAGACAATATAATAGAGATAACACAAAGATACTCTCTGCTCTCCACAGGCTCACAGCCTGGAACTAAAATTCTTATTATATTATGATTATAGAGTTCAAACACAACAATGCTGCTAACTTCATATGGTTTTCTATATAGAAAATAAATTTATTATCATTTATCTATCTTTTATCAAGTTTTCCATAACTGTTGCAATGGAAATCCTCATCCTCAAAAGTAACACATGCTTTCATGACTGTATCTAGTAAAGTTCTGTATTCATTACCATTGACAGATATAAGCAAAATCCTGGTTCAATGCTTCCTTTATACTAAATGTGACAATACTTAATAGGTTCTCATTGATTCATGAAGGTTAAAATGTCCATGGCTTCATGGCTCCTGAAGTTGTATGCATCATGAGTATTAAGGATTGCAGGGTGAGAGGAGCTCTGCATTCCAAGTCATCCATTAACAAAGGTGGGATACTACTGGCACAGGGGAGGTCCATCACACTACAACATCGGCATCCTTCCATTTTCCAGTAAATTCTCTGTGTTGTTCCAAACATCCAATCCTCAAAGCCTCTAAAATCAAATTCAAGTGGATTGACTGCTGGTTACAAGATTGCCATCAAAATATGTGATAATTTCCAGTTGTGCTGTCAACCCTCACATTGTGCAATCTGAAAAGAACATAGAACATGACCAAAATGGACTGTGTTTGTTGTACTTTCAAAGGACACGCTCAAGGACATTGTGAAATGGTGGGACAAGTCATATCTTGAGAAATATGTTAATGCTTTGCTCAAAACTCTAACTCTCCTCTGATCTGAACTGTCTCCTGCTCCCCTCTCTAAAACACATCTATAGGAGCTTGACTTCTTCGTCCTTCCTTACACTGGACCAGTATATAAGGCACTGAATCTCAGTCATATCTCCACAAATAGATGGCCCTCAGAAGGAAGAGTTGACTCCTGGAACTGATATAGAAGAAGTCCTGGAAGATGGGACTGCTCCCACCAGGAATGGGAGAAACTTCCACTTTCTCAAAAGATAATTGGAAGTGAAGGAGGACCATGAGAAACAATGTGGAGGCTGTATAGGTGTCCTCAAAATAGTAGCTCATAGATTTACTTATGAGTCATGTGAGTTAGTGCAGCAAGTTTCTGTAGTAGGGAATGGGAATGCCAAGTGAATAAACAGGGTCACATGTACTATTAAGCTAGTTTTCAGGGTGAGGCTCACATTCATTCCCTTCCTTTCTTCTTCTCTTCGTCTTCCTCCTCTTCCCACAAATTATCAGAGGTGGAATTATGATCGTGGCTGTGACAAATTGAAAAATGCAAAAACTTAAGTGGAGGGGGCTAAGAAGGAGCATTCAAGGATGATGTCAGGATTGGGGAAATAGAGATAGTATAGTTGTCAGAGAAAATCAGAGACATTTCTAGAAACAAGGCCTGCTGAGCCAAAGGGAAATTAAATGAATATGCTGATGTTTATTTTCCCAGCTTTTCATAGGAAATTGAAGATGGTTTTGTGAAAGACAAGTAGGGAAAAGGTGAACCTCCACCATTATCCTCTCCATAGCTTTGATTCAAAACATTTGTTTTCAAATATACTAAAGATCTGATATCTATCTGTTAAAATTTGTATGGTGGTTTTTTCACAAATTATTTGAAGAAAATGCCTTGAGGACATGGAGCTATGCCAAAAAGGAAAGAAAAAGAAAAAAGAAGAAGAAGAAAAAATCTAGCACAAGACATGCTGCTGGAATTTTAGGGACTATCAGTGAGGTTCATGCTAACCAAATCACTGGAATTTTAGGGACTATCAGTGAGGTTCATGCTAACCAAATCACCCCGTCCCCACCCACCCTTCTCTCCAATCTTTCTATTCTGAGGTCGCAAGGATTTGGCTCTGGGTCTACAGAAAAGGAAAAAAAAAAAAAAAAACAGATGCCCCAAAGGCTGACTTTGAAATATCTTGGATACGTTTCCATGATTAGCTTGCCGCTTGCCTCTTCCTCTTTGTGGAAAATGGACAGCAGAAAGGCTGTAGGTAAATCTCTTTTCTGACTTGAAAGAGGCTAATAAATAAGCCTGTTTGAGGTGAGGCTAGTATTGACAAAGGCCAAGCACATGGCCACCTCTGAATAAATGAGGAACGTGCTTATTGACAGAGTTCCTGGACAATTTGAAGATATATATCCAACCTAGGGCAGAGAAGAGAGGTCCGAAAATCTATATCCAACCTGGGGCAGAGAGAAAGCTGTTTCTTGCTCTCCATCACCTGCAGGGAGCAGGATCCATGATGGCCTGGGGGTCCTAGAGTTCAGCACATATGGAGTTTCAAATCTGTGTTGTTCTTGGAGACATGAAAGAAAAAGCACAGGGATCCAGAGAACACCTCTGGCTGAGTAAAATCCACATGACTGTCTGTGCCAGAGGGAAGAAAATAAATATGAGTGAGTGGTGTAGGACAAAATGCAGAAGTGTCCAATTCCTGCAGCTAGAATAATCGTGAGACATAGTTCATTCCATTGGCACTCTGGCCTTCCCACTTGGTGGGACCATTTAACCTCAGGATCACTAGAGGAGGACAGAAGAAGGAAGGAGACAGTGTGGCCTAACAGCTTCCTATGTCCTGTTACCACTGCAGGGTAGTATGGCCCACAGACTAGAAGAGCCAAGGGCAGCTTACCCAGCACAGAACTCACAGACTGATCACCAAAGCCCACCTGAAGGAAAGGGAGGCATGGGGAAAATGGATGGCAAGGAGGGGTTGCAGAGATGAAAAGACAGTCTACAAATGACCCACATCGGAGCACTGGACTGAGCTCCCAAGTCCAGTTGAAGAGTGGAAGGAGTGAGCAAGGAATTCAAGACTATGAGGGGGCATCCACTGAGACAGTTTGCTTGAACTAATAGGAGCTCACCAACTCCAACTGGACTGGGAGTGAATGAGCATGGGAATAAACAAGTCCCTCTGAAGGGGGTTGACAGCTGGGGCAGACTGAGGAGCCATTGATAATGACACTGGGATGTGTCTCTACTCCATATACCGGCTTCATGGGATTCTATTATCTTTAGATGTAAACCTTGCTCAACCTAGATGTAGTAGGGAGGGCCTTGGACTTTTCACAGGGTGGGGTGCATGGCATTCCCTTAGGGTTGGAGGAGTGGGAGGGAGAGGGAGGGGACTGGGAGGAGGGGAGAGAGTGAAAATTTGGATTGGTATTTTTCTTAAGTAATAATAAAAAAAAAGAAAGAAAAAAGAAAAGACAGCCTACAGTTGGCAGGGGAAAGCACAGACATCGTATACCCCGCTTCTCTCGGCCTTTTCTCCACAGTAGCTAGGAAAAGCTACCACCTGTATAGTTCAGACCTTTAAACCAACTTTTACATCACATTCTTCACAATTAGCAGGCTGTTATCAATCAGGGCCACACGGATAAGTATGAAAGAAGTCTACTGCCATTTGCTCAACTGCAACTACACAGGAGGAGACCATGCTTCACAGCTCAAGGCTCCCAGGGATCAGCTGGGGAAAGAGACTCACCCTGAGTTGCTGTGGCAAGAACGTTGGAGGAAAATGCCAAAGAGACAGGCGGTGAAGGGAGAGGAGGTGTGAAAGAAAGAAAACATCCACCCGCAGGCACAGCCACCACATCATCGTGTTTCACTTAGGCTGCGTCCTGGACTGGGATGAATGAGGAGATAAACAACTCCCACATAGGCTGACTAAGGGCTCCTGGACCTTGGGGAGGGGAAGCACAGTCTGATTTGCACCCAGACCGTCCAAAGGACGGAATGAAGCAAGATGCTGATGGAGCCATCAGTCGGGGTCAGAGAGGGAAAAATGAAGCTTGAGGTGCACCAACTTCTGGGCGGGTGGTGGGAGCAACAGTGCTGATATCTCCTCTTCACAGTCAGTCCTGGCGACCCTGACCAGACCCCTTGAGCGTCACACTACTGTGTGAGTCACTCTCTGCACTGTTTCTTGTTGTATATCTAATGTGCCTGGGGGAAAGGGAGCATGGCTTGGAGTCAAGCCCTCCCCAGGTATGAACTGGGCATAGTGAACCCCCAAAGCACTATGCTTTTGGCAGCTGACTATCCACGGAGATCTAGCTATGAAAACCCTAGTTGCGCTATGACACCCCTCAGAGAGCAAGCCATTCATTAATCAAGTCTTTGCATTCCTTCACGTATGAAGTATTATTCAGTACACATTCTTGCATCGCAGGCACCTTGCTTGATATTGGAAGGGCCCAGATTTGAAGGTCTCAGCCATCTAGGAGATCATGGCCTAGTGGGGCAGATGGCTAAGCCAACAAGTGATTTCAATTTAGTGTGGTTACTGTTATTACACTAGGACTCTCCAACACTAGGTAGAGCTGTATTAAAGCAAGATGGAAGGTGGGTGGTGGGTGAGAGAGGGGTTTGAGCAATCAAGAAATTGCCTAATGAGGCCAAAAACCTGTAGAAGGAGCAGCGGACTGAGTTCCCACCTGGCTCCCTGCCGCCTGGCTAGCTTTACACCCAAAATAATTACATGGAAACTGTATTCTTTTAAACACTGCCTGGCCCATTAGTTTCAGCCTCTTATTGGCTAATTCTCACATCTTGCTTTAACCCATATTTAGAAATCTGTGTAGCACCATGAGGTGGTCGCTTACCAGGAGAGATCTTAACCTGCCACCGATTCAGAGAGGAGAGGAGAGGCTTGCTGACTGTCTGAGGCATCTGCCTGACTCTGCTTTCTTTCTCCCACAATTCTGTTCTGTCTACTCCACCTACCTAATTTTCTGTCCTATTAAAGGGCCAAGGCAGTTTCTTTATTAACCAATAAAAGTAACACATAGATAGATGACCCTCCTCCATCACAAACTAGTAGGGGTAAGACTCCACCTCCCAATTTAATCCTAGTATTCAGTGAGTAGCCTTTGTCTCCATAGCCCAGGATGGTTAACCTTGCCCCAGTCATGACCCCTGCACTTACCATGAATTAAACAAATTTGATAGACCTGAAATCTAGGAACTAAAATGTAGCTTTGTTCTTTTTTAACTTAATTTTTCAATGTATTATTATTATTATGTAGTGTGTGTATGTGTGTGGTGTATACATAGCATGTATTGTGTGTATGGTATGTGTATGTGTGTGTAGTATATACATAGCATGATTGTGTGTATAGTATGTGTATCTGTGTGGTATATACATACCATGGCATATGTGGAGGTTACTCCTTTCACTAGGATGGCACCTGGGCATTGAATTCAGGTTAGTAAGTTTGAAAGGGCCCTTACCTACTGAGCCATCTCACGAGTTCATAAGTAACCCTTTCCATACTTGTCTTCATAAGCTGAATTAGCCATACCCCTACAACAAGGTAGGGGGAGCTTTTATGACATGGAAGTTCCTGTCAAGGAAGATAAGTGGTAGAGACAAGCCTGGTCCAACACAAGGCTCTATCTACGGATCCACATCTTTTCTTCTTCACGTGTCTTGAGCCTTTCTACTTGGAAAGAGTACACTGGAGATAAGAAGGTTCTGGATGTAAGCACCCAGAGAACTGACTGCCAGACAGACAGACTGACATTAAACTGTGTGATGTGAGATGAGCCACTTCAGCATCCAACCTGTTTCTCGTTCAAAAAAAAAAAAAAAAAAAAAAAAAAAAAAACAGATCTGGTAGAAACACCTGCCTTGGATGGTGGCTTTTTTTTCTGGTTTTGTTTTGTTTTGTTTTGTTTTACAAACGTTAAATGCAGACAAGCCTGGCAGAGCCATTCCATAAAAACAAGTTTCTTCTCTTTTAAAGGTGATTTTTCTCTTCCAAAATATTTTCAATTCTAGGAATGGAGCTCCTTTAAAAAAAACAAATAAATATAACTTTTTAAAAGGATCGTAGTAACTCAACCCCAGAAATTGAGTGTGAGCCTGAATTTGAGGAAGCTCCCATAACAAGAGCATACATTTCTTCTTCCTTTGGCTGACAGAGTTGGAGGTTAGAGCCTGATACTTAGCCCCTTCCATCAGTTCTGTGGTTCTGCGTGTACTTGTAACTGTCGTGTGCTTTTTCACATACATGTGTGAAACATTTCTCCACAGTCCCTAACACTTTGTGCTGAGAAGGTAGCTTCTTCCTGGCAGTCTCTGCTTAGTGAGAGCAGATCAGGGAGAGTAGAAAACTGATCTGCAGGGACCTCCTTTGTTCCTGAGGTACTGTGTGCCCTCTGCATCTGTGTGCTCAGCAGAAGCCAGGTGTGCTGCTACCTTGGTGCCTAGCATAGTCCTCTCCAGTCCTGGACTTTAAGCCTGGTACTCAGTTAAAAATCTCACTTTTCCCATTACTCTTTACTGAAACCTTCTACCCAGTTCAAATTCTCACCTTCCCCAACACCATTGCTGAAACCTGGTACCCAATTCAAATGCTCACCTTCCCCATCACTCTTACTGAAGCCTGGTCCCCAGTTCAAATGCTCATCTTTTCCATCACTCTTCTTGAAGTCTGGTACCTAGTTCAAAGGCTTTCTTTAGAGATGTTCTGATGCCCTGTCTACAAGCTATCCTCTTTCCCTTTGAACTTATCACAGTCCTGTCTTTGATAGATCTCAAAAAGACAAGGATTATGTGCTCTGTGACATTATTGATTTCAGTATCTATATATGATATTCTAAATACCTCTCACCTAAAAGAAGCCACAGAGAAGAGCTTGGATAAGGAGTATGAATCTACATTAAAGTATGTTCTCATTCCTCTGTTTATTGAGGAAGATAATATAGTTCTTCCTCAAGTCTCTAGAACAGTAATTCTCAGCCTGTAGCTCTCATCCCCTTTGGGGGTCAAATGTCCCTTTCACAGAAGTTGCTTAAGACAATTGGGAAATATAAGATATTTACATCATGATTCATAACAGTAGCAAAATTACAGTTTGAAGTAGCAACGAAAATTTTAGGGTTGGCGGCCACCACATGAGGAACTGTGTTAAAGGGTTGCAATATTAGGAAGGTTTAGGACTACTACTCTATAACAGAGTTTTATAAATAAAAATTTCTGTTGAGCCATTTTTAGCCAACGAATTTAACCCTCCCCCTCATGGAAGAATGACATTCTTTTACATGATAAGGGTGCTGACTTCATCTATCACCAAAAGTCCTACTTCCTATTTTCTCTGACCTTCACAATCCACCCATTCTCCACATTGGATGTGCCCTATGTTTGGGGGATGTATGATAGTACCAGGTCAGGTCCAGGGAATATCAGGAGGAACAAGTACATGAGCACTGAACCGCTGGAAATTCAAGTTTCTCCACAGCACAGGCAGGTGCCAAGGATGACTTATTAGCAGCTGATGAAAGAAATCTGCCAAATCCAGCCATTTGTGGATCATCTGCTTCTCAAAAACCCTTCATTCTTTCAAAGACTCAACTTAGAAAGTGAGTGCTACTGAGAGCAATGTGTCCTCCCAAAAGCCATTGGTTGAAGCTTTAGATTTCACACAGTGGTACTGGGAAGGGGCTCTGGGAGGTAAGTAGAGAGAGGGTTAGGAGTGCAGTGCACAAACCCTTGATTAGATTAGTATTCCTCTAAGAAGAGGTCACAGCTCTCTTCACCAATGATGAAGATACATCGAGAAGGCAGCAGTCTGAGAAAAGGGTCCAAGTTCTGATTCATCAGCTCCAAGTTCTTGAACTTCCAAGGCTTTAAACTATCAGAAATAATTTGTGACTTCTATGAGTCTGAAGCATTTTCTAACAACAGACAAAACTGATTATGACATTGAGGAAGACTTAAGGTCAGTAGATTCCTCTCTTTAAATTGCTCAGTGGTCACTTAGAAGCACACTCATCCTTGGTGGAAGACTTGAGCTTGGCTGCAGAGCCCCAGATCTTGTCTTCTGTGTACCTCTCCTATAAACAGCCATCTTTTCCATGTGTTCTGCAATGCTTTTATCCAAGAACAATGACCCTGGAAAACTATAATATAGCTTCTTAAATCTATCATCTAAAACCTGAAGCAATCTAGTGAAGTGAGCATCATGACCCTTGCTGTGCAAATAAAGAAGCCGAGGCCTAGAGGAGTTACTTCATCATATCATGGCAGGAAGATGCTAGACTAAGTTGGAATATAAATGCAAATTCGTCTTTTTATCTATTTCTATTTATAATTTTTGAGAAAGAGTCTTGTGTACCCAGGATGCCCTCAAACTTGAATGCAGCAAAGGAAAGCCTTGAATTCCTTCTGTCTCTACCTTCACTTTAAGTGTTGTTCCCATCTACCTAGTTCTGATACTACAGTTATATGCCGTAGTATTAAGCTTTTTACATGGGTGCTATGTGTAGTGATGAGACAAGCAGGCCTACTTCTCATCCCGCCCAGTTCCCACACGGCTAGCTTTACACCTGAAATAACAAAACACAAATTGTATTCTTTTAACCACTGCTTGGCCCTTTATCTCTAGCCTCTTACTGGCTAACTTCCACATCTTGATTAACCCATTTCTATTAATGTGTGTAGCACCATGATGTGGTGGCTTACCGGGAAAGATTCAGCATGTCTGACCTGGTGGCTGGCTTCATGGTGACTGACTCACTGCCTTCTTCCTCCCAGCATTCTGTTCTGTCTTCCCCACCTCCCTATGTTCTGACCTATCAGGCCAAGCAGTTTTCTTTATTAATTAACCAATGAAAGCAACAGATGATAGATAGATAGATAGATAGATAGATAGATAGATAGATAGATAGATAGATAGATAGATAGATAGAAAACCCTCCTACATCAGCTATGGATGAAATTAGGGCCCACATCCTTGCCTAGAAAACAATCTCCCCAGAACTCACTAACCCCACTGTGTTTTGAGTTTCTACTATAACATGCAGATGTCTCCGTTGCAGCATCTATAACATTTTAGCAGTATTCACATACATTATATCACCTGCCAGACAGAGTTAGAAAAGCATTCCACGCAGTGTGAGGTACCATTGAAAGTATGGGTCATGACTTAGTCAATGCTGAGACCCAGGTAAGGGTGCCTCCCTTAGGTCCTGAACAGGCAAAAAAATCTTAGGTATTTTTTTTTAAGTTTCCTTCAAGGACCAAAACTCATGTAGAATAAGCATGTTTTCTTGGTTAGATAAAGTTAACCAGGGGCTGGGTAACCAATCATGGTTCAAAGATCCTGAGATGAGTTCCAGAGGCCAGTATAGTGTTTTCATCATTGAATGGATTATTTCAGGGTTTCGGATGCTATAGAGATGACAGTTATTGGTGACCCAAACTGTATCACATATAGAATTATTGCTAAGAAGTTATGTTACCACTGGATTTGGACCCTACTACATATACTGGCTTTGGGGTCCTGGCCTGTTTGGATGCTCACCTTCATAGACCTGGATCAAGGAGGGAGGAACTTCGACTTCCCACAGGGCAGGGAACCCTTACTGCTCTCTGGACAGGAGAGGAAGGGGGAGTGGAGGAGGGAGGGGAGTAATTGGGAGGCGGGGAGGAGGCAGAAATTTTTAATTAAAAAAAAAGAAAGAAAGAAAGAAAGAAAGAAAGAAAGAAAGAAAGAAAGAAAGAAGTTGTGTTACCAGAAGCACCCATGACCAGTATGTCTCCAGCCCCAGTCACAGAATAACTGCTCAGTGAATATTTACTCAACTCAAAAGCAAATGGTCTTCAATACTTCAAAATAAGTTCAGGGCATTGTAATTATTCTCCTGTGGAGTCAATACTATGCAAGAGCAATTTTCCATAGACAATCTGTATAAAACTCCCATAGCATGTAGACTTAGAGTCTACAGATCAGCTTCCAGAGTTTACTGGGAAGAACCATATGCACCATTCAGAAAGCTCTCACACTCCTACAGCACAATGGATATCAATGTGCTTATGTCCTAGACACAAGATATCCATCTTTGATCCTCTGTTCTGAAAACCCTGAAAATATTTTTCAATATTTTTATTAATTCCTTGATTTTATGCAATGTATTGATCACATCTATCACACTCCCCCCATACATCTTAAATCTAAGCCCCTCGACCAATCATTCTGAAAAATTCTTTAAAAATATCTTACATGCATGAGTTTCTACCTACACATATGTCTGTGTACCTTGTGTGTACTTGGTGCCTGCAGAGGTCAGGACATTGCATTCTCTAGAGCAAAGGTTATATGCAGTTATAATCCACTGTGTGTGTGTGCTGGGTTTGATTCCCGGGGCCCTCCGCCAGAACAGAAAGTGCTTTTAACCACGAAGCCATCTCTCCAGCCAATTTAGGTAAGTGGCTGCCTTTCCATAGGACTGTGCCTGGGTCACCAGGGAGAGCAGGGGATGTTCTAAGCAAATAAAAACAAGTGATGAAAAATAATAATAAAGTCCATTCATTTCAATTTCATTCAGACATTGTTTTTATTATTCCTACCCTGAGTTGAAAATGAAATCTTCAAGAGAAATGACTTCTGGGCTGTGGAAATCCAGGCCCCAAGAGGAAAGAAGAAAATGAGTTTTCTGTGCTAGCAACTGAAGCCACCAAGACAGTTGTATTCGATTGGCTGGTGTATTATCTTTTGAGGGAAGACTGACAAGACCCTGTGAAACTATTATGTGATTGTAAGGAACACATTTCCCTTATTTCTATGTGATTTCCAGAAGAATGGGGCCTCTTCTCAGAAATATCAGGCTTTACATGAAATATGGATTTACTGTACTTTGAAAAGTTACTTATGGTTTAGGGATTTTGAGAGGGTGTCCAGAGAAGAAAGGTGGAGCCTCTGGAGGAAGGCCAGCCAATCACACAGCTAGATGAGATAATGGGGAGGCTGCTTCTCCTCTCTCATGAATGGCTTGTTTTGGCAGAGGTCCTACCCAACTACTATGTGCACAGCAATGCATTAGTACCAAGTGCACATACAATCACAGACCCTACTACTCGCAAGGCCTTCTAACCAAATCATTATAAATTCAGAACACTGCAAGCTATTTGATGGAAGCCCTCAGATAGGTGATCACAGGTGAGATGTTTTGAGTAGAGCCTGTGTATTAAAATTGTATATTAGGATTTCACATTTGAGGAAGGCATCGAACTAAACAATACAGATAAAAGAAAAAGGGGGAGATTAAAAGCAAATAGAGACAAAGATGAATTACAGGATAATGGTTTTGGTGTAAACCCCAAAGAAATAAGGCTCAAAAGGCATGTGTGCAGATTTTTATTCTACTCAGCATTTTTCTTTAAGTGACTAAAGCAGCCTATATCTTTCGCAATAATTTTTGAGACAATGTTTCAATAAAATATCAATTTTATCCTGTTCTCAGTGTCTGTCTCTAAGTATCCTATGTGAACCTTCACATTCAAATAGTAGGCAATCAGTGTAGGTCCTATATATGAGGAGATCCTGGTATGTAAGCATGGGCTGTGGAAGCATAGGCATTGTATGGGCACATATACAATGTATCATTGTTAGACTTCAATGTATCAAGCTAGACTTCAACTTATTTCAGAAAAAGCTTCACAAAGCCTTCCATTGTCTCCCCCACTTACAAAGTGGACCATATAGGCTAGCACAAAATGAGGGAGAAAGATGCCAACTTCCACACATGCTTTATAAGAAAAAATACCCTTCATCTATGAAAAGACCACTGGGGAAGCACACACCTTCATAACGATATAGTCTGATGTATTTTTGCCACCTTAATCTTAGCATGTATGATTTTGTATTTCTACTGAACATCCAGTGGAAGGAGCCAAGAGATTTGGCCCAGTTATTTTCTTTGAAAGCTGTGGCCAATCTCACGAAAAGGAGCAGTTCAGGCACTGACAATGAAATGACAGATTTACGCTGTGATTTTGGACCCAACATCAGCCCACATGGTTCCTGCTCCCAGAGAATTTGTGATGAGTAGAGCCTACAAAGATGCTCTAGTGACATCCAGAAGAAAGTGAGATGCATCAAGTAGATACAAGCTAAACCCATCAGAGAAAGCACACAAGGATGCTGGCTGAAGACTTAGGGTTAGTGACGTCATATTTGCAAATGTGGCTGGACATTAAATATGACTGCAGAATTGACGCAAAGTAAAAGATTCGCTCCTAGGATGAAGAATCATATAAGCAGAGAGATGCTGAACTTAACAGTGAAGGTGGAGAATCCCAGGACATCTGGGGATGTTAGGTCACAAGTGCAGCAAAGGAAGATGGCTGGGGCAGCAACTGAGATAGGAATGAAGGGGCAAGCTTGACTTGTAGGGGGAGTTGTCCAAAGGAGAAATGACTGGGTCTTGGCTAAAGAGATGCACTGAATTGTGGGCTAAAAGGCATAGGATTATGACATGCCAGCAAGCCAACTTTATTATATGCTGTCCTTTCTCCTACTATTAGTCCTAAACCTTTTGCAGAGCCTCATTTGAGCTTTTAAAATCAGTACAGTGTGTCTTTGGAAAGAAAGAGGTTTGCACTGGCTCCAGAGGATCTTCTGTTAGAAAGGGACAGAGATTTAATTGACCAGGTAGATGGGAGCCCCTGAGATTGGGCTAAAAGCTCGGATTGGGTCAGAGAATTCAACAGAGCTACTGAAATCTGTTTCTCTTCCCATGCCTTGGGGTTTGGTGCTTTTCTTTCTATCACTTTATATTTATATGCTTTCTCATTTCATTTATTTTGTCCAGCAATGTGTTTCCTTTGTGTTGCCAAGGATGAGGCTACTACAAGCTCCACCCTTTCGTAACTTTTTTGTGTATGACTTCTCATTAAGAGTAAATTTCTATTCCAGGGAGATTAAAATCAACCACCACGGCCAACCCCAAGTCATTCACTTGAATGATGTGTTTATCCTTAAACCAACTGCCATTGCCAACGGGTTATATATATTCTGGTCACCTCACTGGCACATGGGGGAGTGGGGTCGAAGAGAAGAAATGGCACATCAGACACACAACGGGCCAGAAGAGAAGAAATGGCACATCAGACACACAACGGGCCAGAAGTAGATGCCCACATGAAAAAGCAACAGCGATTTCCCAGACAAAAGGAAACCCAAGCCCGAATCAGTACAGATAAGAGATGTCTGTTACAAAGTGTCTTTTGTTTGTTTTAATACTTAGTCAAGAGTACTGGGGAAAAAGCAATACTCCACAGAGGCCAGAAAGATTGTGGCATTGTGGCAATTACTGAGTGACACTGGAAGATGAAAGGGGAGAAACGGAAAAGTATACAACTTCCACAAATGCCGCCGATTCTATTTCTAGACACCAATACCCAAACAAAATTACTATGGTCAAGCAGTTGACAGCAGTTAAAGCAGAAAATACTTGTGAAGGGAAAGCACTATTGGGCAGACACGCAAACTAAAACCAAAGGAAGTAAAGACATCATCCTTGACCATGAAGATTCTGTGTTATAGAACTATAGAAGATGTCATTCATGCATACTAATCTCTTTCAGGAAATCTCAAGGAACAAAACATCTTTCTCATGCCCAGTTTTCATGAGCAGCAGAAGAAAACCCAAGGCCTCCCCCAGCATCTTCCAATTTGGAAGATAAGGGATAGGGACACAGAAAGACAACCACTGATGTTTTGAGGCAAACAGACTTAAGTTTCTGGGAGCCATATGGATAACTTTGAAACAGACATTCCACGCAGATTTCCAGAAGAGAGGCCTGCCTGTTCTTCACTGCTCTGCAGTTAGCTGCAGCAAGACGATGAGAACAAACTGAAAGTTTGCAGAAAGTTAGGCATACATTCTAAGTTTGTATCATTTGAGTTAAGCTGTGGTGTCAAGGATTAAACAGGCCCTCTGTGCTCACACTGCGCACATCCTCCACCACCAACGTATGCATCTCTTTCCACAGCAGTAACTAAAGCATGGTAGATTCCACTACCAACGTGAAGATGAAGAAGTTAGCTAATGGCCTCAAACAGAGAAGCCAGAAATGGACTCAACTATAAGTGTAAATTAATTTGTGACTCCACAAAAAGAAGATGACAGACATTCAATTCATTTACATTGGGGCAATTATTTATCCCTGTAGAGAAAACTCAAAGCAATGCTGAGAACAAATTTACAATGGTAGAAATTGACATTAGGCTCTTTTTCATCCTGCCTCTTGACAAGTAGGCTGTGTCAAGATGACACTGAGTATCTTCTTCCCAGTTAGTGAACGTCAGATACTCACAGAAATGGACAATGAGCAAAAGCTTTGAACTTCCTACAAGAAGTGCATAGCCACTGAAGTAGCTCCTGATGCTCCAACTGAAGACCAGAAGGATTATGTGGTATGAAACAGTAAAGGGAAAGATAGACAAAAGTTTTACCATGACGCAAAGTGTCTTGACCCATGGCAGAGTGGGCCTGCTATTGAGTGAGTGGCATTCCTCTTATAGACAACAGAGCATTGAAAGGAGGAAGTGCGAATTTGCATTGTGGGTACCAATCTGAGAGTTATCAATTAGGCTATGGGGGAGAGGACATCCTGGACTGATAGATACTATTGTTCCTCCAGAGTCTTGACCCCAAAGAGCTGGCTGACTCCACAAACTTCTTAATCTCTCTGAGGAAGATGATATCCACTAATGGTTTTCAGAAAGCCCTTAAACTAGAGGTAAAAGTACCCCAGGCTCAGTGCTTTGTTACTCCTTGCTTCCTGCAAGACAATCACTAATACATTGCTCTGAAGAAACAACTAACCAAGGGAAACGAGGAAGAAGTTGCAGAATATGCTAAAATTTTGGCCAAGAGCAGAAAGGAATCTAAAGAAAAACATCAGGAACAAATTACCAAGAGACAAAGGCTGTCCCCACTGAGAGCTTTTACATCTAAGTTTAGTAAAAGGAGAGAGCAGGGGAGAGAGTCTTTAAGAGTAACATACAAATAATCAAACCTCAAAAGAAAAGGTTTACATTAAATCAGAAAAAAAGATTTCCATCAACAATCTATTTTTATACTCTAAGGAACTAGGAAATGAACAAAATACATCCAGAGGCCACAGAAGGAAGGAGATAGAAAAGATTAAGCATAAATAAAACAGAAAACAGAAAAGATACAGAAAATCCATGCAATTAAAATTGTCCCTCGAGGATTTTTGAGATGGCTCAGTTGGTGAAGAGCTTGCCTTCTGGACATGAAGACCTGAGTGCCATTCAGAGTTCCCAGAAGAAAGCTGTTCTGAAATCGGCATGTGTAACCCAAGCATAGGGACTCTGGAGACGTGTGAGTCCTTGGGACTTACTGGCCAGGCAGCCTAGCCTGTCTGTCTGGGGCCAATGAGAGACTGTCACAAAGAACAAGGTAGGCAGTGGTTGAAGAACGACAGCTGAGGTTTCCTCTGGCCTCCGCACGCACCTAAATACATATAAGAAATTCCACACATAGGGACATACACATACATGTGAAAATGATTTAACTTTTTTTATAAAGATCAATAATATTGATATAAAATTAGTATGCAGTCTATATATAAAATATGGAGACCAAATAAGTAAATTCAAAATAAAAAGAATCAAGTGTATAATAGTGAACTTCCACTAAACAGCTAGTTAAGGGTTTGCATCATTTCTGGTATAAATGATATTATTATTTGTGGTAACTGAAATTAGTGGTCCCTTTCTTGGAAAAGAAAATGCTTTCTGTTTGACAAAGGGAAACATTTCCAGGTATAAGCAATGGGTGGATTTTCTGAGACAAGGAGTAACTTGTGAACTATGAGCAGAGGCAGAATTACTAGAGAACTTCTAGAAGCTCCTATTTCCCAAAGCATCATGACTACTTCTTTCCTTTACCTTGGTGGGAATAGCCCAAGCACAGAATCAGTACGGTAAGCCTGGAAGGTCCGCATGCTGTTTTCTTTATGATTGTGGTACTTAATGTGACTGGGGAGCGCCACAAGTGTTTAGGATGTGTTTCTAGAAATGACTTCAGAGTATACATAAAGTAAAAGATATCCACGATGAGGAATGATATGAGCAGACAGATACCATGAATATGGAGACTCACAGCAGAGCAGATCATTAGGTCATAGGTGCAGCTGTGGAGGAAGGCTAGGGCAGCATCTGAGCCAAGAAAGCAAGAAGCAAGGTAGGTTTCTAGAAGGAGTTGTCCATAGGAGGAAGGACTGGATCTTGGCTAAAGAGATGCATCTGATGAAGGCACCTTTACTAGACATTGTCCTTGAAATCTTTTCCTACTGTTACTCCTGAACCTTTCACAAAGCTTCGTTTGTATTTTTGATCAGTTGTGTATTTGAGAAAAAAAGAGGTGTGCATTCGTTCTGAACCTTCTAGAAGCAAGTGACAGAAGTCTAATTGGTCAAGTTACTGGGAACCCCGAGACTGGGTTGAGAGATTGGATTGGTCCAAAGAATTCAATAGATCTGTCAAAGTATGTTTCTCTGCCCATGTCTTGGGTTCCTGTTGGTCTTTTTCTTTATATCACTGTATATTATTTGTGTATACACAGTAGCTGTGTGAGTTTTTTCATTACTTGTCAGGGACCATCGACCTAAAGGATAGCAGAGGTCATTGGGATTTGTCAGGGACCATTTTCCTAAAGGATAGCAGAGGTCATTGCCCTAAGGATGTTTACGAAGATCCCACCCCTCATCCCAACTATCTTGAGAACTGTCTGTTAATGGAGCCCCTTACTCCAATGTTAATGGATCACATGTTTCGGCTTACACTAGGTGCTGACTGATGACCTTCAGTTACCCCAGCAGAGTTCCTGCCTACCCCTACCTCTACCCCATTCAAGGGCTATATAAGCTGTAACTTTCACCCCAATAAACGGAGACCTTGACAATAGAATCTTGCTTGGTCTCCATTTTTCTCTCCAGCCCATGTTCTTTCAGGTTAGTGCCCCTTCAGAGGACCCTGAATAGCTGACCCTCCAGGCGGGGTTACAATTACTCATAGGACTGAAAAATATGGGTTGAACTAACACTAGATAGGAAATTTCAAAAAGTGGATTTTTTAAAATGATTTTTTTGCTATCTTTTCAGGTGTGTGTGTGTGTGTGTGTGTGTGTGTGTGTGTGTGTGTGTGTGCGCGTGTGTGTGTGTCTGTATATGGGTGCATGCACTTGAGTGCAGATACCCAGGGAGGCCAGAGCCATTGTAATTCCCTGAAGCTGGAGTTACAGGCAGCTCTGAGCTGTCAGACTTGGGTGCTGAGAACTGAGCTTTGGTCCTCTGAACCACTTAACCATCTCAACAACCCCCAGTAGAGTTTCACCCTCTCCCTTATTTCAAGAGTGTGGAGGCCAGAAAAACACAGGTGGTCAGAGAGTCTGGAGATTGACAAGCTTAGTTGTACAGCCCAACTCAGGATATGTTTGCTTGGTTCTTTTGAAATTAAAATAGCTCATTCTAGTAAGTCCATGCCATCCTGCAGGTGGTCAGGATATGCAAATGCTCCTTGTTTTCTAAGAGGTCACCCAGGGAAGGGCTGTCTTTCGCTTAGCTATCTAGACAACAGAACTGCTAATGATTTGATGACTCAGAGGGATAACGCAATTGACTGAGTTATCCTCTGTATCATGTTAACAAAGTCTTTTGTTACTTTCTCTCCCTCCCCCACCCCATTAACACTGGGTGTAAAAGCTGTAGAAAAATAAACACAGATAATTTCAGGATTTCAGTCACTGGGATGCCCTCCCAATACTATCTATGGTTTCTGTACTATTATTTTTATGCATCTTCATATTCTTTATTATATTTCTAAAATTCCCATACCCCTACCCTGGTTGACACAAGAGGCATTAATTCATATTTCCGTGTGATAAGGGAGAGAACTACAACTATAGAAAAATAAATGTTATATTCCATGCATTATTGTACAATTCTCAATTAAAGGATTGCCAAAGTGAACAAGATAATTTCCAAGTGTGGTCAGTTGCTCCACTTGCTGTAAAATCCTATTCCCTTAAATGACACAGAAGCCCAATCTGATGGTTCTTTAGGATACTTGGATACACTTGCAATCTGAGTTTTAGTTAATACTGTCCCTATGACTAAACAAAACAACATAAAAGGAAAATTGAATGGATCCAGGTACAACAGCAGTCATTTTGGGCATTCCCCACACTTCAATTTGACCAGGATTATACAACTATCTCAGTGAGGCTTAGTCCTAGGAATATATACCTTAACTTCCAACATACATGGCTGACTTTGTCTTGATTTAGATTTTTTTTTTCTAAGTTAAGTGGCAGTCTCTAAAGTGGAAGGGTTACAGAGCTTGCCTGAGCACAGGGAGCCTCAGAAAACATGTTAGCAAATATTTTGAAAATCACAGCAGTAACATTGTTCTGATAAGAAGGCCTCAGATATGAACTCCCAGCAATAGCTCCCAAGGGAATACCTCTTTGCAATAACAGGAAGGTTTTGTGTAATGTGACCTGATTCAACACTGTAGCTTTCAGCAGTGGATCTGGGCCTTTATTGAATTATTGCAGGAGGAGATACGGTGGCCTGTAAAAGAATCTTGAAGAAAAATCCACTAAGTGTGGATTGCTGACCAAACACAGCCAAAAGCAATGTCCGTGTTACAATCTCAGGTCAGTTAAGTTCTTGAGCACACAGTCACAGTCGTACACAACCCGCCCTGGAGTGCTTGGGAAATATCCCGTCTTAATACCAGGGAGGTAAATAAGCTGCCTGGACCATGGTTTTGAACTCGCATTGATGGATGGTGAGCGGCATGTTTTCACAAATGGCCGTGCTTCTCCTTTTCACTTTGGATCTGCTCTTTGTAGTCTTGTATCTTAAAGGTATTATCTCCTGAGCCTCTAGAGGCTTTGAGCACCTTTACCTTTTCCTCTGTCTCGCAGTGCATTCCCTACATTTGCCTCCAGCACCTCTCAGTTCCAGGTTTACATTGAGATTCATTATCCATTTGGAGTTGATTTTGTGGCTTGTGAAAGAGGAGTGTATCTACTTTCCTTCTTCTACATGTGGATATCCATTTGTTGGAGAGCCTTTCTTTATTCAGTGTGTGTGTGTGTGTGTGTTTGTGTGTGTTTTCTTTTCCAAAAATCAAGTCGCTTTAGTTGTATGGGTTGATATCTGGGTTGCCACAATGTCTATTAATCTATATATCTGTTTCTGATGAGAATCAGGAATATGCCTATAAATCTACCTTTTAAAACATTGCATGTTTAATATGATTTGAAATTATTTCTTTCTAGGTAATCAGTAAGATGCTGCTTTGAATAGCTCCACATCTGCAAGATCTTCCACTGTTACCCTGGACACTATAAAAATGCTCCAAGAGTGTAATGTGATAATCAACATCGTCAGCAGCAGCAACAACAGCATCAACAGTGGCATCATCAATACTGGCATCATCAGCATCAGCGTCATCAACATTAGCAACAGCAGCATCAGCATCAACAGCATTAGCACCATCTGATCTTATAAACTTAGAATCTCAAACCTATTCCCAGGAATCAGAATCTGTATCTTAATACCATGTCTAGGTGACTTGTATGCATGGGGAAACTCTGCAAGCACTTCTTTGAAGTACAGTACTTCAGAGAACCACAAATGTTAAATTCAGAACAATAAAAAACATGAAAGACAGCCGGGCGGCGGCGGCGCACGCCTTTAATCCCAGCACTCGGGAGGCAGAGGCAGATGGATCTCTGTGAGTTCGAGGCCAGCCTAGTCTACAAGAGCTAGTTCCAGGACAGGCTCTAAAAAAGCTGCAGAGAAACCCTGTCTCGAAAAACCAAAAAAAAAAAAAAAAAAAAAGAAAAGAAGAAAAAAAACCATGAAAGACATTAGCTTTGGATTCAGGAAGAATCTAGGGTCAAAATTTGACTACAAGTCCTAGAATGAGTTACTTAGCACCTTTAATGTGTGCTAAAATTAATCAATTTCTGGAGATGCCAATTGCTCAATTCATTATTCCCATCTAAATTCAGGAAGACTGAGTCACTGATGTCTTGGTTAACATGATATAATATTTAATGAGTAAATAACTAACAGATATTATAATGAACAGAGAAGAAAGTAAGTATTTAGTATAGTAAGATAATAAGATTGTAGAGTTAATTTGCCATAACCAATCGAATATGGGTGATGTAAAAGTGATACCAAAAAAGAAGATTGGCCCCCAAAAGATGATACAGGTATCATTTTCTCACTTAAGAGTTCCTAAGTATATCAATATTTGAGGCAAGGAAAAAGGCAGTTCAGGGAATATAGGTCACAAATACTTGGTAAAACAGTCACTCATATAAGAAAGAGACTACTGATTTAATGAAATTATGGTTCCAAGATGCATGGTGGGGAATGAAGATGTTTATGATGGCAACACTTGCCAAACTACTATTTCGAAATTCTAAGCTCAGAAAAAAAAACCAGTTGGTTTAAATGCAGAAATGGTGGGACATGTCTAAAAAAGCAACATGTCACACAGCATCAAAAATGACCTGCCTACAAAGATTAAAATGAAGAAAGCAAGACTCACTCAAACATCAGATCCAGAAATCAAAAGAAATAAGCACTGAGGACCTCCCTTAAGAGGGTAGGGTCGGCACCTAAACAAAATCTCCCAGGTGGATCACAGTATCATCAGCTCAGTGACTGATGGGCAACCTCATTCTCACTCCAGCACAGGAGCACTAAAAACAGGAACTGTCCTATCCCTATGCCCTATCACAATGCACAGGAATCTTCAGTTTGAAATGATCTTCAGACCTTGGGAAGAAACTGGCATTCGTGTGAGATGTTTCAGATGGTACCACTGAGATACAGGAATAAGAATACATGCCAGTGCCAGTGGATAAGTCTTTTTGGAGTGGGAAGAAAAGTGAAGCCATCATCTGATGACCAGAGAGGGACACTTTGTCAGCACTTCCAGTTTGGCCAACATTTGATTGCTTTTCTGATGGAGGAGTGTCTACGTGTTATTTTTATTATTAATAAAGAAACTGCTTTGGCCCTTTAAGAGACAGAAAATTAGGTAGGCAGAGTAGACAGAACAGAACTGTGGGAGAAAGGAAGCAGAGTTGGGGAGACGCTTCAGGCAGTCGCCATAGTTAGTCGCCATGCCTCTCCTCTCCGAGATGGACGCAGGCTAAGATCTCTCCTGGTAGCGACCACCTCGTGGTGCTACATGGATTACTAAATATGGGTTAAAGGAAGATGTGAGAATTAGCCAATATGGGCCAGGCAGTGTTTAAAAGAATACAGTTTCAGTGTAATTATTTCGGGTATAAAGCTAGCCAGGTGGCGGGACCCAGCCCTGCCACTCCACCTACACTTTTCCCTTAGAAATGCATAGGGAATTGCATCTGTCATCTTGAAATGGGAGAATCATGTGACTAGTTCCAAACAAAGAAACAACAAACCTCACTTAGGGGTGGGGGCTGGGCTGGAACAATGAAAAGCTGAGGTCTAATTAGCTAGTTTTTCTTCATTTCTTTAGGGATACAAAGACCAAAGAAGGAAAATTAGATCTGCCTGGGTCCTTGGGATGGGTACGAGACCCTCTCACTTGTGTCGAAAGTACCACATAAAAATTAAAATGTACCTTTTTGTATTGGAACCTCATATTAATAATTAATTTGTTACTATGGTTAGCTTAAAACTGCTTCAATAAACATGATGACCACACCTTGGAATTTTACAAAATACAATTATTCACCCTCCTGAGACTGAACAGTCAAAATTCCTAATGGGTTAAAACTCTTCTAGAATCTCTGCGTTTTCTTGTGGCTCCACCAATAAGAGGGATTGTTGCTATGAAGGATCACTCATCCTTCCCTGCTGTTTTCAGTTTAACAAATCCAATCTGTTGGGCTAATTTTAAATCGGGAGATGCTACACGATGAGTCATGACTCTGTAATTGGGAAATATAACCAGGATTTGCCAAAGCCAAGAGAATTGGGCTGACAGAAACATAATTCTTTGGCGGCGACAAAGCATATGCCAGTCGGATCAGAGTGGACGAAAAAGAACACAGTATCTCTACTCCCTAGCAACACAAGGAACATAGGAGACAGACAGGAGGACCTGAGAGCAGGAGCAGGAGCAGGAGCAGGAGCAGGACCTGATCTCAGAGTGACCTTCTGGAGCATCTGCAACAAAGGGAAGGATTTAAAAGTAAAAGGGGCCCTGAAACAGCTCCATTGGCCCATTGTTTACACAATCACTTAACACTAATTTATTACAAAGGATGTTTTAGCATGAACATCAACTGATGGGAAAACATGATGTAAAGCTATGAAGATTTATTTTTCTGACCACTGGAGCCATTTGCAACCAAAATAAAGCATCGCAGGCAAAGCTCTTCCCAATTATTTCTTCTTGAGTTTCTCTAGATCCAGTTTCCTTCCACTCTCAAAGCATACACAGCATCGAAATTCTGCAAGTGATGTCATGAATCTATTGAAGGAGAAACGGGGAAAATGGAATTGGCTCTACTCATCGTAAACCTTTTAGCAAAGGTCTGGACTTGCCTGACCCAGATACCATGTAGCTGGCAACAGTCCCAGTGAAATTGCGGCCACTCTTTTCACCAAGCCTGGGTTTCATGTCCACGACTTGTGAGTGAGCTCAGGAGCCGAGTTGACTCCATCTACGTCAGTGAGCTAATAGAGACACAGGGCAGCTGCAAGCCTGCTCCCCATGGGTTTGTACCACATAGTGGCCCATCCCTTCTTAGTCTGGGACCTCATCCTACAAAAACAGATTGCTTAGTGCAACCACATGCTTGTCCGATGAAATCATTCCTTCTTCCTTCTGTAGGTTCTCAATACCCCTTAACAGATCAGGCTCTCAAAGAGCACCTGCCAGGGGTCTGGCTCTGCTCTAGCCTAATGCAGAGGGGCGTCAGTTTCCTGCTCTGTAAAGCAACTGGAGAGGAAAGTCGCAACTAGACGTACATACCACCAGAAGTGACCATTGATAGTAAAACAAGGTAGCTCTCAGAGTGAGCTGCTAGTACAGCACGAGTTTCTATACCAATAGCCTGCTGATTCCAGGACTTGCTGTGATTTCATAAACAGGCAGCTTATGCAGATGTGAGTTTGTTCCCCATGGTCCTAGGTGTTAAAACCTCACCTGCCATGCATTATCACAAGTCAATGCCATCTCTTCCACGGCTGTTACCTTTAGCTACGTAGAGGGAGCCATCTGGTCATCTTTCTCATTTTCTGTCTTGAACCCCTTGTTCATACCTCTGCTTACCTTCGCTAGAATGTGAGCTACTTTGGAGGGTAGAATCGGAGGCCTAGGGCCACATCACTCTCTGCGTCCCAGATGTTATTACTCAGAGAACTCTTGAAGGCTGTTCATTAAATATAGTAAGAAATGGGCCAAATAGTATTTTCTTTGGGAAGGCACAGGGAGATATAAAGGATTCAGTCTCTTGGATGATTTAGAATTCCAAGTCATGAGAGGCTGGGTGAACGCTGTTATGGTGGCAAGACAGTCTGGAGGTAGAGTGGGGAGCACTGTCACTGCGATGAATTATGAATGGAAAGCCTGTTGTAATCACAAAGAGGAGAACCTGGGATCTGAGCCTGGGGACTTCAAAAAATCCAAAACAACAGAGACCAGGAGACCACCAAGTGTTTGACCCTTGAAGAATTAGAGGACTAGAGAGACACAGTGTCCTCCAAGGGTCTGTCTCATTTGACAGGCTTCTTGACTCTGCAACAAAACACAATTGGTTCTCTCAGCAAACTGTCAAACTTTTCTTCACTGACAACCAATGTGAAAGTCTGTTCTTGAGGCAGCCAAGCTTAAGAGTTTCTGACTTGGAATCCTCGAATGCCAAGTGTGGTCATCTCACGTGCTATCCCGCCATGTCTTTTTCTGTCAGGTATACTGCATCTGACCCCCAACACGAGGTAACTCGCCCCTCTCCTCTGACACCCAAGGTGGATTCATCGATCACCAACATGTTCTAATAGATCACACTCAACTGTTTCACTACCATGCAATGTCTTACCATTGGCTCTAGTACTTCTTCCTAGACATTATTCACTCCAATTTTGTCTTTTGTTGACTTAAAATGTCAGTAGAGTTCCTGGTGTTTAAAGCTACATTTTATGTGCTATATACTTATAACTTGGTTAGAAATAAAGACACTTTACCATGGCTATTTCAGTACACAGCGCAAAAGAGGCTGAAAAAATACATGAATAATAGTCAGATAGCTGTATGTGTTAAGTATTTTTTTTAAAAAAAGCTTTCTTGTCCTTGCCAATGCTATCCTTTTCTTTGTCCTAGGTGGTCTTGCAATCTGAGTTATGTCAATCTGAGAAATGTCTCCTCCAATTGTTAGTACTGTCATGAACAATGTCATCTAATAATAAGATATGCCAATAACAGTCACCCCTATGTTCACTGACTGACAAACATCATGAGACTCCTAAGATTCGAATCATATATAAACCAATTTCGCTTGTCAAACCAGAAAGGGACCCAACACAGAAATCCTGGGTGACACTAAGTCAGTCCCACTTTTGGTAGATTGACTGAGAACGGCTCCCATAAGCTCACACGTTTGAATTCCTGGTCCCCAGTCGGTTGAACTGTTTAGGAAGGATTAAGGGGTGTGGACTTATTGAAGGAGATATGTGATTCCCAGAGGCTTCTCTCTGCCTCATCGTCATAGATTAAGATTTGAGCCCTTAGCTGTTCCTTCTCACCACCATCATGGATTCCACCCCTGTGAAGCCTTAGGCCAAATTAAATACTTTTTTTTTTTTGCTAGTTGCCTTGGTGATAGTGTTTTGGCACAGCAGTAGAAAAGTAGCTAAGACACTGCTCAATGAGTCCCGAGAAATCCTTAAAACACACGAATTTGATGAAGACCCAAAGCATCTTGATCTAGCTCTGTTTCATGGAAATACTACAAAAGGTCACTGGCCACCAACTGCTCCAAAATGTCCTACAACCATTGCTTTTCCACTCACATTGGACAACTCCAGGCCCCTTTCTTTCCTACCTTTGTCTCATCTCTTGCCCAGCCAGTACATTCTGGCTTGAAGGCAGAAGATGGTTCATGGTTTCAGAAGGGAATGCCAATTTTAAGCAACTTATCATTAACAACATAAAACCTGGTGAGATAAGCTTGTAGTGAAATCAGCCAATTCCATTTTGTTAGCTTAGGTCAATAGAATATGCACTAAGTACTTATAGCATGTTTTCAGATGACACATTTAGTCATAGATCTAGACTCTCTCTTCTAAATCTCTACAACTTCATTGAAAAGTAATGATTGCCTATTTCATGCCTAAAATGTTTTTAAAATAAAATAAAAATTTTATAATAATTTATGAGCAATATAAGTGATGAGTGTCTTATCTCTTGCCTCTTATGGACATTTCTTCATGTTTATAGTAATATAGTCTCATATGAGTTTTGTTGCCATGTTGTTCCTCTGTAACACCAAACAGGATTGTGGTGTGGAGTCACATGGATATCCCACTATTTTAGTCTATTAAATGCAGAGTTGGGCATGTGATCCAGGTCAGAAACATTCTATGCTCATCATCTGGTAGAAGCCAGCTGCTAAAGTAGGCATGAAATCAAAGTAATCCAAGCATGGTCCTCCTGTGGGATGTAGCATATTTACAGAAATAATTTTCATTATTTCATATATCTCATTACAAAAACATAATGTTTTTTATAATATATCTGAGGGTACTCTTTTTCTTTTGCTTATGAGTACATTTTTATTTTTAATATTTCATATCACTCTAAATTCTAGTCTGTATCTAAGATAGAACCCATCTGTTTATAACACTTTATAAAACTCTCTCAAATTGGTTTCATTATCCAAATTTTTTTCCATATCAGTGACAGAAACACAACTAAAACATGGTGTGTCAAAGAGTTAGAGAGAGAGAGAGAGAGAGAGAGAGAGAGAGAGAGAGAGAGAGAGAATAAAAGGGTTACATCTTAGGTGTCAGAATCAATGAAGTTTAATGTACGAAAGATGTGGGTTAAAATCAAGATAAGTAGCCAGAAGGGGAGTTTGTCAGGTAGCGACATGTGTGACAATTGAAACAGGAGTAAGAAGAGGAAAGAGAAAGATTGGGTATATAGGATGGATGAGCGGTGCTTTCCACTGAAGCTTTGGAGGTTTGGATGGGTTAACAGAATGGAATAATAGCCCTAAGAAGAGTCTTGTCTATTGGTACGAAGGACTCTATTCCATACCCATTCTGTGCTCAGTCTTGAGAGCATCCCAGGGATGATACGGCATCAGTGAGGAGGTTGCAAAGGATCCTGGAAGTTTAGTGCTAGGAATGTCAGCTAATCTCAGTTGTTGTTGTTTTTAAGGGTGATCTGAACGACATGCTTACAGGTTTTGCCATAGTGATCCCCAACAAGGTCTAGGAACCTGCTGAAGAAGCAGAGGGGCCAAGGAAAAAGTTCAGTTGTAAATGTCCTTGTTTTCTGAGCAAGATGACTCCGGTGTTATCTTCAAAATCTATGTAGCACCATACACTAGTACTCCCAATGCTGGGAAAGAAGAAACACATAGATTTGCAGGGACTGCTGGCCAGCGAACACAGCCTATATGATGGGTTCCAAGTATGTCTCAAAAAGAGTTTGATTGGTGCCAAATGAGGAATGACACTGACCCTTACTCTAGGTTCCACATGCACATACTCTTGTATTGGAGCACACACAAAAGTGCTCCCCTCCCTTTGTCTTCCCCCTATGATGCACGCGCGCGCGTACACACACACACACACACACAAAGAGAGAGAAAGAGAGAGAGAGAGAGAGAGAGAGAGAGAGAGAGAGAGAGAGAGAGAGAGAAAGCACACACACAAAGAAAACTCAAATGCTTAGTTGGCTCAGTAATGGATCTGAAAACTGAAGCCAACATTTTCAGCTTGCAGTCCTTTGAATTTTCTATCATCCCATCCTCTCAAGCCAGCTGCTTCTTGTCTGACCATGCTGTCCATTGTGTATTGAGAAGTTCAAGGTTCCTCCTCGGAAGGCTCAAGATTCTTAAGTCTTGGGCCTGCTCTGGGAAGACAGGAGGAAAAAAAAGGTCCAGCCAAAGCAGTAGGAACCATGAGATGTCTCCCTCAGCTGGAAGGTGACATGTGAACATTTAAAAAATACATCATTCTTTAGCCTGATGTCACCATAAATCTTAACATCTTGTCTAAGTAGAAACATCCCGTCCAGAACATGAACCAGTGACACAAACAGCTTCATACTCTTCTTTTGAAAAGTCCCATAGGCATATTCTTCCTGGACACAAGCTCTCCCGTCCAGCGTTTCCCCACTATTGTGTTATGTTTATAAATTTTATATTAACAACCAAGAATGACACACCACCTGTAGAGATAAGCAGTCTAGTATTTGCCCCTCTGCTGAGCTAGGAAGGGCTACCTACCTGGGTTCCTATCTACCCACCGGGCTGAGCCACAGCCTTGCCTCTGCCCACCAGCAGGAGTCAACCATCATGTCAGGCATGTCAGCATGCTGACAAGGAGAAACAGCACCCTTTGTTTTATTAGTTGGAATCTGAAGTATGAAAACAATATGTATTGTGGTATAGGTCGGTCCTGCTTCTCTGGAAGTCTCCCCAAGGCTAGAAGTGCTCATGCAAATAGAATCATAAATCACTGAAGTGGCCACTAATCCCTGAAGATGCCTGATTCATCCTTCTGACATCATAGCTTTTTGGCACTTCGAGCAAGCCTGTCTTTATGTGTAGGGGTATGAAGAAGGTAATTATGATAAGGCTTGCAAGAGAAAAGTCATGCTAGTACATCACAAACACGGCTTATAAACTTCCATTCACTCCATCCATATATGGTTATCAGAAAAAGAGTCATGTAATCATAGGATATTCAAAGCCCTTTATTTAATATTGTTTCATACACATAACAGTGGGGTCTTAGATTATTTTGGTGTCAAGTTCGGAGTTAATTCTATTTACAAGAGACCTTCAAGTCTAATTCAAATGATAGTAAAAAGAGATGACAAAATAAACCTTCTAAATGAACACAGCAGTTGTAACAAAGACTCTTCTTTTGTGCATATGTATGTATGCATGTTCTTATTCTGTAAGCTCATATGTATATAAATTGTGTGTGTGTGTGTGCCCATGCATATGTTCTTAGGGAGCTGAGACTGACGGTGTCTTCCTCAATTGCTCTCTGCCGTACATATTGAAGCAGCTTCTCTTGCTGAACCCAGAGCTCGCTATTTTGACTAGTCCAGCTAGCTAATTTTCTCTGAGAGGGCTCTGTCTTCCATATGCTAGGATTACAGGTAGGCCAACACACCCACCCAGTTTGTATGTGGATTTTTGGGATCCCAGTTCTATTCCTCATACTTGCAAGGCAAACACTTCATCCACTGAAGCATTTCTCCAGTCCTGTTAAGCAAGATCTTAAATAATGATGTCATTTACGCTATGAAATGCATACTGTGAATATTACCAGTTTAGCAATAGTTCATTTTAATGCTAAATTATAGAATTTCCGGTGTGTGACAAATGCTACTGGTTTTCATGTGCTACATCAATGAATCTGGCATAACAGCGCTGTCACTGTTTCGTAGACGATGTTAGTGATTATCTAATTGTCACAGAGCTATGGGTTCCTGGAAGCTACATTACAGTCAGCCAACCCTATTTCAGTTAGATATATCTCCTTTCAAGATATCCCAATATCATCCCTAAGCCAACACACTTTAATTTACTTTAAAGAACGCTGCCTGAATATTTGCGTTGTATCACTCATTGAGCCAGTACCAGGACTCCACTGATGCATTAGACTAAGTTCTTTTAATATCTTGGGCAAGTCTGATGTGGGTTGTAGTGTTTACTAACGATGCCAGTCCTTTACAGCTATATTAAATGTAATGCTTAAGCCAGAGCTATGCCAAGAAGGAAAACGCATGGTGGATGCTTGAGTATAAAGTTTCGGTTACACAAGACAAACATGTGCTAGAGATCTCCTGCACAACGTAGAACCTAGTTAATAACACAGCACGGCGCACCTTAACATAAACTAAGACGACATATCTCTGGACTCCTTTAAACGAAAGCACTTATTAGTTCTAACAGTACATTACATGTGATCAAGGTCTCTCTAAACAATGCTGCCAGCCAACCTTCAGGCTGTCCAAGGCAGGTATCATTCAGTCACCAGCATCCACTTACCCATACATCTGTAACATATTCTCTCTTTATGTGTACTTGTTGATCAATACTTGGAAAGGAATGAGTCATTTCCACTATAAGGTACTGGATAGATTCTGATATAGATTGTATCAAAGATGCTGATCTAGCCAAATATGAGCTCATTGGTCTTAACAGTTAAAAATCTCACTACGTTGTAATCAAACTCAAAAGTCCTCAAAAAATCCTGGTAATTCTTGTAAAAATTTATCCTGACCTTAAAAATACTATGTATGGAAGCTGTCATTCCATATCTTAATATTTCTTCATGGACTGGAATTTTCACGCTCTCAGACATGAAACAAAAAAAGAAGGAAAATATTAACATTGACCAAATGCCTGTCATGACATATGTGTTGCCTTGACAAAGTCCAACCATCCTTCAATATCCTTATCCAAAGGCAAGCAACATGATCCAACCTTCACATTGATATATGTGAAGATTGTGGTAACAATTATAGACAAATTCCTTCTTTCATGATATTATACAATTGATTTGAATTATTTAAAAATACTTTTGTTTCTAAGGTAACCATGGGATTCACCAAGGTACCCAAAGTATCCACAGGATTCACTGGGATAGCCAAGCTATCTACCACAATAAGAGTTAAAATTTTATGAGTTAAGCAGTTTCATAGATACTACAGATCCAGAAGGCATACTATTCACATGTTCTGGAGACACCCTGGCAGAATGGTGACTTAATATTAACTTTCCCTTGCCTGTATTAGTATGTCAGCTGTTGTGACAACCCCCAAATTACAATGTTTTTAAATAATTTATATGTTTCTTAGCCATGTTAATGGTACTGTATGGAATAAACAGGTCTTCTAGGCTCTCTCTTCTACCTACTGTATTCTTATAATCCAGAAGAGCAGAATCCCTGCCACTTTTCCAGTTATTCACTCCATTTGCATCAGTAAAGAAAGGAAAAGAACAAGTAACAGAAAAAAAGTTGCAATGAATATATTATTTTCACTCCCAAGTTAGAAGTCACATGGTTACAATGCTATGCAAGGGGGTGGGGACAAATGTCACAGAATAAAAGGAAGTAAGCTTCAAGAATGCAATCCTGTCAGAAACAATATAGGTACAGACATATTTTGGTATTCATACTATTAATAGTATCTCCAACTTGCTTATTTTACAAATTTCAAGTTTCGTACCAATCATTTGATTCAGAAACCCCTAGAGAACTTGCAAAAATGATCCTAGAGAATGGAGAAAAAGATTGGCAGTTTAGAAAAACAACTGACTACTCTTGCAGAGGACCTCGTTTCAATTCCCGGCATCCACATTATTGCTCACAAATATCTGTAACCATAGTTCTTCGATAATTCTATGTCTTCTTCTGACTTCCGTGGGCACAAAACGTGTGTGGTGTACAGACATATGTGCAGGCAAGCATGTACATGAAATACAATTTAAAATATTATGCAATACTGATCCTAGATTCACTGAAGAAGTGATTTCAAGATTTCTTGGACACATTTCTGTAGCGTGACAAGGGCATTTCTTCATATGCACAATGTTGAATAATATCCCTGAAGGCAATAAAGATAAAGAATGAAAGTTGCTTCTGAAGAAAATGGGTAAAGCAAAGGAAACTATAGGAATCAAGGAAGACATTCCAAGAAGGAAGCGATCAAAGGCATTGAATACCTAAGAATCTAAACAAGATAATAAAGGAACTCTTCTCTATCCTGTGACTTGAGTGAGTTATCTCTCCAGACTTCTGAGAATTAAATTTTATTCATTCAAAGAAGCCCTATAATGATTAAAGGTTTAAGATAACTCATTGTTAAGAGTGTGGACATTGTCTTGAGTTAGAAAGACTGTTGACTGCGGTGATCATTCAAAAGATTTCAGAATGGGGGAAACATTGGCTTTGGATAAACACAAGGGATGTTACTAGAAGTCCATTGCTCCTGAGTTATCCTCCAATAATGTGGTACTGCTTCACAGTTCGAAAGGGGGTTGCACCTACAGTTGACAAGTTAAATATTATCATTCTGCAGGTGGCTTTGAGATATGCAGATGAGAGAGACTGCCTGGAGAGAATATGTAGCCAAAGGGGGGAAAACATGGAATTATTTATGTGGTTAAATAAAAAAAAATCTTTTATGATTAGTCTATGGTGGTGCTGGGTGATGGAATATATGACAAATAATTATTGAGTTGACTGAAACTTTAGAAATCTCTGTTTTGGATCTGTGCATATTCGACAACTCCTGCTTGCTTTTTCTGCCCATATTATTTCACAGAATGCACTAGAGAAGGCTACAGAGAAAGTTGGCTTGGGCTTTCCTCCCCTCCCACTGATGGTAATTCTTTTCCTTTTGACTTCATTTCTTGGTAAAAGGCATTGGGCTGCTGTAGTCATTCCCTGAAGTGTTAGTCGTCCTTTTCCTGGAGCTCTTATCTCCAAAGGAGACAATGTACCCATGGGGGGAAAGGGGAGCTTTTTCTTCCTCCTCCCTGTGGACATCTTCCTTTCTCTCAGTCCCAACTTGGAGACTTCATGAAAGAGGAGTGAGTCTTGCACAAGCAACATCAAATGCATAATGTATTCTTAAACTCACAATTTTTCTGACTCCCTTGGGAGAAAACAAAACAAAACAATCATTTCCAAAGGAGAGTAGGGCCAACACCATGGGCTATCTCCTTGGAATAGTCTGTAAATAGCCTCCATATCAGGAACAAAAAATGAGCAGTTAAAAGTCAGAAAGTCGGGTCCAGAGAAACCGCCACGTTGACTTGTTATTCCTCTGATGATGACCCTGTTGGCACTACTTAGTCCGATGTCAACAGGACACATTTATTGCTTCACACAGCCAGGCTTTGTCATGTGGAATCAGTTGACATGTGGGAGGTGTTTCATGCCTTTTTCCTTCATCTGCCCTCACTCAAGCACTTGAAGACACTAGTTACTAAACCAAACACAAATAAATAGAGAGACATCAATTTGGACATTTTTCATAGCGCATTGCACATGATTAAACTGTATTAAAATACAGAATGGAATAATTAATCCACATACAGATCTACTTGTCTGAGCCTAATATAGGATCTGGTTACAGAAGATTCCTTGTTAATTTCATTAAAGGAAAAAAATATAAGACAGGCATAGTGGCTCATGCCTATAATCCCAGAACTCAGGACATAAACCAGAGGGATCATAAATTCAAGGCTTTTCTGGACTGTAAGTTGTAAGATCCAGTTTCAAATAAAATGTCAAAGAAGAATACAAACTGATAGAATAGACTCGTGAAAAATATACAGGATGTCAGATATCAGAGAGAACTAGAACACAATTCTTCTCTACTTCTTTTTCACACTGTGGCGGGGCTTTGAAAGTACTACTATCCATTGGGTTTTAATATGAATTTGTAGGAGAAAGGGTCTGTGGGCCATAGTGTGCTTAAGGAAGAGGAGACAAACTTCTTGCATGGGTCAAAGACAACACGGAATGATGGGAAATGCTCTGAGAGGAAGAATGATTAGTGTGGCTCACAGTGATGCTCTTTGGAGCATCCCAGCAGATTTACCAGGACACCAGCTTTGGGTGCAGAAACCCACTTATGTAAGGATATATATTTAAGAGTAGTTGAAAATTTTCTGAATCTATGCCATTATTAGTAAACATTCAAGCATAACCCTGAGATATTTTTCTGACCCTGTACCCAGCCTCATTTGGGCCCCTTCTTGCCTGTCTTCTTAATCACCTCTAGAAAACCGTAAAAACTGTTTATATTCTTTTCACACATTTTTGCCAAGCTCTGTTGAAATTACTTTCCAGGAACAACTTAAGCTATGCTTTTAAGATTGAAGCTAGTGGAGGCGGTTAGCTCTAGCACATACGTATGCATGTCTACACTGTGTGGGCACACCCGTGTGCAGTGTGCATACATGTGTGTGAATGCAGAGGCCCAAGGTCAACAACAGGAATCTTCACAGACGGCTTCTCCTAGAACCAGGATCACAGGCAGGTCAACTTGGCTTGCATGTGTGTGCAGAGGATCTAGATTCCAGGATTCACACTTTGGCAGCAAGCGCTTTATACCCATCCCTGGGCCCCTCTGTCACCTCTTAATTTTTTTTCATGATTTCTTTCCATCTTTTGGGAGTCAAATTGGTCATCCCTGGTTAGTGGACTCCTTTAGAGTTACTGGCAGCACACCTGCCACAAACCAACCAAGGACAAGTGAACACTCCTCATGATTCCTTAACTAGCACATGATGACCCACACTACATCTGCCTTAAGCTACTAGATAGCCAAGTTCAGGACAACAGAAAGCATCTCCAGATCTCAGATCTTCTGCCTTATTCAGATTCGTCTGTTCCAACATCTCTTGCCCTGCCTTGCTTTACCACAGGAGCACAGTATAAGCTCGGGCCATGCTTCCTTCTTTTGACTTTGCTGAGCCTGATGCTTCCAAATGTGGTCCTGCCTGCTGCAGACTGTCAACGCGAGAGTCCTCTTTCAGTGGCACTGACCTATGTCATCACTCCATCAGCTCTGTAAATCAGCATCTCATGGGGACATTTCGTAGAGTCACACCAGCTACCGTTGCCCGACGAGGTCACTCATGGGTACCTTGTAACAAGATTCACTCTTTACTGCCCCATTTCCTTTTCTTTTTTTAGTTTCTTCTCATTTTACATTTATGCTCTAGCGTACTCACTTGAAATTCTGATTGTTTTGGCAAAATTCAATTAGAGACTTTATTTTTAATTTGAAACAATGTAGAAAAATTCAACAGGAATCTGATCCAGAGAAAAGCAGGCAGCAACACTTTGATTAGTGTAGTTTCCATTTTCTAATATTATGTTTTCTAAATATATTTTAACAAGAAAGGGATTCTACTCATTTTGTGTCAAAAATATGTTACTGAAAGCTATACATTTCTAGAAAGTCTGTTACTAATTTTAATAGCTAAAAATGAGGCATATTATAACTTATTTACATGCTATTTATTTTATATTTAGTTTTTGCAATTTAACCAACAATACAGAAAGCCTCTACTTATATTTTGACTCTTGTATATTTATGCCTGTGGGTACATTCCACAAGGAAAATTTGATGTCTCAGACTGTACATCACTTTTATATATGAACATATAACACCAAATTTAAAGTCAGAAACCATGTTACATTTTCTATTTCCCCCAATCTTACAGTAAATATTAATAAATTCTTTCTTACCCCTTCATAAAATATTTTTTAGTCTTTTTGGCTAAGTTATCGATCTAAGCAGTTGAAAAATGACCTTATTTTATTTGAGTTTCATTGGACAGAGTCTAATTGGATTTTCTTTTTTTGTTTTTTTTACATTGATGACTCATATTTCCATTAATGAATGCCTTCATATTTTTGCCTGTGTTTTGTTTAGCTATTTATTACACTTATACATAATCTATTTAGAAGTCAATTCTATGTCATTCATATGGTTGACAAACATGCCTTTTATTCCCATTTTCTCTCAATTTTAGCTATTATTGTTGGAATCCTAGACTTTGAACAGGATCAGTTCCATCAGTCCATCAGTGGTTTTTTTTCTTGTTGTTGTTTGTCTGGTTGGTTTTGTTTTTGTTTTTTGCTCTTTTGAAACTTATGGACAGAAGGTCTCGACCATCTAGGTTATGAAATCTCTCCAGTGTTTCTATTGTTTTAGGTTTAGTTGGTCTTTGACCTATCTGTGAATGCTAGCATGCCTTTTCTTTCTCTTTTTTCCCATGTTATGTGGGAGTCCCCGCCTTCAGACTCATCATGGCTTAAAACCCTGAGGTTCGCCTGAACAACCCTCCGTTGCTGTCACACATCCAGGTGGGTTCTTTAACCACAAGGAACTTCTGTGAGATCTTCAGTTTTATTGAGTTCTTGTATATATTAACTCACCTGGCCCTCACATAACCTAGGAGGGATTAATGGACCCTCTACTCCCACCAAACTTTCAATGATCCATGGGGACCTTTTCCAGAAGAATAAAAGGGAGGCCTGGATAAACTGCAAGGAAACATAGGTAGGTCCAAGAACAAGTCAAAACAAATTTCAATCCAGAGCCCCCCAGATTCCCAAACCCAGCTGCCTCTTACAGCACATAACTTCTGCACCCCTACACATTTCTCTGCTGCAAACCTCCTATTGTGTATCCCTCTTCTACAGACCAGTGTGGCCTTTCTTATTGTTCAGGGGTTGCCCATCTTTTTAGAGTAATGATCTCAGATCAATCTTCCTAAATTAAGGTTGCATGCACACTCAGAATCCTATGGTGAATAGAAGCCTTTATCTTCCATGATTATTCTACAGGGACTGCAGGGACACCACTGATCTGCCAAACACTCAGCCCCACCTCATGCTGTCCTAAAGGGATGGCTTGTTTCCAGTTACCACTTGCCATTACAATCAGTCCTGCGTTTCTCTTCTCTAACACCCTGTCCTTCCCGAGGCCCAGTGCGAATCTCATGTCCTTCATTAATCTCTTTCTGGAAACTTCCAGTAGACATTTCATGTCTTTCCTGCTTTGCGTTCCACCGAGCACTATCTGTAACTCCCATAACTGACAACGTTTTGCTTTGTAGCTGATGCCAGGGACTTACTTTCCTTATCAGACTGTCAACTTCTGGAGTTGATGGATAGTCTCCTCTTTATGTTTTTATTACCCATCTCCCAATGCATAGGTAATCTCTGAAAAATAAAGTAACTAGTGAAGACCTGAGTAATGAAGGAAAAGCCTACTGAGGAATAAAATGTGGGGTGGCTTACTTCTTTGAGAGTCTCCATTTTCCAAAATATTTTTTCCTTTCATGTTTTTTTGCTTGCTCTACTGCCAGTCAACACCCTCATGCAGAAAACTGAGCCCTGAGACCTCACTAGAACAAATCTATTGTTTATGTTATTACTTTAATTCCTGAAAAATAAATGTTGATGCTCTTAGAAAATAAATGTCCTTGCGTCTCAAAGAAATGTTTTCTTGCCTGCAGTGAATGAAGGGCTTGAGAATTCCCCACCTCCACATTACACAAGGATTTGCATAGCGTGTGCCATGTGAGACTGTGCAGATGCCAGCTGAAGGTGCCGCCTTAGACGCTTGGACACACCTGATCTGTGGTCCCTGGAGGTCTACCTATAAAACTTTAATTCTGTATGCCTTGCTCCCTACCCATTGCAAACACACTGCCTTTCTCTGTGGCCCTGGGGTTTCTGAACTGTCGCCAGGAACAGAAGAACACATGGTATGCCATCCCTGTGTCCAGAGAAGCCCTTGTCCTTGATGGACATTGTCATGGAGAAGAGTAGCCATGTCACATGTGGAAAGGATGGAATGCCCCAACAATGAAATGTTATTTTAGAGAGAGGGCTGAGGGCCAGTTTGCTAGAATTGAATACATCAGATTTCTAACATCTAATAACAGATGTTCTGGCTACAATTCACAAAATCATTTAATATTGCTTTATGCTGTGGTAATAAAAATGTCATCTGGCTCTAGCCGGCTCAGGTTGCAGATCTTCCTCAAAGGGTCAAAATGATTTGATGCAGTTCCTAGATCAAAGGGGCTGATGGTGCCTGAATCTTATAGGCTATTGGACAGGATATGCTCTGAGAGGAGATCTGTGCTGCTGCCCTAATGTGTGCTTTCGATCCCACAGCCTGAGCTATGCCTCTGATGCCCAAACTTGCCCAGACTCTAATCCTAAGAGAAGAACAATTTAGGGGAGGCTCACACTTCCCTTCCATCTCACATCTCACATCTGGCAGCATGAACATCTGGGACACTAAAAGAGGTGGACCAAACATGCAGAATGTGACTGGCATGACACCAGACTTTATCACCAAGGTCCTGGAGCAGCATAAGTCAGTAGAAACGATTTGGTCTCTCCGAATCAGCATTGCAGGAGAGTTGGAATTATCCACTGAGGTAGGAGAGAACAAATATATCTAGTGAAGCCTGGCTATAAATCAGGAGACTCAGCAACCTGAAGACAGAGTGGCCTTGCCAAGATGACTTGAAGATTGCAAGAGCAGTCTAAGGAGATAACAATAAAGCAAGGGGATTTCTTATGCTCAGAAAATATCTAAGGTAAAAACCAAACAACGGATAAGATGGAAGTACAAGATAGAAATGTTTGGGGTCTCTTCCAGAAACAAATTAAAGAGAAATAAAGGGTAACCCAGGGCCTATAAAAAATGAATGTGTTTCACAAGTTTTTAAAGAGTGAAAATTCCTCCTCAGACACCACGATACCAATGTTTCAGAAAATCAAAGACCAGTACTGATTATCAGCAACAGCCTGACCTAAGCTGCTAAATCCCACATCCATCTACGGTATGGGCTCAGGATCCCAGAGGCAGGGAATGATGACTTTCCATCTTTATCGTCAACTTGACTGGGACTAGAATCAGCTAAATGTTGTATATCTGGGTGTATCTTCAAGAGTGTTCCTAGAGACATTTCACTGAGAGAGGAAGACCTACCCTGAATGTGACGGCATCATCCCATGAGTTGGGGCCCCAAATTGAATAAAAAGGATTTGAAGGAAGAAATGTACGCAGTGTAATCAGCCACTTCATGCACCCACCAAGTGATCCAGAATTGTAAGTCAGAATAAACCCCTCTTTCTTTAAGTTCTTTTGCCACACGTTTTATCTCAAAGTGCAATATAAATGCTATACAAGCTTAGTGGATAAACACTGGAGTCAAATTAACACCTGTAGCAACAACAGAAAAGAACTCTAGTGTCTCAGAACATAGAAAAAATTGATTAGGAAGATGGTATGACATTATAAAACTGCTGCACATTATAAAACAGTTACCAGAGTAAACAGATAATCCACAGAATAAGATAAAAATCTTTGGAGGCACTTGACTTGAAAGGAATTAATATTCAGAATATAAAAAGAATGCAAATACCAAAAGAAGAAATAATCCAAATTACAAATGGGCAAATTAATTAACCAGTTTAACACACACAAAAAAAACCCACAAAAGAATAACAACAGTAACAACAACTAGAAGTAGCTGCAAAATGTGTGGGGAAAATGTTCAAAACCCTTAACTGTCAGGAAGAACAAAATTAATTCTACCTTGAGCATCCTTCTTTCCATTTATTTTTGAAAACTTCATTTATGTGCATAATAAAATTTCATCATATTTACCCCATTTCACTGATTCAATTCCCTCCATATCCTTCTGTTATTTTCATGTCTCTGTGTGGGGGTGGGTATGTGAGTGTGTGAAAACCCAAGATGTCTAGTTGGTGTGGCCCTGATGTGTATGGGTGGAACCATCCAGTGGAGCATGGGAAACCTATCAGGGCTATAACATCAATAAAGAATGAGTTCCTTTTTCCTAGCAACTCTCAGCTGCCAATAGTTCCTCATATGGAGTGTGACCTTGAGATCATCTACTCTACCAGTGCCAAGAGTTTGACTGCTGGGAGCTAAGAAGGGCAATAGCCATGCAACATCTACAAAGCAGCATCTCGCAGCATTTCTCCTTGTCTTCGAGCTCAGATACTCTTCCTTCCTCCTCTTCTGCTATGGTCCCCGAGCCTCCTAGGGATGGGGCTGTGTGTAGGGACCAGTACTCAGTCTCTTATTTTCAGCACAGGAACCGGGCATACATCTCTGTTGACTGCTGACATGGCAGGAGAAAACTTCTCTGGCCACGGCTGAGAGCAGCCCAGTTCTGTCAGAGCCAGGAGCTGTGCAGACTCGAGAAGTCTGAAGTGCCACCTTGAGATCCTATTTCACCCCTGTCAGATGTCTAGCATTAGGAAAACAAAAACATGGAAGCTGGAAAGGATGTCTGTGAGCAAAGTACTTGAGCAAACTAGTTCACTGTGGAAATCAGTATGGCAAAGATTCAAAAAAGCCAAAAAGAGAACTAAAATATGATCTTCTGTATATGTAAGGAAACAAAATCAGCATGCATGCCCAAACACACATGCTTACTGTAGCACGATTCACCATAGCCAGGTTATTCAACAGCTGTGGGACCTCCTGGGAGGTGAATGGCTAACGTGTAGCTTACATACACAATTATTATTATTATTGGTATTATTATTCTGCCCTAAAAAGAATAAAACTACCCAATTTGTAGAAAATATTGATCAGTTAGAGATCATATAACACAAATTAGCTAAATTCATAAAGACAAACCTTACATGTTTTCGCTCATGTAGAATTTAGATTGTTTTTTAAATCTTATGAGAAAGTGAAGGTAAGTAATTGGGACGAGGAAAGGTACCAATGGGAGGGGGTAAGAAGGACAAGGGATGTGGAGATGATGAAAGTATTATACATACACATGAAAACATCAGGATGGGATGCCATATTCTACATAATTACTAGATGTTGATATTGTAAACATTGCAAGGGAAAGTATTAATACACACATATCTAAAAAAACATTTTCCAAGTGGGAGAAAGTAGACAGTAATCCAAGAGTTACACTTTAGAGGGCCTGGCTGAAAAAGGCACTTGCTGCCAAGCCTGAAGACCTGAGTTCAACTCTCAGGGCCCCCTGACCTCCTCAAATACATAGATGCAGACTCATGCACAAGAAATAAATACGTAAAATGCAAAGGAGTAGCTAATGTCTAAGGCTAAATGTAGATATTGAATGCTAATTGTCCTTCCCTTGCCCTTTGAACCAGGCAGTCTCTACCCCCAATTAGCTCATGAAGCTTTCCTGGGAAAGCACAATATTAGAAACAGTTTTCTGTGGATTATGCTTGAAATGTTCTGGTGTTGTGTCTTAAGGGGTGGTGTCAGGTGTAAAGTGAAGGCTACTGGGAAATTTCTGCCATTAGGGATGCACCCTTGAAGGGGATGATAGGACTCTTCTTGTCCCTTGTTTCTTGCTGTCTCTGGCTTCTCAGGTATGGGGTGGGTGGTTTGTCTTGGCCACTGTTATGATACACTGCCTTTTCCAAAATAGAAAGTAAGCAAATAATAAACTGAATTCTCTAAAATTGTCAACTAAAATAGTCATTTTCTCTTTGTAAGCGGATTATCTCGGGTGTTTACTTGAGTGATAGGAAGCTAATAATCATCAATGTGGACAACTTACTTGGTTCTAAGCTCTGTGTCAGTTGAGTTTTGGAGCTTTTGTTTTGTTTTTTCTTATAACTAACTTTGAGTATAATTATTTCCTTACCTGCCTAAGATCACACTGTTTATGAGGCCAGAAGGACCTACATCGTTTCCTCATGACACCAAATCCCTGCTTCCAACCATTAACTGGAGGAACAGAGTTGGTTTCTGTGAGCCTGGGAAAACTTCGGGAAACATCAGACCTCTTCCTCTGGACTCCGACACAGGTGGATAATGGCTTTTTAAAAGTCTTCCTCTAAGGATGCTGACTTGATATATTGGAACACAGTCCCAGGAGCTGGATGTTAACTGCCCAGCTATGAGAGCAAAGAAGCCTCCAGAGGTGCCCACCTTGACCCCACCTGAGATCCTTTATGGCTCTGCCTGGTGCAAAGATGCACAGGAGGACTTCCAGTGATGAGCAGAGTTGCAGATCTCCATGGGGTCCAGTTAAATCCCACGCAACTCCAGCTGTCTGGTGATGGGGTTTCTGGGCCAAGGCCAAGGCAATGGTCTGCTCCTCACAGGTAGTCTTCCCATTTCTGCCCCCCCCCCCGAGGGTGTATTCAACAATGCACTCCTCATCCTGAAGCAGATGGAAAAGTGTTTTAAAAGGTGCCAGGTTTATTTATGGAAGCATGAGACTGCATTTAAGAGATGCGCTTTGCCAGTGGGTAATGTGAACTCTCCAAACAGGAAGTGTGCTTTACTGCCTATTTATTTTATTGCCGTATCAGCTGCCCAGAGCTGAGGAATCCTTCCTCTCAGGAATTATTTATTTTTTAACTCCTGAACCAGAACATCTTGACCATCACTGTGCCTGATTCCTTGCAGCCAGAGTCTCAATGACAAACACGTGCCCTGTGCCTGCCGTCCTCGGGGCACCCGCTGACAACACTGGGAACAGTGGAGGAACATTGTGCAAGAGTCTTTATTTCCGTGTAGATGAAGAAGCTGAAAACAATGAGATCAAATGAGACGGTAGACATTGTAAATTGTTTTTTAGAATAATGAAGAAATGACCCACTCTTCTCCTGTATCTCAAGACACTTGGAAGTAACCACCCGTCATCATTAATCCATATGAAACTCTTAGTGGAAGGGAACAGCTCATCAATTTGAACTTGTCATTTTGCCACTGGTAATGGTAATGAAGAGAGAGAAAGGAACCTACTGTGTGCTTATGGTTCTGACACTTCATTGTTATTTCCAGTTGTGAAGACATGAAAGGTCCTAATTCAGGCTTTATTAACTAAGCCAATGATAACCAGCTAGAAACACTTTTTTGATACCAGCAGAATGACCCTGTGTACAAAGGGACAAGAGCAGAGTACAGAAACCTCACATCTTGTTATGGGAGCTACCAAACCAAGAACTGAGAAGGAGCCCAGTGAGACAAGAAATAGACTTGCCATCCAAATGCACTTAAGATATCCAGAAACCATTAAACAGACTCTGAGTAGAAACGGAAAACATATACATGCATAGAAACACACATGCATCTGTATACAAATCTGTATGTGCAGAGGTGCTTCCATGTTCTACCTTAGAAGAGACCTAGCACTTCTTTCAGTTTCGAAGAAGATTCTCCCATCTAGTCTGTGGGAATCCTTCAGAATAGGTGTGCTTTCACACTGGACCTTATGGAACGTGTAGACTTAAATTCCTGGGAGGAGTTCTCAGGAAACACACATGTTACAATGGCACCACCTTCTGGACACTCCCAAATATATCTTTTTCTTCTTTCCCATCTTGCACTCATAATTCCCTTTTTGTCTATCAGGAAGTCTATGCTCCATGGCATTTTAGCCTTGTATGATATAGTACAGCTCATGTTCAGGGGCCATCTCTTCATACTCCATACATGGGTGAGCAGTGCCCCCTGAATAAGTTAAAACCTTCTTGCATCCTCATTCTCAAGTGGATCAATACAAAGAGGTGAATCAAGAAGGGAATTGCAGATTGTTTCTAGGCCTCAGTCCCAGACTAGAAGGATGAATAAGTAAAGGAAGCTTTGATGCTTACAAAATACAGGTCATAAGTGCACATGACAACCTGAACTTGGGTCTTCTTGGTGGTATGTAGAAATTTAAATAGGAAAAAAAAGTAAATAGGGAAAAGAAAACAGGAAAACAGATAAGAGGATATATATGTAAACTCAAAATGTCCATAGCAGAAGTAAATATAAGAGGCTTAGGACATGGCTCAGTGGGTATAGCACTTGCTACATACCCTGCGTTTGAATCCCCACAGCTTAAGTAAAGCCGGGTATAGCTGTGTACACCTGTAATTCCACTGCTCATTAAGAGCAATGGGAGGCAAAGAGAGGGGAATCCTAGAATCCCATTGTCCAGCTATTCTGGGGCTCACAATAGTGAGCAACAAACTTTACCTCAAATGAGGTACCAGATGAAAAGTAACATCTAACACTTCCCTGATTTCCACATGTTTACAGAGGCGTGTGTATGTCTTTGAAACACACACAAAAGAAAACATAAAATATATGAAAGTGATTCAAGAAATTCACAAATGAGAAATAATACAATGTTGTGATTGTCCACCAAACATCCGGAGGTTATTATTGAAATGATGGGATGTCTTGTTGCCTGGGAAACACGCAGCAGTTATGCTTATACATGACATCATCTCTAAAGGGGAATGTCTGAGTATAATCCAAGAATCTTAGAAATGCCATTATAATTTAATCTAGAAATTCTGTTTATAAAATTATTTCCAGCATACATCTTTTTCACTAATACCTGTTTAAATGATGATCATTTTACTACTAATTTTGGTATAAAAATGTGAAATAATACATGAGTAACCATAAAAGATAGTTATATATAATCATTAAAGTTGATAGCAAGTTAGACATATCTCTTACATGTCTAGGGTTTATATGATATTATTTGGTGAAAAATAATCATATTCTATTTTTGGCTTTGAAAAGGTACAGCGCTAACTATCACAAATATTAAAATATTTAAAAATATTATAGTGCCTTACATAGGAACTATAAACATAGTTGCATGTTATAACATGAAAATCTTACTATAAGAGTTCCTTCCAAGTGGTATGAGCTCAAAAGAATACTATCATGTTCAAACATACTTTTTTTTTTTTTGGTTTTTCGAGACAGGGTTTCCCTGTAGTTTCTAGAGCCTGTCCTGGAACTAGCTCTTGTAGACCAGGCTGGCCTCGAACTCAGAGATCCGCCTGCCTCTGCCTCCCAAGTGCTGGGATTAAAGGCGTGCGCCACCGCCGCCCTGCTTTCAAACATACTTTTCGCGGTGGACTAATAGTGAAAATTTAGGGGACAACATAAACATCCAGGAAGAGGTGAATCGTTAAGGAAGGATAAGAGTGCACAGGTGTCGTGTGTGATGGGAAACTGGAAAGATGAAGGCCTGAGCCGAAGCATAAAGATCTCTGGTCCCCAGCTGCTTCATAGACAAAGCTTCGTCACAGGAAACTTGATGCTCAGCTCCCTTTCTCAAAAGACGAGACGTCTTTCCTCAGAAAAAGAGAGTGACACGCTCGGTTCTGATGTATGAGAAAACATGCGGGTCTCTAACATGGTCCCCACACATCGGCCTCAGTGACTAAAGACTTTACACCAGGAACTGAGGTCCTTCAGTTTATACATCTTAATCCATTTGTAACTTCCCCTACACGTCCCGTGCTTTAACGGATAGTCCAGCGCCCCCCCCCCCCCCCCAAAAAAAAGTGGTCTGGAGTACCCAGATCCAAATAAGAAAGAGATTTAAAGAAAGAGACAAATTGGGCTTTGGCTGAAGGGAGAACCGTGAGCCAGCCCAGGGCTGCATTCCCTGGAAAGGCAGATCCTCCAAGGACATGCCTCTGCTCTCAGAAAGGTTGGCCTGGCAACTCGCTCACACACTCCACTTGGAGAAAATTCTTTTCAGCACTCGCCAAAACGCCGGTCTGGGCTCCTTTCGCCTAGCAGCCTTGAAAGCTTGCACACATTTAGAGAAAATACTTTCAAATGACTCTGGGGTTCTGCTTTATGTTTCACGTTCCTTTGAACTTATTACCTCTTTACAATGTCCTGAACTATTAGTTTGGGAACATTTAAACTTAATGACTATATGGAAAGTAAACCAACACTTTGAAGTTTCCCAAGTCATTCATTTTCCCCTTTCATACACAGGAGGCTAGAGAAGGCTGGATGATGCCAGACTGAGTCAGCTCAGGAATAAATAACTTATTTGGGGGTCTATGTAGATGGTTGCTCTGGGGTGGGGGAGAGGATGAATCAGTTATGGAATGTCTAAGACAACCAAAGCCATGATTAATGAGGGTCAACTTTAAAATGGGGGACACACAGATATGATGACTTCATTCAGAGAGCGGTGTCTGTCTGACCTGGGCTACCCAGACACGAACTCCGGAGGCGCTTGGTTCACAAATCTTGTTGGTTTCAGGATGCGCTGACATCTCTTTTAAGATATGCGGAGGACTTCCTCTGGCTATAAGCAACAGAACCAGAAGGGTCATAAATGCAAGGATGATGGCCATTAAAGAAAGCCAGCAAGTATGTCCAGAAGGTCAAGGCTTGGGAGTTCCAACTGGGTGTCTTTGGGGGAATGTGCTCTTCCATATGATAATTCCACATGCTATAACATTTTATCTTTGCTTGCTTCCTTTTTTCTGTAGATAAGATCTTGGACACTCTTGTGGGATAGAGTTCCCTGTAATATATAATAGACTTAGAGGTGGATATAGAGCCAAGAACGCAGAGAGACATGCTCAGACTGGGTTTCTTAGACGTTCCAATAGATGTTCAGAGGAAATGGAAGCCAACTACAAAACCCCTCCTAATTCTCATCAAATAAACAGCATAGCAGTGTGGATCAAGGATCAAATCTCTAAAACATAAGATAGTATTCAGAAGAAAGCCAAGAAAACTACTCCTCAATTTGATTTCCATTTCCAAGAAAAAAGCCAAATATATATTCATTGAGAGCAAGTATATGCATCGAAAGGTATGCTGAATGTGGAGAGCAATAAGGTCTTCTCTCAAGGAGCTTGTGACTTTAAAAGACATGATTAATATATTTAGATGATGAGGAATGAGCGGGGGCCCTGTTGTTATTCAGTCATTGACGCGTCCACTTGTCAAACACCTGTGTGGGCGTCACACTTTAGTGTGTAGAGATTGGTACCAAATGGTGATAATACAAAGTTTCAGTTCTTAAAAAATATTTTGTATTCTAGAGTGAAGAGATAGACAATAAATAGCGAATACAGATTATCTTATTTGGTAAAAGCAGTAAAGAAAATTGAAGAGCAGAGCATGACTGAGGGTGAGTGAGGATGGAATTCAGCAAAGGGCCGCTCAACAAGAACACATTTAGGTTCAAACTGTAAAGACAGATGTATCAAGATAATGGGAACTGCTGAGTTTACCCGGGGCTTTCCATGTGAGCATGGCTATGCAACTATTTATTGGAGCATAGCAGGCTTAGCAGTGACTACACAACTAAAGATAATGGTTCCTGGGCTAGGAATAAGGTAGGAGAGGGAGAAAGTAGTCATAGTCAGAATTCGTTATTTACTTGTATGAAATTATCGAAGAATAAATTTACCAAACACAAAGGTAAATGGGGAGAGTGTTTCCAGAAAAAGAAATGGGACCCGGCGCTAGAATGCATTTATTCCTTCAGAAAGCAGAAAACAAGGCCCTGTGGCTGAAGCTAACATCCTACAAGGAGAGAGAAGAAAAGTGGTTTCAGAAAGGACGGGGATCATGTGACCACTGCTGGGTGAGAGAAAAGAGCCCGGGGTTTATTTCAGGCACAATGACAACTACAGATCTTAAACAAAGAAGTGACATACTTGACAAGTTCAAAAAGTCTCTTCACTGTATAACAGCTTCCCTGCAGATAGAAACATTTCATGCTGCTTGGAAGCTCCTTAAACAGAAAGGTAAGAGCTTCAGGAAGTCCCTGAAAATGATGAGGTTCACTAGACCCTTTCCAAATAAGCAATGAAAACTAAGAGACTGTCTCAGCCAAACCAAGAAGACTTTGAGGCCAGACGGACCATTGCCTGAAAGAAGCAAAAACCATCCCAGCTGCTGGGAAGAGGATTAGACCTCTTAGGATACTCTTCAACCTGTTGAGCTACTTGCAGTATTCCTCCCGTGCAGTGTGCTCCAGGTTCCCATCTCCTGTGATCTGTCACCTGTGCTAGGGTGGGTTTTGATGATGTAGCTGTCTTTGAGTCATTTCTGTTCCTGTAAGTAGCCCTTCGCCTATCTTCCTGCAATTTATCCAATAAAATTCACAGGTTCCTAGAGTTGGATTTGGGGGGTATCTGTAGTTTGTGCTGTGAGTTCCTTGTCTGGGGTGAACAGACATGTGCTGTGTCTCCTCAGGAAATGTGTTGTCATGCAATACTGTTCTGTAGGGAACTCATATAGGGAAAGTTCTCAAAATTCTTGAAAAAGGTATCACAACTGTTCAAGTAAGAAAGGTTGATGTACGGAATGGGTTAGAACAGTAAGATAAAGAGGATCTAGATACAACTGACAATAGAGCCCATAAAATTTGCTGAAGAACTGAAATATGGTCTTTCCACAAGGACCAGCGACAAACCCAAGGGATGAATGATAAATATCTGTATGCTTTTTGGATGGTTGCATGAACCTAGAGTGGAGTATCACTAAGGGTTCAGGTGGTTTCTCAAAGCTTTCTAAGATACAAACCTGGCTGTGATTTTTTAAATTGATTTTTATTGAGCTCTACATTTTTTCTCTGCTCCCCTCCTTGCCTCCCCCAAGGTCTCCATGCTCCCAATTTACTAAGGAGATCTTGATTTTTCTACTTTCCATGTAGATTAGATCTATGTATGTCTCTCTTAGGGTCCTCATTGTTGTCTAAGTTCTCTGGAATTGTGACTTGTGGGATGGTTTTCTTTGCTTTATATTTAAAAACCACTTATGAGTACATGTGATAATTGTCTTTCTGTATCTAGGTAACCTCAATCAAAATGGTGTTTTCTAGCTCCATCCATTTGCCTGCAAAATTTGACCTGTCATTATTTTTGTCTGCTGTGTAGTACTCCATTGTGTAAATAAACCACATTTTCCTTATCCATTCTTCGGTCAAGGGGCATTTAGGTTGTTTCCAGTTTCTGGCTATACCAAACAATGCTGCTATGAACATAGCTGAGCACATGTCCTTGTGGCATGATTGAGTATCTTTTGGATATATACCCAAAAATGGTATTACTGGGTCTTGAGGAAGTTTGCTTCCTAGTTTTCAAATAAATCACCACATTGACATCCAAAGGGAAGAAAGCATATTTAACAAATGGTGCTGGCATAACTGGATATTAACATGTAGAAGAATGAAAATAGATCCATATCTATCACCATGCACAAAACTCAAGTCCAAATGGATCAAACACCTCAACATAAAGCCAGCCACATTGAACCTTATAGAAGAGAAAGTGGGAAGCACACTTGAATGCATTGGCATGGGAGAACACTTCCTAAATTTAACCCCAGTAGCACAGACACTGAGAGAAACAATTAATAAATGGGACATTCTGAAACTGAAAAGCTTCTGTAAAGAAAAGGACATGGTCAACAAGACAAAATGACAGCCTCCAGAATTGGAAAAGATCTTCACTAACGCTACATCAGACAGAGGGCTGATCTCCAAAATACACAAAGAACTCAAGAAATCGGGCATCAAAATAACAAATAATCCAATAAAAAAAAACAAAAAATGGAGTACAGACCTACATAGAGAACTCTCAACAGAGGAATCTAAAATGGCTGAAAGACACTTAAAGAAATATTCAACATCCTTAGTCATCAGAGAAATGCAAATCAAAACAACTCTGAGGTATAAGAATGGCCAAGATCAAAAACACTTACGACAACTTATGCTGGAGAGGTTGTGGGGTAAAAGGAACACTCCTGCATTGCTGGTGGGAATGCAAGCTGGTACGGCCTCTTTGGATGTTAGTGTGGCGCTTTCTCAGAAAATTAGGAAACAACCTTCTCAAGACCAAGTTATACCACTTTTGGATATATATCCAAAAGATGCTTAATCGTGCCACAAAGACATGTGCTCAACTATGTTTATAGCAGCATTATTTGTTATAGCCAGATCCTGGAAAAAACCTGGGTGCTCTTCAGTGGAAGAATGGATGAAGAAACTGTGGAATATATACATGTTAGAATACTACTCAGCGGTAAAAAACAATGACATCTTGAATTTTGCAGGCAAATGGATGGAGCTAGAAAACATCATTTTGATGGAGGTATCCTAGATACAGAAAGACAATTATCACACGTACTCACTTATAAGTGGTTTGTAAACATAAGGCAAAGAAAACCAGCCTACAAATAACAATCCTAGAGAACTTAGACAACAATGAGGACCCTAAGTGAGACATACATAGATCTAATTTACATAAGAAGTAAAAAAAAAGCAAGATCTCCTGAGTAAATTGGAAGCATGGGGACCCTGGGGGAGGATTGAAGGGGAAAGAGGAGAGGCATGGAGGGGAGCAGAGAAAAACTACTGAGCTCAATTAATATCAATAAAAAAAAAACCAACCAAAAAAAAGAAAACAGTAAAAAAAAAAAGAGTTATGATAAATCCAGGCATATTGATGCATACCTTTAATCCCCCCCCCAAAAAAAAGGGGAAAAAAGGAATGGGTAGAGTTTGATTATGTATCTACTAATGAACTGTAAGAATAATTTCTGGACACAGCTTAAAAACATCTTTTCAGTGTACTTATCTCACCAACTTCAGTCATTAGTGATTATTTTGCAATTTCAGATATATTTTTATTTTTCTGCCAATTGTGATAATGGTGGTTGGTTTTGATTAAATCAATTCTCCTCTTTTTCTGAAGTTGTAATGTTTTTAGGAATAGTGTTTGAATCAAAGATTTCGTGACCTGGTACCCTCTTTAGCACTGCACTGAGCTGCTTAAACTCTGCCTGTCACCTTACTCTGAAAACGAATGGAATGCCATATGCCTAGTCAGCACTCACCACCCTGAGCCAAAGGTTCAAATCCATTGCCATGTTTATTTTTTGTCTCTGTAGATTCGAAGATCCTCAGAGTAAGGCTGAAACAGCTATGCCTATTGGTTTGTGTGTTTGATTTGCTTTGGTCTAACTTGGAGCCTGAGATCAGGGACAGAGTGAGGGCTGTGCATGGATTTGTTCAATAAACAAACCAACACTTCATTTTCTGATTGGGGTTCTTCAGTTTCCACCTCTGGGTAAAAAAAAATTCATACAGAATGACTCTCTAAACATATATCTACCTGAACTTGAAAAGGCAAAAAGGACTTATGTAAATTAAGGACTATGAAATGTTATCACACTGGGACTTTTGGGTGTACCCTGAATCCCATAAAAAAAAGTCAGAGACTGAGAAGTTCATGTGACGACTGAGACGGTATTGGACTTCAGTTGTCAAGAACCAAGGAACATCTTAGGTCACTCAATGTAGAAAGGGGTAAGGAAGTATTCCTCTTGGGACTTTTAGACAAATCTGGGTCTTGATAGCAATCGTACTTTTATTGGGGGCCTTGACTACCAGCCTCGGTACCCACTCCAGGCTCAGAATTGGATGACTGTGGCAGGCGATGATGTAAGGGTAAAAAATGAGCTCAAATACGTCACCTCTGCGTGCTCCTTATTTTTTGGGAGGGGGCAAAAGTGAAGTGAAAGGGCACAGGAAAGAAGAAGGGGAGGAGTAAAGAGAAGAAAACACGAGAGTACGAGGAAGAAGTACAAGTAGCAAGGAGAAGAATAAGAGGTGATCTCCACCCCTTAATTTTTTTTCTAGTTTTTGCAGACACGGGTGGAAAATTCCATAGGTGAAGACAATGATAATATACATACCAAAAATCACAAAAAGGGCAGGTAGAACTTGACACAGCAGTGTTTTGGAACAGGTAATACCACCCAGGAAAGAGCCAGTATTCAAGGGGAAATTTAAACAATTAGATAAAATTACTAAGCATCCCTGAATCCTGGATTCACCCATTCTCCTCATCCAGTCTCCTTGGTGATAACCAGCTTTGGAGACATCCAGATTTGTGTGTTAGCAAAGGTGGGGCATGCTGCCTTCCTGCTCAGTGCCTGACTTCTATAGAAATTTCTATCTGGTCTGTTAACAGGTAATTTTGTGAGACTGACTGTATGTAAATTTGACTGTTAGAACAAAGAGTGAATGTTATTGCTCTAAGGCCTCATGGTGTGGGGGAATGAAGCAAGGTTAATTGGTTACCCATGCAGAAGTCACACTGCTGAGGTGTTTTGGGAACGAATCCCATTTTGAAGGGAAGAATCTTGGCTTCATAAGATTTTTACAGATATGACAGTGACTTCCCCAAAAGACAAGTATTCTCACAGCTCTGCAAAACAGGTTGCAGTGGGGAGCTGTGGGCTGCATTCCCGCCGCCCTGCTCCTGGTCGCCGGTTAGCTTATGCCCCGAAATAACAACACACAAATTGTATTCTTTTAAACACTGGCTGGCCCATTAGGTTCAGCCTCTTACTCACATCTTGACTAACCCATATCTAATAATGTATGTAACACCACGAATGGTGTCTTACCGGGAAAGATTCAGCATGTCTGACCTGGTGGCTGGCTTCATCGCATCTCTCTCCCTGAGGAGAGGCAAGGCAGTCTGTCCCAGAGAGGAGAGGTGGGGCAATTGTCTGAGCCATCTACCTCACTTCCTTCTTCCTGTTCTGTCTACTCCGCCCACCTAAGGGCTGGCCAACCAAATGAGCCAGGCAGTTTCTGTATTAGCCAATGAAATCAACTCAAACAGAAGACCCTCCCACATCAACGGGTACCCCATAAGTTGTACACTCATGGGTCTGCCTTTATGAATCTGTCAGCTTGCATTTACTGTATAGTCTTGTGGGCTCTAACATAATTTGGGGCTTTTAATCTAGAGATACTATGAGACAATAAAGTTTAATTGTTGAAATAAATTGGGGTACTTTGTTATATCCACCCTTGAGAAATGACATGCACCCTGAAGACATAGATCAATTAAGTTCTCAGCATAGAGCCTCCTGCCCAAACTAGCAGAGTCTGGACAGTCTAAGAGAAGCTAGGCTCTTTGCCTGAAATAGTTCAAGGGGTCCTCAACTAAGCTCTTGCATGTTCTATGCCCTGCTTCACCAATGATCATCCACCCTAATTCCCAGATGGTGTAAGAGCACTTAGCAGTCAAGACAACAAGAATATACCAACGGAAGTAATTTCATCTTGAATTTTAAATCCAATAGACAACTACAGCCTAGTCAACTTAAAAGTATTTTGATTGGAGTTAAAAAACCCAAGAAATATTTGTATGACCTCCAGAGATAAGCCCCTGAGAGTCCATCAAAGCAGTTGACTAAGTTTTCTAACATTTCAGGCACCTCATTTTGAGAGGAGGGACGAAGAAGAGAAATGTTCGGACTGTTGATAGTCATGTTGATTTATTTTGATTGTCTCTGGTGTGCCAAACATAGACAATAAAGAGAAGTGTGATGTGGGGGGAGAATAGGAATTTATGAGTGTCGCAGTGGAAGTCCAAGGAAAAGGATGATGGGGAAAAAATGATAAGCCAGAGCTCAGGATGTACGGGCATTCATCCTCAGCTGTTTGAGTGTTAAAGTGATGTCACTCTGACTTGCTCTCTCTCTCTCTCTCTCTCTCTCTCTCTCTCTCTCTCTCTCTCTCTCTCTCTCTCTCTCTCTTTCCTGTAATAGTAATGAATCCATGAAAACAAGTGAGCCACAAGAGTCCATTTCCAGACAAAATATTTTAGAAATGCTTCTTTTTAACTTGCAATAAAGCTCAAGTACCCAAATTTGTACTTTATTGGCCTCATCTCTAAGAAAACAAATTAAAAATCAAACATCCAAAGACCTTTTCCTGAGGATTCCAAGCAATTAGAAAGCTAGGACTATATAAAGTGAGGCAGATGATCCAATCACTGTGTATTTCATACGAAGTTTTAATAGCTCATCTTTCACATCCAACTTCTAAAATGTCTCCATTTGGCTAAGAAGTGACATCTTCCTGCTCTTAAATCCGTGATTAGGTGACAAGGGAAGTTCCCAATATTTGCTTTCAGTTTATTTTTTCAAGTCCTTTTTTTAAAGAGGATACTTGTACAAATCACTTGTGGGTCCTGAAGGGTTCTAGCAGGCTCAAACATGGCAAACATGGCTCTGGCAGGCCTTGCCTTTCTCCCTTTTCCTTTTTTTGGCTAAAATCTGTGAGGTGACATTCCTAGAGCTAGCCATCAGGGTCTATTACCTTATTTAGCCACTTCTTCCCCATGAAGGCCTACTATCAAGGTCAAACTATCAAGGTATGGAAGCCTAGCAATCAAAAGCTCCCTTTTAGATAACCTAATTGATCTCTCCAATCAAAATTAAACACTTCACCCTAACACAGGGTTTCCCTTTTATAAATTTCCATTTGCCTATGGGGCCTTAAGTGTCTCCTATTTATCCAGAGGCAGTCCTTTGTCCTCCCAGGGCCAATATCCCTTCCCCACTCTCCCTTGTTCCTTTCCTCTTCTCCTCTATCTCTATTTCCTGCCTTTGTCTCTTATTCCATGCCCTCTGTCAGTGGAGAAGGCCACAAAGAAGTCCAGAAGGCCTCTAGGAGCCAAGTGTGGTCCTTAACTGGCAGTAAATAAGAACGCAAGGCCATAGTTCTACAAGCATATCAGATGAACTTGGGGAAGAAACTGAGAGGGCCTTGGAAGAGATGCTTTTCTAGTTAGGTCTTCCGATGGGAATTCAGCCATTCTGTGGACTAAAGTCTGTGAGATGGTGAAACAGAGAAGCCAGAGAAGACATGCCTCGATTGGACCAAAGAAATGGGAGATAGTCAAAGAACACTGCTCTCAGATTCTACCTTCATGCTAAGTGATTGCTCATCACAGCAAGTTCAATGTGCCTTTCCTGTAACCTGGGTCCTGGCTTGGGCTGCAGCAAACTTTAAAACTTCACCACCAGTTTCTTCCGCTCTCAAGTTGAGAAACATTATAGAAGTATATTGCACATAATGCATTTTATAATTTTGTAAAAATGTTCACAGTAGCGGACAGAGCTGAGGTGACATAAGAAAATCCTCATCTATCCCTCCTAACCCCAAGGACTCCTCTCTTCTTATTGCAGATTTATTTCTAGCCCTTCACTTTTACTGATAAGCAGTGGCAAATGGCCACTCAAACTGACTATCTTACTTGTAGCTGTATAGCATAGATACTAAGCTAATCAACACCCATGACTTTTTTCTTCTTTTGCATTTAGTATGAAAATTTTGCAGACTTCCCAGAGGTTGGATTCTAGCAAAGGGGTATATTGATATACTAAGGGACAATACTTCCCTAATAGACTTTTAAGTCCCCCATAAGAGCTGGTTAACAAGGAAGATGGCCTGTTGACAAATTCCAAGCCCTGAAACTAGAAGGATCTGGGAGCCCTAAACCACACTGTGAAATCCCACCTACCCACTGACCATCTCAGCCAAAAACAATAGCATCAACACACTGGGGCTTCATTGGTCTCTGGAGTAATTGTTTAAAAGTCACATTTAACTGGTATGTAAAAGGTGATCAAAGAGATGGATCGAGGAAAGAAATAGATCGACAATTTTTCATAACTATTTATACACGTTTGAGACCTCCAGGTTCTTCGTGCTAAACCTTAGTGGGTACTTCCGCTGCTGCGAGAGTATACATGAAGACGAATGTAGAGGCAGACTCCGTGTGCATGCACAGCTGTTTGTAACCTTAACCAAGGCAGGCAACAAGGCCAATGCTTCCAGCCTGCCCTTGGCATTGGCTCCTTCCCCAGCAGATCTGTGGTCTACCTTGTTCCTAGGACTCTACTTTCACAGAAGGGAGAGCCTTCCTAAAGGCAATTATAAGCTCTGGGAAAGGAGCCAGAGTGCTTCATATTGTAATGGAAAATAATCCTTCTACCCTCAATCTGCACATTTTCTTTAAGGTGTGAAAAATGCTTTCCCAGCTTCGGCTGGGAGTATTCGGGTCTCCATGGGGATCTAGGTTAGGGAGGTGGGGGAGCCATGATTAGGTGAGGGAGAGAACACTCCCTGCAGAGGTTCCAGGGGAGCAGCAAGCTTGTCATCAAATAAAAACAAGGCTTGACCTCCAGCCTGCTCACATTACAGACTTCTCCTTCACCTTAGTGCCCAGAAGCTCCAGCTCAAACTTGGCTTGCAACCAAAGAGAACTGAATGGTGCAGGGAGACTTTCTGTGGACTAGGAAGCTATCACAGGAACCTGTGATGCAGGCACAGGAGCCCGAGGGCGAATGAGGAACAAGAGACCCTACTACATTGGCAGTTGAAGGCGGTAGACTAACATGCGCAATTCCCAAATTTGGGAGGTACTATCAAAGATCAAGGTAAATCATTTTTTTTCAAAGGGACAAACAGGGCAGCCGGCAGCATAGCGTTTGTATTAAGTAGTGGTTAATTCTTTCATAGCTCTGTGTCCTCATTCAACCACTTCATTGTTATATTTCCTTTGCTATTTACATTTAAGTATGATGTATTTTCATCAATAATTTTTAGTCTATGTGATTATTCTGTTGATAAAATTATATATGAAAGAAGTGAGGGACAGTTACATGACACTTGTTAGGCATCAATGTGGTTATTACCTTCTCTGGATTACGTTTAAGGTTATTCAAAACTTAAAATGAATTGGCATCTGCCTATATCCAACGTGTGGTTTGGGGCAACACAGAATGAGAAGAGATAAGAGAAAGACTCAGAAAAAAATTATAAGCTTACTTACTTAAAACATTATGAGATTTGTGTGTGTGTTTGTGTTCTGTTGCTTTGTTTGATTTATTTGGTTTTATAGCTGAATTGCATGGGTCTTTAGTGTGAACTCTGTTGTTAACAATGTCTTCTTACCACCTCAAAATAATTGGGCACATGCTCTAGAAATAAATGAAATATGATTAGAAAGTATGATTCCCATTGGAAACATTAGTTTACAACTTTTTTCACTTTATGAAGATGATTTCTACTTCATTATCCATAATTTCTATAAAATGATGATATGCCTTCTATATCACAGACTAGCACAATATCCATTTTACTCAGAGGCAACTATAGCTTAGGGAGGCTATTACACAATTATAAGTCGGTTTAGGGTAACAACATGAAAACTAATTAATGGCAAATGACTGCTTCCTGATTTTGTGTGCACCCACTGAGTAAAACTCCAGGGCTATTGGTCTACTACAAAATGGTTTCTATTCATCTTCTCCATTCGCTTCAATATTCCCTTCACTAAGAGAAGCTTTCTTGCCCTGATTCATACCCATGTTCCTTGCTGCTACCATGTGGAGGGCACCCTCCAATAGTACTCTCATTAAGACACTTCATCAGGCATTGTCTAAACAGCTCATGAATTTATTTTTGCTCTGTATTGGGCTGTTACACAGTAAGTCCACTGACAATCCATGTACAGAGTATTTTATAAGGCATTATTTTGTTTGATATCTGTAATTGATTGAGGAAATACATTTTAACACTAGCTCCATTTTGCATGTGAAAAAACACAGGTTCACGGAAAGTGTTACTTGTTCAAGATCACGTAGGTAGAAAAAAATCCAACTGGGCCCATGACTCAGTGATTTCCACCACTGGTGCCCTTGATTTCTCTCTTCTTACTCCTCTGCATTCCCATTCTATGAACTGATGATGCTTAGTTACCACAAAGCAGACCTTGAATACGAGTATGTCTACCCATCTCTTCTACTGATGTCTTATTTCATTCCTTACCTCTCTGGGTGCATTCATGAGGAAGAGAATTCTCTTTGAAGCAGCCATCGTGCCAATATCTCGTCAGCCATAATTGTCCAGCCCTCATGGCCTCCTTTCTTACCTTAGCCTATCCAACGTGTTTCTGCCTGTCTTTTCACTGCTTGTCCCCTATAGCTGAGGAGCTTCTCAAGGTCACACGTTCAAGTCAAGGAACAGTCATTAGCTTTAGTTTGATCTCACTATCATTTTTCTTTCATTGTCCTTCATAACAATTTACTCTAAAATATAATAAAGGTACCTATTTCTTTAAGTGTCTCCTTTGACCAGTTCTATAAAAGTAGTACCTATACTACTTTTAGTATAAAATAGTACCTATACTAGTTTAGTAGTATGGACCTCTCCTAAATCATTTTAAATGAATGAATAGGTATTTACTAAATTAGAAAAAATTAAATAAAGAAAAAAATGAACTAGTCTCAGTTTCTCAAAAGTACATTTTTCAAATTACTTATTTCTGGGCTCTTATTTCCCAAAATAACACCTGACAGAAAGTATATGCTCAAAAAATATTAATTAAATTAAGTCATTTAAAAAGAGCCCTACAAAAGCTTAATATCCAAGGATGAAATAAAACATTTTACACACCATTATAAGCACACACATACATTATATGCTTATGTTTCTTCTTTTAAACCTTTGAAATTGAGTAGAAATAAGTACAGAAAAGGAAAATCTGTTCCTAATAAGCTAGAATATTAAATTTTCACCCAGGGTGTTGGTGGATGTGGAATGAGGACTGGTCTGGAGGTCAACGAGCCCAGCTGAGGGCACGTCTCAGTCCTTCCTCAGTCACCAGCAACATCCCAGAAGATTCCTAGAGCAATTTCCCAACCTCTCTTTCAAATGGGAAATTGATGAATTCCTTATTTCCAGCCTAAAAAGAACAACCCGAGGTTTAGGAAAGGACTCTGATATGCTCGCCTACATCCAAACTCCAGCTTGAAGACAATAGCATGTGGCTGACTCCCAGGGCTCATCCACATCACCAGGTCACTTTGAGTTCTGAGAGAAAGACTTGTTTACTACCTGCAGACTCAGTCCTTGTCAGCTTCAACTTTCCCTCATATTTTTAGCACAATTCCACCATCTTTGGGTTTGCGGTACAATAAAGGCTTTGGCAGACAGAGGTCATCAGTTCAGTTTCATTTCAGAGCTATTGCACCTTTCAGCTCTAGACTAGACAAGTCTGTGGTGTGTTGCTGAGTCTTGAATAAGGCAGTGGCAGGCATCTCTTTTCAGACATAGTTAAGAGATAATGGTTTTTCTGTGGGGACCAAGTAGGTCATGGTAGCTGTCCCTTTAAGACAAGACAGAAGAGAGGATGCTTTCTCTATGGGGACCAAGGAGGCCATGGTAGCTGTCCCATAAAACGTGTTCTGAGTGATTTTATCAAACAGAAACTATAACAACAAAATTAGATTAACACACATCAACAAGAAGGCACAAATATATTCCTTTAAGTCACTGATGTGTGTGGTTTTCTTTGTCATAGCTACTTTGTGATAATTGTTCTAATTAAAATGGTGACCTTAAAAGAATTGCTTACTTTGGTTGATCTGTTGAATGCTTAGGGTAACGGTAAGAATGGGGATAAAGGTGACAAGGATGTTACTGTAATAGAATCATTTATCTAGGCTGATTTGTTCCATGTTTATGATGAGGGATTTTTTATTTTAGTCTGTATTAAGAACCAGTGGGAGGCTTGGGAAATAGCATAGTAGTAGAACTGTCTTAGTATACACAAAACCCTGGGTTCAAGTTTCATTACTACACACACACACACCAAAGAGGCCAAATACAAATGTTTTCCTACCATGATTAGCAATACTATAATGAAGGCCAATAGCAAATAGGATGAAACTATGAATCTCCTGAAATTTTTATTTCACGTTTAAAGATTCCTTTTACATTTTTAAATGCATGTGCAATTTTATAATAAAGTGTAAATAGAAATCCTGAATATGCAGAAATCACACAAAAATCTCATTTTTTGACCAAAACAGGAGACATGGTGATCTGAAGATTTTCTGTCTTACTTTTTTTTTCAGAGAAAGTGGGTCTAGTTTATTTAGTGGGTTATGGAAGGAAAGAGAAGGGAGAGAGAGAGAGAGAGAGAGAGAGAGAGAGAGAGAGAGAGAGAGAGAGAGAGAGAGAGAGAGAGAGGAGGGTGGGGTTATCTGAAGATTTTCAAAGGTTAGCTTTATGATTCATGTAGGCCCTCTCATTCTGCCATAGTGAGCTCTAAAATTACTAGGAGTCAATAGGTTTTATTCTCAAATCTGTTTGTGCTTGTTCTACTTAACACTATGTTTACACAATATAATAAAAGGTTAAATAAGTGATAAAATATGAAGGAAAAGCTACTGTTTCTCTCAAAACTAGATAAAGGCAACCTACTAAAACTAAATTTCAGTTGCACTAGATATGAGCAAAGCAGGATCATGCATCTTGGGGCTGTTGACTGTGTTACTAAGTGACATTTGTGGCATAAGGCAACAGCCATTTATTTATGTAGTAGATTACTAGTCTGAAAGTCAATGATTTGGGTTAACCTAAGCAGTAATTCTCTGCATCAAGCTCGGCTGGTCTTGGTTAGGCCTGTTCAAGTATGCCTAGTAGGCTGGTAGGTTGTCTGAGGACAGTGGAGGCGATTTTGACTTTCTTCACATAGTTCATCATTTGAAGGAGGGTATAGGGTTCGACAGCACAAAGGTAAGCCCTAACACAAAAACGCCTTTGCAGTTGGATAGATACATGTTTTCTGCTTCCTGTGCCGCTAGTCAGAGAAAATGACACAGTCTACACCTGTTGTCTGTTTGCAAGCATGACTCAGGACACATCAACCACAAGAAATGCTTTAAACTTGGGTTACAATAGCATAGTCTTACACAAAGACACGTGCTTCTTTCCTGGATCACTCCACTTTCTAATAACAAATATATTTTGCTTCCATGCTTTTTGTATAATAGTTTTGATAAAATTCAGTGAAGAGAATGTATGTCATGGATGAAGAACTACACACATTAAGATAAAAAACTTCTTTGTCCATTGCCCCAACATTATTTCTTCTTTCCACAAGCAATTTCTGTTAATGGCTTACCAGTTGTAACAATGCTTTAAAATGAATAATATTTCTGAATACTATTCAAATTTTCGTATGTCTGCATGATACAAACTGCTCTTTGTTTCGTTTGGTTCTTATAACACTTTGGACATCTTTCTGTATTACTACATAAATCTGCTCTACATTTTAAAATAACTTGAAGTATGTCATAACTTTTGAAAATGTTTTAGCTTACTAGGCAAAAGTGATATCTCATTGTTTTGAAATTCCTATTACTTTCATTTTTAGTGTGCTTAAACGCTACTTTTCAGAGGACTGGTTTCCATTTTATTTCTTTACTTTGTAATTTTCATCTATCACGGTTCTTGTATAATGGCTATAAAAGTGGTTTTGGACAAATTGTACCTCATAGAGATTACAGGAGAATACATTGCCTCCCCTGCCCCTTTCTGTCTTTGCTTCCAGGATAGGAGATCCTATGGTGGTAACCAAGAGACTACAGACTCAGAGGCCTACAGTGGTTCTCTCTCCTTTCTGGGTCTGGGAAGCCGCATGGGATATACCAACTATAGGCCTGGAAGTGAATGGTGCTAGGGTAGCCAGCTTCTTGAAGATGTGTATGTCTCACTTGTCCTTGACTTCCAGGATGCTAAGGCAATTCGGAAAAGTTGCACTAGGTATATTTTTCTTTATGATTCAAGGATAACCTGGACATACAAAGACACAAAAGAAAGGATTCTTCAAGACACTTTTGCCAAAAGCCAACAGTTTGTCTGCTTTTCCCCCATTGGTTCAAACTTTCATGTGGGCTTTTCCGTGTTATATGAGGTTCACTTTCCAGGAGTGAAATGTTATATGAGGATCACTTATCCCTTGGTTCTACAAAAGTGAACCCTGCCCCCTTGTCGTTGGATGAATCACCTTACTACTGCCAGGCAATGAAATGTAACCTTAGGGTGTGAGTCATGCTTGCATAATGCAAAAAAGTAAAACTTATAAAATATTGCAAGGATAAAATATTTGAAAATGAGGCCTAAGAAAAGTCATGAACTAAGAATCTAGAATGTGATAAAGGGTGGTTGGAACAAATTAACAAACAAAACATCATCAATTATTATAACTTTTAAAGGAAAAGGAAAAAATAAACATTGAAGCAATCAATCAAAATCTTGAAGGGAACAAAAGTAGAAAAGTCCTAGGCATATTTGGAGAAATATCTGTATTCTAAATGTTTTCAAAGAGCATACACTTTGACTAAGAAAATTGTATGATATAATTGGATGCAAGTTCTCACTGTAAGTAAACTAAATCTTATTTTTTAAAAAAATTCAAGATGGCCGGGCTGTGGTGGCGCATGCCTTTAATCCCAGCACTCGGGAGGCAGAGGCGGGCGGATCTCTGTGAGTTCGAGGCCAGCCTGGTCTACAAGAGCTAGTTCCAGGACAGGCTCTAAAAAAGCTGCAGAGAAACCCTGTCTCGAAAACCAAAAAAAAAAAAAAAAATTCAAGATGTTGCTTGGCAAGAAGACATTCCCCAAGCCTTATGAATGTTCTCTCTGATGCTGCAGTAAAATAAATTAGCAATAAAGTATGACTCTCCCAGTAGTAAGCAAATGGTAGGATCAGTCTCAGGAAAAGCACCGACATCAGGGGCAGTCCAGGGAAGTGATGAACTTAACTTGAGGGTATCCCAGAAGTAAGAACTCTTGAGGAGATACTGGTCTCACAAGGAAGTGGTCACACATTGATAGACATCTAGAAAACCCAAGCCTGTAGGTAATAGTACATGGGTACATGTATGTTATGATGGCTGTGCAAAGGTTTGTGAGAGAGAGAGAGAGAGAGAGAGAGAGAGAGACAGACAGATCTACAAGAAGATACTATGTATTTTAAAAGCAGTAAACTAAAAGCCTTTTAAAAACCCACACACGAATGCAATTTAAAATTGGTCAAGGTACAAGAAGATAAAATGTTCTCTCTCTGGTGGAAATATGCACAGCATCTCATTTTGCTTATTAATATATGACAAGAATTTTAAAAGTGTTCCTACCTAATTAATGAAAATGGTCATAAATCCATATAAATGTTTACATTTAGATATGTGTTGAAAAACTAATTACAATGTAACATAAATAAGTTCTGATAAAAAAAGTCTTCACTGCAAAGATAAACAACCATTGGTATTTGTAACTAAGGGAGCAATGGGAACTGCAACTTTTTCTAAGACTATGCAGTAACAAATTTAAAAGGTAAATATTAAGTTACCAAAGGCATCAATGAGTTTTAAATGCAATTTATTACTTTATTTTAAAACATATACAATAAAGAATGGAAGAAAGCATATTCATATTAACAATCATTTTATGAAATTATTATTGTCTATTCAAGGTCTATCTTGTTCTTTTTATGCTAAGTTTTCATTTAATATTTTCCATGGTGGATTTCTTTCTTTTATAGTGAGAAAAAACTTATCCTACAAAAGAAAATCCTAAGATGTTTTAAGTAATATGTATGATATACACATATCCCAATAAGAGTCAATAACTTACCCTTACATTCCTTGTAGTTAGCAGAGTTGAAGACAATATTATCAATGACCATGTAACTTTTCAGTTATCACTACACCATCTAAGGTTATCATTTTGTCTACCATGATTCCACAGAAACAAACATACGACAAAACACCAAGACTCTACCACATCTGTGTACTGGTAAATGTGCAATTATTTTTTTTTGTGTGTGTGTGTGCTTATAAGTCATGGGGTGGCAAAAAGCTCAATTGAAAATGGGCTTCCATGGAAGCCTGAGGGCCTCACTTTAACCCCTAAAATCCTTGTGAAAAGTCAGGTGTGGCTTAGTGCATCCGTCGTTGCAGCATTTGTACCTTGTCATGGGAAGCTGAGAGAGGAGGGTCAACCTGGATCTCAAGGACCAGCTAGTCTGTCGTACTCAGCACACAGGCAAGAAACAAGAGAGACCCTGCCTCAAAACAAGGTGAAGGAAAGAATCAACTTTCAAAAGGTTGTTTCTTGACCCCCACAAGTGTGCCATGGTATGCATATGCTCCCTCTATACACATTTTCACACACATCAGCACACACACATACACACTCACTACAAAATCACTGCCATTTTGTCATTGTATCAATAAGTTGTATGTTTTGATAAAAATAATACTTTAAAAGGTAAACCAAACCTGAGTATAATCTTTTTTGTTTGATTTTTATATTGTTTGATAATTTCACACATGCATATACTATGTTTCCATCAAATATACCCCTAGTTCCTTCTCATCCAATTTCTTACCTATTCCTTGTGCCACTTTCCCCTCCCAACTTCATGTACTTAGAAAACAAAGCATAGAAGCTCCCTGAGCCCACTCAGAGCTAAACATATTTTCATGCCTCAGTAGATGGCCCCACAGCCATGCACACAGAGGTAACACTAAGTCCACTATGAGCCTGAGTCATTTTGAAAATATTCTGCGCTACAAGAACCTAGAATTCTTAATGTGCTAAGCCTTGAATCAAGCTAGTATTATAATTTCCCTATATTACTAGGAAATGCCTACCTTGTTAAGTAGTTCTAGTTTTCTGTCTCCTAAAACACTGTCTCTATGTCCATCCCAGTACTAGATTGGACTATATCATTTGAATGATGAAGAGATGGTTCACTTCTTTGGGAGTCTTATATTTCAGAGAATAAGGAGGATAGAAAGGTGACCATAACTTAGCACAAAACAAATGCAAATGTATCCTAAAGGGGGAGAAAGTATAGAAAAGGGTGTGGGAAGTTGGAAGAGAAGGAAAGGTCGAGAAGCTGTTGAGAAACTGTTCCCAAAGGCCAGAAGTTGGGGTGGAGACAAGGGCTGGCTTTTTGCTAAGGCTACGCTTCATATTGATGTTTGGGTGGTATTTGTTAGACAGTCCTTAATTCAAGAACTGGATTGCAAAAGAAGAATTTTTGAAAAATGGCAATACTCCCCCCCCCATCTTTCATTATCCCACTAATGCTGCTAAGTGCTTATTTTGAAAATGAGAGAGAAACACGAGTCAGCTGGAGCAGGGTCCGCAGACACACCCCACACTCTGGCCGCTTTGTATCTCATTCCCTATTCTGCCTACAAATGCAATCTAAAGATTCAAAGACAAATGACATTTACACTGTGCCAGCCCCAGAAAACATCAGTAAGCAGCCGTGCCTCTCTTTTCCTAAACCCAAGGAAACTCACAACAGTGGTGACTCATCCCAGGCAATGAGAGTGTCTGGTCAAACAGCTTGCCTTAGTACATGAGTGTGACACACTGGGACCTCATGGCTCCTCTTTTTCAATGACAAGTTACCCCTTCAAACTTGTTGCATGTAAGGGTAATCTTCCTTATCATCTGTACAAAGGACTACAATGACCAAAGCGAGAATATCTTAGACTCCACATCTATCAATAACTGTGTACAGGCAATGTTGTATTTTATAAGTGGTGACTCATAATATATGTAATCGTATCTGTTTTCACAGTGATCTTGGTGCAAGTTGATGATAAATCCTTTGGACTAACGTTTCTTTGCGTTTCTTCCCATGTAACGCATAGGCTTGTAACTGAACCTACAGTTCACCTCTCCAGCCATTCCATCTTTCCTGCCTAATTGACTTCTTGGGTTGACTTTGCTAAAATGTGTTGAGCCAGAGCCTCCCAGTGCCAAAGCAACTCCCTCATAGACTTGGCCTCCCTGGGAAATTGCATTAATGTTTCTTCAGGCTTCCAAGCAGTGACTGCTTCAAGAAGAGCTCACGGCTGCATTAGAAAAGTCAATACAGCTTGAAACAGGAATCCTTTCCAGACTTGAAATGAAAACATGCATTAGGTTTTTTTAAATGATGAACTGAGAAAATAGGGAGCTAAGAAAACAAAGAACACTGTGTAAAATCCCACTCATGGCTTTGAAATTTAAATTCTTGGTTCTCTGTGTGTATGTGTGTGTGTGTTTCAAAAATAAGCAATTCGCCCCCAGTGCTGTATTACTCAGTATGTTCCAGAATGACCCATGCTAGTCATGGAATTAAAGCAATGTCAGATTATATTGGAAATGTGAATGCTTGCAGACAGTTCTCTGCTAAATCCCATTTCTACCTCTTGGAAGCCATATGCCCTGTTAGGATATTTCTTATCCTTTTCTGAGCCACAAAACCCAAACCTAGAAAAGTAGAAACTATATCTAGTAACATAATTTGACGTTGACAAAGGGATGCCAGTACCTTGTTTTAAACTGATTGCAAAAGTCCAACATGCCATGGGATCTTTATTCACTGCTGGTGAGAATGTAAATTAGTCTGGCCACTCTGGGTATCACTATGAAGGTGTCTTTAAAAAACTACAAAAAAAGAATTATCATATCATATCATATGGGTATATGCCCAAAGAACTCCAAGTCAACCCACAGTAAAGATACTTGCACAGCCAAGTCAACTGCAGCACGGATAATGATAGTCAAGTTGTGGTACCAGCCAAAGTGTCCATCAAAGACTGAATGGGTAAACAAAAAGCATATTGAATATACATAAGAGAGTTTTATTATCCGATAAAAAAGAATGAAATCATGACATTTGCAGGGAAATGGACAGGACTAAAGATCACTATGCCAACAAAATAAGACAACCAAGGAAATAATGTTTTCTTCCATTTGTGAATTCTGGGTTGTATGTAGATATACAAAACCATGTATGCATATTATATGAAAGCAGAAGGGAAGGGAAAAGTCTAAATGTGAGTAGGAAAGGGGGAAGAGGAAGAAAGAAGAATAAGAGTTGAATCTCATCAAAGTACATGATATACTTGAAACTGTATTTATGTGGTTCATTGTAATGTGCAATGAATCCCTGCCCATAAGACAAGTAACAGAAACCCATTATGGAATAAGCTGTGGTAGAGCTTATTGTTTTAACAGAATGTCCATATGTGTATACATACATAAGCACAGAGAGAGAGAGAGAGGAGAGAGAGAGAGAGAGAGAGAGAGGAGAGAGAGGAGGAAGAAGAAGAGGAAGAAGGGAGGGAGGATGGGAGGGAGGGAGGGACCGAGGGAGAGAGGGAGGAAGGGAAGGGAGAGGAGGGAGGGAGACAAAGCGGCAGGATGGGGATTTCATTTTTCTAAAATAGCTTACACCCATCATTCCTTCATAAGCATATTGGGTCTAGCATTTTTTAGTAATTGTTTTTTGAGACTGGGTTTCTCTGTAGCTTTGGAGCCTGTCCTGGAACTAGCTCTTGTAGACCAGGCTGGATCTGAATTCAAGTAGCATTTTCTTAAAACTAGCATTTTGGCTTTTTGAGGTCTGCACGGCCTTTCATTTTCACTAAAGTAATTCCATACAGTAATTTAATGCTGTATTTCATTGATTTATTATTAGTGGTGGTGAGATATAGGGCATTGTTTTTTTTTTTATTTCCAAAACACACAAACTTCACTGATTAAAGAGGATGAACAGTGAAAAGCCTAGATGTTTCTACATGATGGAACTTGGACTTCTTTCCAATTTAAAATATTTAAGAGAAAGTATGTCATATCATAACAGAAGTACTGTATTCTATATGTTCCTAAATTTAAATTGCGTACCTATATCCTAGCACAGAAGATTATAATCAAATGGAACTGCTCTGATTGGTTGGCCATACACCTTCTTCCAAACAGTGACTCAAACAGCTTCCCCTTGAGAACTTGGGCTTAGAAACAACAGAGTACATTCTTACCCATGTAACACTAGCACGTATTTTTATCTGTAGAATCATATTCCTCTCGTTCTCTATGTACTCATCTCTCATATGCACATAGAATGATGCCCTTAAAAGTTGAAGGGAGAACAAAAGTGTCTTTTCCTGAACAAAATCGCTAACAAACTTTGATGATGAAAATCTGACTCAATAATACTATTTCAGAGAAGGAATTTTCCTAGTTTTTCCGATGATTTAATTAGAGTACACTGGCATATTCATGCTGGCAGAAGCCAGAAAACCTATATGTATTCTTTCAGTGCCAAGAAACTAGAAACCAGGAGGTATTTAGAGTATTTACAGTGATTTACTCACTCTGTACGATAAAATTTTCCAGCTCAAGCTTAGCTAACTAGTAATTGAATTACAACATTTTATAGAAACACAAAGCCAGATTTACTCAGTGGCCAGCAGCAGGGCCAGGCTGGAATTATGGAGCTGGTACGAGATGACTTAATACTCTTAGGCTTCTACGGTTTTGCTTAGAAAATTTCCTTGTCTATAAAACTCGCTTCCTATTGGACCTTCCTTCTATCAAGGAAGGAAACGGATCAAACTGAGTTTGTGCCGAAGCACAAATTGAGCCAAGAACAATCCAATTATCCAAAGAAATAGATTGTTAAGTCAGCCCTTCTCAGGAAGATGGGATGTCAGGGTTTTGGACCAGGGAAGTCAGGGAAATATCTAGTGTTGCCTTGGATTAAATTGTCTCCTGGCTTTTTTCTCAGTTGAACTCTCTTGCTATGGCCTTAACTTTTCTGGTTCTGAGATTCCTTTGGACACTTAGAACTGGTTGGATTCTGCTATTTCACTATACAGCATGCCAATAAATGAGCAGGGCTTTTTTATATTCATTACTGACTCTAACCTTAAACAATTATGAGTAAGAAACTATTATTTAGTGGAGAATCACAAGACAAGGACCATATTTTACTTTGAGCAAGGAAGGTATAGATAAAGGATTATTTAATTTCCATAAGATGTTGAGGGTAATAAGGAATTGACTAGTCAGAAATAATGAGAACTCTGGATAATGAAGGCAGACAGAAGCAATCAAGTCCCTGGAGTTGAAGTGAAGGTTGGAAGAGCTTTTAACCCTAGGTTTAGGGGTGAGATCCAGACCTCATTGGAGAGTGTGGCCGTGACTCACAGGGCAGCAGAGGAAGTTCTAATTAGGTAGTCATCTTGCCTTCTGTGATGCCAAGAGAAAGTAGTTTACCTGAAAGTCGTTGGTTATAATCACCCAAGGGCATCATTTGGGAAAGCAGTAGGCTTTGCTTCAGTTGTTTATGGACTGCAGAAGAATTCAGTGCTATGAAAACACCCATACCCAGGTACCAGGATAAAGAAAATGCATGGGCTGCTGAAGCCAGCCACCAGACTGCCCTGTAGACACCACAGGAGCTGAGCTGTGGCAGAAGGTCACTGCAAGGGCATACAAGGACACCAAACTCTCTGCAAAAATGACTTGCAACAGCCTCTACTGACAAAGCTTAATATGGTGGCTATGGTAGGAAAAAATATCTGAAGAACCTACTCATAGTCTCCTTGAGCAAGCAACAAAGAGGAATGTTGGATCTGATAGGCAAACCACTTGATAATTGGCAAGAACTCAGTGAGAACGTTTCTTACCACAGTCACTGAGAGCCATGCAGAGGAGGGGCGGTAGCTAGGTGGCCATCTGAAAGTGATACACTGTGTTTCCGTCTTTACCACCAACAGCCTGATTTATTCTTGTAGCATCCCTTCATTGTTTGCAAGGTTGTTGTTGTTGCTGCTGCTCTTCTCCTTCCTCCTCCTTCTCATTCTCATCGTTTTCTCCTTCTCCTTTTTCTCCTCCTATTCCTTCTTCTCTTCCACCTCCTCCTACCCCTCCTCCTCTGCATCCTTCTTCACCCCCTCATTTTTTGTTGTTTTTATGTGTTCAGGCTTCTCTCAGAGAAGTAACCCAGTCAGTGACGCCACTGTCACATCCCCACTGTCCTGGATTTACTACAATCAAGAGAGAAGACTGTGTGTGTATCATGTTGCTGTCATGTGTCAGGCTATTTAATAGACATTAGTCATCCCTAATGTTCATTAATCTTGCAGATTAGTTGGAGTTCATCCCCATTATGAGGTTACTTGGTTTTAACCACATATTTAACATTTTATACGAATCTAATTTTCTATTAATATAAACTGCAACTTTTAGAAAGCTACATATTCCTCAGATGCTGTTTTCTCTTTTGTTCGAGTAGAGATAAAGTAGTATTGACTTCAGAAGATATTTCAAAGATTGATTTAAGTAATAGATGGTGCAAAGTCCTTAATATCATGTTTTGAACATTAGGCTACATGAGTTCAGGAAGCATCATGAGTGATGGTATTTATGGTGGTTCTGATAGTAATTCTCAGATTGGAATATTAATTTGTAGGGGTTAGGGTGGGGAGATGGATCAGTTAGTAAAATGCTTGCTGTTCAAACATGAGAACCTGGATTTTGAATCCCCAATACCAACACAAATGCCTTGAATGTCTGTAAGTCAGTGCTGAGGAGGCAGACCCAGAGAGATCCCTAGGATGTGCTACTAGCCACTAGTTAATCAAGGAAATGAACTCTAGGTTCAGTGAGTAGTGATCCTGTCTCAACAACTAGAAAGAAAAGCAATTGAAGAAACATCTAGCATTGTCATCTAGCTTCCACAAAGCATGCATCCATGTGTGTGCATAGTGCACACGAACACACAGACACACACACACACACACACACACAAACATGCAGAATTCCTAGGTAGGAAGGCTCTGCAATTCACAACCCTTTCCTATGTGTCACTATTAACCTTTGCCTCCATTCCCCGATGGGAAGGACCCTCTGTTTATTTAGTGAAAAAAAATAAAATAAACTGCATAGGAACAATTTAAATCAAAAGAGGTACTGGCTTTGCGTTTAAGGCTTGTACTGGCTGAATTATCTCTTTGCTGCTTCTCCATCCCTCCCTGTGGACCCAGAGATACCTTTAGAAGCCTGTGTGCTTATAGGAGGTTATAATACTGCCCACTGAACTCTGCCTATAAATGGCAATAATAACATTTAAGGTTTAAAAGTAAAAGTCAAAAAGCTGGGAAAGGGACTTGCCCAAAAATTAAAAATAAAAATATATACTTCTGCTCTGAAGTTAGGGAGAATTCCCCTAACTGCCCACTGCCTCAATGAGTTCTGAAATGCCATAGCAATTTCAAAAGTACCTTTGTCTTTTTCAATGTTCAGTGTGACAATATATACCTCTATTTTTGAAGAGTTTTTAAAATTATAATATATTTACATTATTTCCTCTTTCCCTTACCTCCCTTCCAAACCTCCTCACGTAATCCCTTTCTCTGTCTCTCATGTTCATGGCCCTTTAACTGTAGTTACATATGTTTGTGTGTGTGTATGTGTGTGTGTGCACATGCATGCGCACATATATGTGAATATGTATATTTCTAGGTACATAATGCAATTTGTTCAGCGATACCATGTTTCCTGTATATATGATCTCTAGTCAGACACTTGGCATTCTATATGAAAGTCTTCTTCAAGATTCCAATCACAGGAAATGCTCAGTGAGGCCAACATTTCTGAGAAATCTTATCTGCTAGCATAAGCCCGTTCTGAGATAGATATCATAAGAAGCTACAAATGTCAATAAAGCTTTGCTCCAGTTAGATTCCAAGTTTCCCAAATAACATGCTCTCCATCGTTCATATCACTGGTGACTGATAATATCAAAAATGATGTTGACTAGCAGTAGGCACTCTGGGAACAGAACTTAGACCAATGAATGTTTGACACTCCATCACTTCCAGTGATAGAATGGTCATCCTAACTGTTGACTGTATTTGTCTTATCAGTTCTTTTTCTTCTTTATGTAACAAATAATTCTGCATGCTACCCTGGAAGCCTACCATTGACTAATGGATAATAGATATACTATATACCTCCTTATTTGTCTTTTATTAGAAACCACATTTTTAATGACATTATGAGCAGTTCCCAGAATGGCTGATCCCAAGCTGTTTTAGTAGTTACCAGTGAAGCTCATGAGCCCAGAAGAACAGCCCACAAAGATGACTTCCATCTCTGACACTCAGTAAATATATTCACAGGGCATCTTTAATCTCCCTGAGCCTCATTGACCTCACATATAAAAATAAAAATAACAATAATTACCTTTACAAAAAAGTCTTGATGGCACGCAGAATAGAAATCTTATTCTGTTGTGTTAATGTCAGACAAAAGTTAATAAAACTGCTCATTTTTATTAAGGTTTACAATACACGAGTTTCGTAGTATGAATGAACTACTTCAAGTACTGATAACAGAGGCCAGAGAGTTGTTTTAAAACTATCTTTTTCTTCTCTGCTACATGACTATAAAGCTCATTTTCCTGCACTGCTTTCAATGAAGCATGGCCAAGGATGGGAAACACAATACAGATCAGAAGATTAATTAGCTCATCCAGGACTGCTCTGTGAAAACTCTTGCCTGGTTTCCCATCCTGTCTCATCTGTCAGCTGTGTGTTGACAATGTAACCGAGGATTCCAAAGCCTGGAATTGGGAGATCTACAAGTGGAAAGACACTGGGTCCCCTGAATTCCCTGTGTGAAAGACTACTGCCAAATCCCCACACTGAAAATCATTGGAGTGAGTAAATAAAATGATTTTACGAAAGCTACTGAGGTCCGGGGCTTATTGCTAGAGCCATAATCAATGACATATTGGAAATGTTTAACAAGCAGCACTGTGAAAAACAGGCTCAGATCTGCAACGTTGCCAATTTCCATAGTGTAAATATTCCTATCTTGGCCAACTCCAAGTTACTAATGTGACGTTATTGAATACAGTTGCAAAGAGATTTGCCACAATTAGTTCTCATGAGCCAGCGAGAGCTAACTGTGGGAGAGCATACTTGAGGCAATCATTCCTAAATCTCTGTTGCCAATAAATATAATCGTTTTTTGTTGTTACAATTGTTGTATAATTAGATATATTGCTAACCAACCTTCAACTGGTTAATAACTGGTGGGACTTAGAAAATGTCTTGCTTATTTGTTTTGCATACTGAAGGGAAAGAAAGGAAAGTGAGAAAGAGAGAAAGGAAAGGAAGGAAGGAAAGGGAAGGAAGGAAGGAAGGAAGGAAGGAAGGAAGAAAGAAAGGAAGGAAAGCTAGATAGATCCAAACAGACAGACTATCTCACTATAACCAGGATTCTTATTCTTATGGTTTTGCTACCCTCATGTTCTCAGTCTGGTGTGATCCTTTTGTTTCATGCTTCTTTGTTTTTCTACATAGACACCCACATTACAAAAAACCTAGACAGAATTTGAAGTTTGTCTTGTCTACTCTGATTCCTCAGTACATACAGAATGAAGCTTTTGTCTAGACATTTCTCTTGTAACTACTCAAAATTTACCCCCAAATGGAAATACAAACACATGAATATAATATATTCTAGAGTCTTTGGATAGTGGCACACTAGTGGCTGTATACTTCTTGTCCTTATAGACCAGCCCTTA